>NC_091470.1:140611785-140948935 GCF_036971445.1 Narcine bancroftii | reverse complement strand
ACAATCATGACGTTCTAAATATATTTTGATGGGATTCATGGACAGGAAGGGTTTAAAAGAATAGGAAATAACGCAAGTAAGTAGTTCTATACCACAATGCCAACTTGGTCGGCATGGACAAGTTGGGCCAAAGGATCTTTTCCATGCTGTATGACTCAGAACTAGGAAATGGTGCACAGTGAAGTGCTAGCTGGGAGAGGAAAGAAATCCATGGATACATAGTTCTGCCACTGTCTTCGCTGGTTATGTATTACAAACAGAGAAAATAAACTTACCATGCAGTCTGGACCAGAGGTCGGTTACGTTCACATTCTAACACCTGAAGGTACATTACGATAATCTGGAAGATACAGGTTACAGAGTTACAACTGAACCTCAGCCAGTCATGAACAGAGTGGTTGTAAACTACCTAATACCATTAGCGCTGCCCTTATTTTTCACGAGTTGTTTAGCTTTTGTAGCATAGCTAAGATATGAATAAAAACTTTTTTTTCCAATGAAGGCTCATCTTCTCCAAGCCAAAAGACTTTAGTAGAATGGTTCTTTCACTTGTCAAAAGAAATCACTTCAAAACAAAAATCTGTTAGCAAATATTGTCACAAGTTATATATTTAGTTGTTTTCAATTACAATGGACCATAGCTCTGACAGGAAAACACTGAATTCTCAACATTACGAGCTCCAGCTATATCCTTGAACGTTTACCTCACTTTTACCCATTTTGAACTACAAGAAAATAGAAGTGACCAAAGCTGTCCTGGTGATATAGGGTCCCTGTAACCAATTACTAAACTACCGTGGACTTCTTTTGTGTTGTAGATTGAAGTCACCAGAGTTAAATTCCTTCTTCCTCACAAGTTTTTGCTTGTACTTCAGCAATTTCTCCCAGAACTGTGGGAAGTAAAACAATTTTCACACTACAGAAACATTAATAAAATTGTAGCCACTCAATTTTATTAGATTCCAGGTCTCTTGAAATCATACAGTCTTCCTGAAACACATTCAGTCTTCATCTACTGTGTTCATTCATTTTTTTAAAAAGTGACAAAGGTAACTGGGTTAGGTAGACAATTTGGTTGGCATGGATGTTGAGCAGAAGGTTGAAAACCCCATGACTCACCATATACCAGAACTAATGTCCAACAAATGAATTACCCAACTCAAAATTTTCACTTTAATACTTAATGGTTTCAAAGCTGGTAAATGATTTAGAACAAACAATACAACATTGTGCTTAAAAAGAAAGCTTTGCCATGATAAGTCTTGAAACATGAAATAAAACATTTAAAATGTGACGTAGGGTCAATGATTCCCAAAAATTACAACACACTCAACAACAAGAGCTAGAATCAAATGTTAAGAGGTAACCATTCATTGCAGAGGCAAGAAATTTCTTTACCTCGAGGGTAACACATCTTTGGAATTCTCTTCCATTGGGTCATGGAGACTTGATTAAGGGCATCAAGGGTTAGAGAGTGTTGCCAGAATGTAGCACCAAGATAAAAGACCATCCATAATCTTACTGAACGGCAGAGGCGCAAGGGGGACATGGTCAGTTTCCACATCTATTTCTTACTTTCTTTTCTCTCCAGCTGCCTGAGCTGCTAAGTGTTGTGCTTTAGTTTCCAATTTCCAGGATCAGCTTCATTTTATTTTTATATTAAAGCACTTTAACTACATCTAATATCAAGACATGTTTAAGGCATTTGAAATGATCAAGATTTAATTTTACCAAAAGATGAAATCCAATGGTCAAATGACAGAACTGGGATACTAAAACTGCCAACCTTCAGTGTCTCAGTATTCTCATTGTATTGAAAATATTGTGTTCAAACAAATTTGTGGTTTTCCCTTCTAGAGCACGTAGCAAAACAAAAACAGCATTTCTGACATCCCGGTTGAAGAGCAAATGGTTGTGAAAATAATGCAATAAAACTTGTGCTTATTAACCTAGATTTAACAAAAAACTGAAACTCAAATGCTTAAGACCAAAAAGTCAAAAATAAATTTTGCTCATCTTAGTGTGATGTTGATGAGAGCAGGGGCATGTATTAAACCAGTTTTCATTATCCAAATTATTGCTTGTGTAAAACAGAACTTGTTTTTAATACTTCAACGATTTCAAATAGCAGATTAAATCAACAGACCTTATGTGGATGCTTGACATGAACACAGAATCCTAGCTCTTTCAGTACTCTCCTTTCTGCCTTGATAACTTGGTTCTTTAGGTTGACATAAGTCTGGTCCAAAGGAAGTGGCACAGGAGGTCTTAAACAGGAAGGAAAAAAAATTATACAGGATAGAAGCCAGTCCTATACAAAATCTATACACTTTAGCAATAATTATCTTTGGATGATCATATAAACAAGATTTTAAATTCTGGGACAAGTTCAACAATCAAACTTCCTCAGGAGTTTGTACGACATCAGTAACCTTGGCAGACTTCTACAGATGTGAAGCAGAAAGTGTGCTGACCGGCTGCATCGCCGGCTGGTTTGGGAGTACCAATACATCTGAGCATTAAGCCCTTTAAAAAAAAGGTAGTAGACGCACTCCAGTACACCACTGAGAAAATCCACGTGGAATGATGTCATCGGGAGAGCAGCAGCAATCTTCAAGGGTCCACACCACCCAGCACACACTCTATTCTCACAATTGCTCAGGAAAGAGGTATCGGTGCCACACGACCAGGTTAAGGAACAGTTGCTACCCCTCCAGACTTCGAAGCAACAAGAGACTCATGTAAAGGACTCTGATTTTGCACACTATTTATTACTGAATTTGTTTTTTCTGTATCTGCAGCTTGCTTACATTTCTCTTTTATATACATATCTTTTTTTTTGAGTACAGTTTACATTACTGATAAGTAAAATTCTGCCTGGCCCGCAGGAAAAATAATCTCTGGTTTGTCATGTATGCACTCGGACAAAAAAATTTGAACTTGAACACTAATCGTTATCTTTTTGAACTCCCACAATTAATACCATGCCCTTCATGTCTAAAGAAGGCATTCACCCAGAAACTTTGTATACTAATCAAGTTATTTGGAACTCTAACAAGTATAACTTAAAGTAACCATGATAATGTTCATATCTTTAACAATTAAACAGAACTATCAAGCAGGAACACACTATTGAGACCACATCTATTCTATACAGTACAATTCTGATTATCTGAAATCAGATTCTCCAAAATCCTCATTTATCCAAATTAATTTTTTTTGGATAAATGAGGATATTCAAAACTAATCAGAAATACTCATTTATCCAAAATTTTTTCAGATCAGAAATGACCTCATAGGTTGAAAAAAATTTCACTCGACATGAAATTAGAACAATTGTCCTTGTTTCAGGTAACTCCCTCCCCTCTCTCTTTCCATTTCTTCTTGACCTTCTCCTATTGACTTTTTCTCTCCAATCCTCCCTCTCAAATTGCATGCCATCGTCTTCCAGCTGCAGAGTCAGAAGAATCCCTTGTCCTGGCATCATGAAGGAGAGCGGCCTCCCAGGCAGGGGCAGGACCTCAAGGTCAGTGGCGTTTCCTTCCCCCATCAGCACAACCTAATGTTCGAACCCGCACCCCCCCCCCCCAGCCTTCTAATGGACACCGGACTCCCTGGTGTGCGGTAGGCCTATTGGGAGGATTCAAAGTTGGGGCTCCAGCGTTGGGAGTTCTGGTGATTGGGGAGATGGGAGCCCGCTGACTCACCAGTTCCACTGGCCCGGGAAACCTCCCTGGGGATCAACGACAACGGTGGGGATGCGTCGGGGGGAACGGTGGCAGCAGTAGGGAGGTTTTGGGGATCAGCGGAAGCCAGCATTCTTTTGGTGAGAATGAAACGTTATTTTAATCCTTAAAAAGCCTTCCCTTGTTTGTTGTTATTTAAACATTGATACAAGTGATTTGCTGTTGCAACAGGGCTATTTTTGAAAAATGATCAATTATCCGAAAAAATGTTTGCTGACAAGAGCCCAGTCCCGACCATTTTAGATAATTGGAGTTGAACTGTATTTCCATAAACAGATCTTTTATCACAGCACCGTACCATTTTTCTGCATAAAGCCTCCATTTTGATTCCATTAGTAACCATATATAAACCTATTCTATTTTTAATCTAACCCTTCAGTCCATAATCCTTCATTTATTTCATGTGATTCTATCTCTTTTGTATCAGCCTTAAACACTACCTCAATAGTGCATTCCAGATACCCACCATTCTCTGTGCAATAAACTTACCTCTGACATCTCTAAACTTCCTCCACTCACCTTAAAACATATATCCTCTGGTACTGATCATTGCTGTCCTGAGAAAACTGTGGTGGATGTCCATTTTATCTATGCCCTTCAATCTTGTACACCTCATCCTCCAAAGAGAAAAGCCCAAATTCGCTCAACCTTTCCTCATAAAGCATGTTTTTCAATTCAGTTTCCTGTACATACTCTCTAAAAGTTCCCACATCCTTCTTAGAATGAGGCAAACAGAATTGAACAAGTGTGGTCTAACCAGAGTTTTAGATAGCTGCATCATTACCTCACAGGTCTTGAACTCAAACCCAACTAATGAAGGCAACATACCATCATCTTCTTAACCACCCTTATCAACTTGAGCAGCAACTTTCAGGGATCTATGGGCTTGAACCCCCAAATCCCTCTGTTCCTCCAGTGTTAAGAATTCTGCATTAACCTTGTACTCAGCCTTCAGGTTCTACCATCTAAAGTGCATCACCTCATGCTTTTTCAGATTGAACTCCATCTGCAACTTCCCCCATCAAACTCTGCATCCTGCTGCGCCCAACCTACAGACCCCAGGTAAGTACACATCTTGGCTCTTACAATACCAGCCCCAAGTGTCATGAATAAAGAGCCTCACCTGGCCTCCAAGAGGCTTTTGGGGATAGTAGTCCCTACAGGTCAATTCCGACATACGTCCATTCTGAGATATGACCGGTCAACCAGAATGGAACATGGACGTGTGCCGGGGGTACCTGTTGTCTTCTTCCTTCCAACAATCTGTTCCAATCAACTTAAGCTAGTCCTTGTTTGACACTTTCAAACTGGGCCTAGACCAATTTTGAAATTTTAAAATATATTTAAATTGGATGCACAGAACAGTTACTGGTCCTTATGGCCTGAGCCCAAGATGTCCAAATACACCCAACAACCTACAACATCTCTACATTTTGAAGGGTGGGAGGAAACTCACGTAGATACAGGGAGAATGTACAAACTCTTTACAGACAGCACCGGAATCAAGCCCGATATATATAATAGTGATGTACTAATTGTTATGCTAACCATACCATCCAAACTCATGGTCCCACCTTGTCTCCCTCCATAACTATCTTGAACCGAATAGAACAATGGTTACTGGTCCCCAAAGGCTCACTTACGAGCATTTCATCTATTTGCCCTTCCCAATTTCACAAGACTAGATCAGGCATTACCCTCTCCCTTGATGGTCCTTATACTGGCAGAGGAACTTTTCCTGTATATATTTGACAAATTCTACCTCATCTAAACCTTCACACTATGACTTTACCTGTCAATACTTGGAAATTAAAATCCCCTACAACAGTAGCTTTATCTGACCTATAAATGGTAGCAATATCTTGGCATATTCATGCCAATTCCTGTTAACTATTCAAGGAAGTGTATTTTAAACAACCTAATAAGCACACAGGACACAAACAAAACTTTAAACTGCTCCTCCTCAACTTGGAGCTTCTCATAAATTTGTGGTCTCAAACAAATATTTCCAGTTTTCTCCAACTCGGCCCATTTTCTTCTCCCAAAGAGAAAGTTGTTATAGCAAGGGTCTTCTTTTGTAACAGCTCAACTTCCACATCAAATCATTTATTCTTGCTAGACCCTAAATATGAATAACTTACTTCTTCTCCCTGAGTTTTCGTAAATGATGAAACACATTGATGACATCCCGAATGCGCCTGGGATCTTCCTCAATTTTAGAAGCCAAATGAACACAAGCCATTGATAATATCTGTTGAGAGAGAGAGAGAGAGAAAATGAACGGGAAGATGTTAACTTTCAAGTTGTTAAATTCATCTTCTGACTATTTTCTAACTCTTCCCATGGCTAGCTAATTATCTGGATGTTAACCCTTCCCACCTGCAAGCATTTTAAAAATATCACATATTCAATTTTGTTTTAAAAATGTGTATTTCACAGGCAAAGCTTTTGTGGCTAAACTGCTTTAATCATTGATCAGGTTGATTTCAAACAGTAACCAGAGGGTAACATTTTTTTTAGTGAATTGCAATATCTGTTATACAAGCAAAGACACTGGTCTAGTATTATACTAGTATTAACAGAACCCATTTTTAAGTGGTTAATATCTCATGTTAAATCAATAACAAAGGAGCAAATATAAGCACTTTGAAGTGCTACAAGATCTTGAACTTTCACCTTTGCAGGCCAATAATATTTCAGTTGTCTGTCTCAGCCAGAAGACATTATTTTTACATGTTCATGAAGCAGAGGTTTGCCAAGCAGATATAACAAGCGATTCAGGATTCCAGAGAACTAAATATTATTATGGGCTAAATAACACATTAGCCCAAAAAGATCAAAATCAAGAGCATGGCTTTATCACAGAAGACAGTGCAGTGCTAACAGCCCCGAATATTTTGGTAGCTAGTGAGACTCCATTGGAATTTACGTAATTATAATGTACAGTTTTACATAATTGAAACCTGATTAAACTTATGCAAGACTCACCAAAAGATTCAGTGGACTTACAGAATTGTGAGAATTATGCCCAATATCTAAATACAAAATAAAAGCCATTGTCTACTCCCAACTTCGACCAACATTTGGATAGTTCTGGTTTCCGGCAGATGTAAATGGAAGGACATCAGGAACAGGCATTATAGCACAGGAGAATAAAAAAAAATGAAAAAGTTCACCCATGTGAAGATTTTACAGATTCTTAATGTTCAAAAGATATTCTAGCACCGTTCCTTTCACACCATACATTTCCAATAGTTCATACGTGTAACCTTCACAATAATACCAAAAGGCTGCCATTGCAGGACAACAGGTATTCAATACCACAAGACTTGGACCATGCTCCTGTTCTGGCCCGATCCCAAACATGGACTCTGTGGGGAAGTAGAGGCTCTCTATGTATGACTGAATATCATTTGGTAGCCTGACACTTCAAATTGTTTTGATTCTTACCTCCATGGGATGCTTCACGAAAGATTTTGAATAGAAGAAACGCTGAAATAAAACTTGCCCAGTTGCCATTGCTACCTAAATCAAAGAAAATGTCAATAATGAAAATCCATCGTACACACAACTTTTTAAAATCTTTTTAAATTAACAAATGAGAATCTTTTAATTACACGCATTTACCTTTTCTAATTTAATTAAGTTGATGCAAATCCGTATAAAGTGCACATTTAAAACATATTTTCAATTTTCACTCAACTTCATCCCAACATGAGTTTACAAGTCTCACAGATGCAGTTATCTAGTTATATTACTAAACTGAAAATAGGATCAGGTGAAAACCTGCCCACAAGACAACAATTGACTGGAAGTTGATGGGATTGTCTTGGCATGCCATGCCCTCCAGTGACCCACTCAAGAACCAAGATTCCTAATATTCTCTGCAGCAGTCTAACAAGGAATTTGTGAAGAACGAATGCATCATGAAGATGCCCACGGGTAGAAGTGATTATAACAGTTTGAAAAAAAGATGGAAAAATACCATCTGACTAAACTGATTTAACTTTCCAAAGAGATGGGTTTTTTTGAAATTGGAATCAAATGAGCAGCAGTGTCACAGTGGAAAAAAAAGGGTTCTGGGCTCCTTTCATATACACGATCCTTTATCCAGAACCCTTGTGGGGACAGTGTGTTCCGAATTTCAGATTTTTCCAGATTTCGGAAAGCCCACCTGAATTGTGCTGCCGTATCCACCCCCACCCCTTTCCAGTCACCCAACTGCTGTCCCTCAGCCGCCTACCCCGACCGCGGTCCTTCGGCCACCCGACCACACCCCCAACCGCAATCCCTCGACTGTCTCCCCCGACCACTGGTCCCTCGCCAACTGGACGTCTCCCCCAACCGCGGCCCCTTGGCCGTCTCCCCCAACCACAGTCCCTCAACCATTTCCCCTGACCACCGGTCCTTCAGCCGCCAGGCAGACTTCCCCAACTGTGTTCCTCGGCCGCCCGGCAGTCTACCGTGGCCGTCTCCCACGACCACCAGTTTCTTGGCTGCCCAACCACAGGACCCTGGGCCACCCGGCAAGTCTCCCCCGACCGCGGTCCCTCGGCCGTCTCCCCCGACCGTGGTCCCTCGGCCACCCGGCAGTTTCCCCTGTCTCTCCCGACCGCCGATCTCTTGGCTGCCCGGCAGTCTCCCCCGATCGCAGTCCCTCAGACATCTGGGCGTCTCCCCCGTCCGTGGTCCCTCGGCCGTCTCCCTCGACAGCGGTCCCTCGGCCGTCTCCCTCGACCGCGTTCCCTTGGCCACCCAGATATCTCCCCTGACCGCCCAGACGTCTCCCCCGACCGCGTTCCTTGGCCGCCTGGCAGTTTCCCCCGACTGTGGTCCCTCGGCCGTCGCCCCTGTTCTCTGGTCCCCCGACCACTGGTCCCTCGGCCGCCCAGCAGTATCTCCCAACTGTGTTCCTCGGCCGCCCAGCAGTCTCCCCCCGGCCGCCAGTCCCTCGGCCACCCAGCAGTCCCCCCCCCCACCCCCCCCGATCCATCGGCCACCGGTCCCCACTTGCCGGATTTTAGATGTCCGGATAAAGGATCGTGTACCTGTACATTAACAATGGGAATTTGAACATATGGGGTACAATTGTTAAATTTGCAAATTACACAAGAAATTATGGTTTTGTATTGAGAAGTGTTATCCTCAGTTTAAACAAAGCAATCAGTTGGTAAGATAGGCAGAGCGATCAGAATGGATTGTGGGTTCAGGCCTAGAGAAATTCCAGATTTACCCTGTCCTGGATTTCATTTAGAGGATTTTAAAACAAAATAAATAACATTGGTAAAGAGATATTAGATAAGGGGTGAATGGTAAGCACAAATAGAGAAGAATGTGTAAATAAGGTTGTCTGATGGTCTGCACTCCTCCCTCTGCCCATTTAACTCAGGCGCCTGATGCTTTTTACTCATATCTTGAAAAGCTCAGGCCTGAAATGTCAGTTACGTATTTTTACCTCCTATGGACACTGCAAGATCTGCTGAGTTCCTCCAGCATTGGTTTTTAACTCCAAAAACAGCATCTGCAGACTTTCGTGTTTCACTTCATGGTTGATCCGTCTCCTACAACCAAGCTCGTTTTGGATTCAAATTAGCCTGGATTCTGTGGGCACATCTGGTTTAGACCAGTCTCCCATGGCAGACCTTGATAAAATCCCATTGAATTCTGTATATTCAATTGCAAATCTAGTTATCAATTGTAATCCAAAAATAAAAATGGGTTGGTTGGTGAGCAGATCTGGGGAAAATATTAGGCACAGTATGAATAACTGAATGAAGAATGGACTTTGTGGGTCAGAAAACATGCAACCCCATTGTATCTGTCTATAATTATTATTTGAAGAGAGGAAAGTCATCAAAATGTCAAGGACACTATTTATATTTGGAGAAAACTGTCAAAAAATACAATTCTCCAAGCAATACAACAAAAACTAGACATCACACCATCATCCCAATGGATGTGGTTATAAATATATAGTTTTTGTGTCAAGTGTCCTAACCAGAGGACATGGATTAAGAGTAAAAGGGAAAAGTTTAAGAAGTTCTTCGCAGAAAGTGGTGGGAGTGTGGAACGAGCTGCCAACTGAGGGCTGCCAACTGAGGTTTAGTTTATTTATATAGCACATTTAAAACAACTCAAGATGACCAAAGTGCTGTACAGATCATAAATTACATCTTTAACTTAAACAATTATTTAAAGTGCAGTACAAAATGAGTACCCAAGGTTCAGAATTGTACATACTCCATGGTAACAATCAACAATCACTTCAAAAATACAACTTCAACCAGGATTTAAAGAAAGGGGCTGATTTGATGAAAGGGGGAATGTTGTTCCAGTTTGGGGGCTGCAATAGTGTAGGTGTGATCTCCCCTGTGTGATTTGAGCACAGAACAACCAAGTGCCCTAAATTTGCCAATCTGAGGGGCCTTGAAGCAGATTAGGAAGTTAGGAGATCGGTGATGCAAGAGAAGGGAGCAAGTGCATTTAGGGCTTTGTAATCAAACTGAAGAACTTTAAAATCTATTCTGAGCCGTACTTCCTGTACAATGTGAATGTGGGCACAATTTTAACATTTAAGCATTTGTACAGGTATATGGATGGGAGAGGTATGGAGGGCTATGGACGGGATGTAGGTCAGTGGGACTAGGCAAAAAAAAATTGTTCGGCACAGACTAGAAGGGCCGAAGGGACCTGCTTCTGTGCTGTAGCGTTCTATGGTTAAGCCATTGCCCGCGGCCTTAATCTAATTTCCTATTTAACACCCTGACGCTGCTAACTCCTTTCACATTAAAACACAATGCTGGAGAAACTCTACAGGTCAAAAGTAGGCGCTTTTAAACTGCCGCACCTAGGTAGCCCTCCTGGGATCCAGGTGAGTTTAATGGGTTGAAGGTGCTCCCAGCACCTTTTAACCTGCAGGGGGATCACCCCACTAAATTGCCAACCTGGTGATGCAGACATACTCACCAGATGAAATGAAGTAAAAGATTTTAACCTTACTCTTCCTGGGAAGCACATTTAAACCAAGTTATAATATCCACTTTCCAGACCTGCACTGGTGAGCTCCCCCTCTACATTTGAACTTGGCGCCAACTTGCCTGGTGACATTCGCTCGCAAGTGCCAACATCACCAGAATAATCAGGTCGACCATTTTCATTTTCAAGGAACCGGTGGACAAGACCTAGCTAAGTTTAACTGGGTTCCCTGACTACCTCTGAGGTAGGACGGGGACCAGGTTGATTGAGGTGCATGCTGACCTGGTCGGATCCTTTCCAGCTGCCTTGTGAGTGGGGCGCTAAGCAGCCAAATTGCCTTGTTAACCCAGGCAGCTGGGTTAATCCAGGCACCTTGAAAGTGCCTATCGTAATTTATATAGCAAAGATACATGCCAGTGTTTCGGGCTTGGACCCTTCATGAAGGTATGAGCACAATGTAGGCAGACGCCGAGTTCGGGCGCCTGCCGACCTTTTTTCCATATCTTGATGAAGGGCTCCAGTCGCGTATCCTAGCTGACGTGCAGTTTCTCCAGTTTTGTGTTTTAACTCCAAGCTCGGTGCCTGTGGCCTGTCTCACTCCGCCGACGTGTCTGCGGACAATAGAAATGCTGTCAGTCTATGTTGGTGCCACGTTTGAATACGATTCCAGCCACCCCATCTCTCTCCGTGACTGCAGGCCCTCGCCAACCCGTGCCGAAAGGCCCAGTTACATCGAGAGGCGACCGAATGAGACTCCGCGCCGGGCTCCATTGAGGCGTCGCGGCCTACCTGAGGCAGCTTCAGCAAAATGCCGGCTGCTTGTATTAACTCGCACCCCACGATCCGCAGGTCGGTCTCCACCTGTGGATCCAGCCCGTCCGAAACAGAAGCAGTCAGAGAAAGCTTTTCCTCCGAAATCAGGCAGTTTTCCAGGGTGAGCGCGATGCTAGAATACAGCTTATCGCCGATCAGAATCCCGCTCGCCGCCATCTTCTGCCTCTCCTCCATCCGCGCCGTTCTCTCAGCCACAGGAAGTCCCGCCCCCACCACCGGCCCATGGGGCTAACGTCACCGCGACACTGACTAGGGAGCGGCTGCTCGGTGACGTCAATCACGGATCGCTGCCGACAGCTCGGGGCGAGGTCGGTGAGAAATAAAACACGCTGACATCTTCACATCTTCCCTGCGTGAGGGATCGGGGAAGGTCTGAGGTGTAGTGAAGTAGATAGGTGGAGCCCCTGGGAATGAACTCCGGCATTGCTGATCCCTCCTCCCTCCCTCAGACCCTTCTCCCTCCCTCAGACCCTTCTCCCTCCCTCAGACCCTTCTCCCTCCCTCAGACCCTTCTCCCTCCCTCAGACCCTTCTCCCTCCCTCAGACCCTTCTCCCTCCCTCAGACCCTTCTCCCTCCCTCAGACCCTTCTCCCTCCCTCAGACCCTTCTCCCTCCCTCAGACCCTTCTCCCTCCCTACCTCAACCCCTCCCTCAGACCCTTCTCCCTCCCTACCTCAACCCCTCCCTCAGACCCTTCTCCCTCCCTACCCCAACCCCTCCCTCAGACCCTTCCCCCTACCCTTTCTCACCCCCTCCTTCAGACCCTTCCCCTACCCCTTCTCACCCCCTCCCTCAGACCCTACCCCTGGGCCCATTGATCCACCTCACAGCCTCCTGCAGTGCCCCAGAGCCCCCATCAAACTTAAAGTAATAACAAGCAAAGAACAATAATCTTTTATTATATCTGCACTATTTACAGCCACATCATCCTTTATCTTTCACTTTCTCCCCTATGCCTTTCCTCAGGGATTGTCCTGGGCAACGATTGAGATATTTATATACCTTGTTGCCTCCATAACAAAAACTTCTTTTCCATCCTAGGCAGCACTTTCAGGGTGGCCGGATGAAGCCGTGTAAAATTAATTCTCTGTTGCTACTTTCGGAGCTTCTGGATTGGGCCAAATTTTTGGCACCTTTTTAGTGGTGATAACTGGTGGGTGGGGGTGGGGGTGGGGGTGGAGGGGGGGGGTGGGGGTGGAGGGGGGGGGTGGGGGAAGAACTTTCCCCCGTTCAAACTCACCCAGTCCTGCCCTTTCCCTCATGCCCACAGCTGCCACTTGAAGAATCCGCTCCCTCCCCTTGTACCTCAGGGCAGAGCCAGTCTCTGACCCAGTCGCAGCCGTGGGAAAGAGGATTGGGGTGGGGTGGGGTTGGCTTTCTCTCTGGATGCCAACCCCCCACTCTTCCCTGCCCCAACACCTTAGGGATCCATTCCCTGAAGAAATCCCCGGGCCCCTCCACTCCCAACCCTGAAAATCGTTACATTATTTCTGTGGCTAAAAATTTCCAATATTTCCCACATCCTCTCCCCCAGGCATCTCTACCATTTTCTATTCTCACTCCCCTATCTTCAAACTCCTTCACCTCAGCTACCCTCTCAGTCAAATCCCCATTTGCCCTCCTAATCTCTCCTATCCCCGCTGCTCGCCTTCCCACCCACATGCTGCTGTTCGTGGGTCTCCCGCCCACGCGCCATCCCCGCCGTTTGCTTTCCTGCCAATGCGCCATCCCCGCTGCTTGCCTTCCCGCCCACGCGCCCATCCCTGCTGCTTGCCTTCCCGCCCACGTGCATCTCCTGCCCACGAACCATCCCCGCTGTTCGTGGGTCTCCCGCGTTGCAGGGACTGTCGCTCTCACGGCGCTGCCTGTACTTTTCCCCTGGCCCTCTGACGCGGGATTCGGATCACCCGTGACTCCGACACCGATCTTGGTGAGGTGCCTTCCCCGGAGCAGGCCCCGCCATCTTCATCAACGCAAGGCCGCCTCGCCTGGTCGTCGAGACATTGGGGCTGCCAAGGTAGATTTTCTTTCTTTCCTCCTCATTTTGTTCTTACCTGTTACCTTTTCTGTTGCTGTTTGTTTTTGATACCTTCTGGGTTTCCTAGCTGTATTTATCTGCTTTTACTACTACTATTCCTGGAGTTCTGGTTTCTAGTCTACTCTTTCCTCCACTTCATATGGACCTGAGGATTGACCTCCGATCTGATCTTCAACAGCAAATGTAACGGTGCTGGCCATGACGCTTTTGATCGAGCTCCTGTGGAAAGATGGCAGAATGGTGGCCGGTGGCCTTGCCCGCCTCCGCCTGCTAAGGAAGTGCAGTCGATGTTGTGCCTTCCTGACGTCAGGAGATGATATGGTCACTACTTAAGTGAACTCTGAGAAACTTGGTGCTCCCTTCTCTCTCCACTACTGAATACTAATGTGTAGTGGAGGGTGGTCATCTCTGGTCCTCCTGAAGTCCACAGTCTTCTCCTTTGTCTTGTCCACATTGAGACTCAGGTTTTTATTCTTGTATAATTTCATTGGATTTTCCTCCTTTTCTCTGTATGTGGACAGAATTGGTACATTTAAGGTAAAGACCATGAGCTCATGACAATTGTTATTGGAATGAAAGTGGAGATAGAAGATTGTGGACCTTTTAGTACCAGTGGTAAATATTCAACAAATGCAAAATTGTTTGCATTTCTACATGTAATTAGGTCACAGTAAACTGCCATGAATGTAAGGATCATGAGAGGTTGGCACAAAAGCAGTTTCACCAAAAGTGGCCACACTTCAGAAAAAAAAACTTTAAAATTCCGTTCCTTAACAATTCACTCCTAGAGTTTTTGATCCCTGTTAAGTTAGGACTCAGAAAAACATAATATAACACACCACAATTGTCCACATTGTTTGGCTGAAGAACAAGAAGGGAATCTTGTGAATATGATGCTACATTTTCACGTGACCGCTTTTGGTGGAACTGTTTGTGTACTGACGTGGTCATGGCCCATGCATTCAGCGGTTTGCACTTGTTGACATGCTAACTTTTGTCTCCAAAATTGGCATTTTTAGTGTCAAGGACTCAGATAGAAGCATAATGAACAGTTAAATCTCCGTGGTTAATAATTAAAGCCTCTTGAAATGGTTTAATTTAGGCAGTACATTGAATATGCTTGATTTCTGCATAATTAGGATGTGATAGAAATAAGACATAGGAGCAGAAATAGGCCATTCAACCCATCGAGTCTGCCCCACCATTTAATCATGAGCTGATCCATTTTCCCATTCAGCCCCATTGCTTGGCCTTCTCCCCATAACCTTTCATGCCCTGACTATTCAAGAACCTATCAATCTCTGCCTTAAATACACCCAATAAATCTGAATAAATTAGTCTGCATTAGTGAAACAACAAATTTTGAATATATCAAAAAGTTACATATAACATCTAAATTGGGTGAACTGGAATTTGAAAAGGTCAGAATTTTTAGTATACAATTGGACAGAGAATACATGACAATAGGACTATCGCTGACAATTCAAGCCTCACCAGAGTCTGCACACTTATTTGCATAGCAGCATCCTGACCAGCATTCCTACTGAGTTCTAGGAGCTCAGATTGTTATCTGATTTGCCACTAGCTGCATGGTTCTTTACACTGAGACTCTTGCCTTGAAAGTCATCCAAAATGTTAAATTTAAATTTAGACAATACAGCATGGTAACAGGCCCTTTCAGCCCACAAGCCCATGCTAATTCTTCTTCTTCTTCTTTCTTTGGGTTGGCTTCGTGGACGAAGATTTATGGAGGGGTAATGTCCACGTCAGCTGCGGGCTTGTTTGTGGCTGACAAGTCCGATGCGGGACAGGCAGACACGGTTGCAGCGGTTGCAAGGGAAAATTGGTTGGTTGGGGTTGGGTGTTGGGTTTTGCCTCCTTTGTCTTTTGTCAGTGAGGTGGGCTCTGCAGTCTTCTTCAAAGGAGGTTGCTGCCCGCCGAACTGTGAGGTGTCAAGATGCATGGTTTGAGGCGATATCAGCCCACTGGCGGTGGTCAAGGTGGCAGGCACCAAGAGATTTCTTTAGGCAGTCCTGTACCTCTTCTTTGGTGCACCTCTGTCTCGGTGGCCAGTGGAGAGCTCGCCATATAACACGATCTTGGGAAGGCGATGGTCCTCCATTCTGGAGACGTGACCTACCCAGCACAATTGGATCTTCCCCATTAATTGACCTACAACTCCCAGTATGTTTTTGAAGGGTGGGAAGAAACTGGAGTACCTGGAGAAAACTCACACATTGATGGGAAGGAGGTATAAACTCCTTACAGACAGCATAGGATTCGAACCTGGGTCACTGACTTTGTAACAGCGTTGTTCTAACTGCTATGCTAACTGTGCCACCCCAAATGGAATATTCTGACCATTCCTTAATAAAATATTTATTTTTAATGATGGCACCTAATCCAATTCAGAAATAATGCTGCAATTACAAGCAGGAAAATAACAAAATTAACTCACGTCAGAAAATCCCATCTTCCCCATTTGTGTGCCAGGAACCCAGCTCAAACTAAAGCTAAGATACAATTAGTAAGATTATATGCACGCATCTTGCTGAATGCTGGAATTAGATTGTTAGATCTTCACTCAGAATTAGAGATGCAACTTTCAGTAAGAAATTTAATCTTCATTTTCACTTCAAAGCTCTGGATCAGTGATTTTGCTGACTCTCTGAGTTGTAATTTTCATTTCTTGTCCTGAAAAGTTTAAGTTTGGACATTCTGTTACCATGTTGCGGTCAGTGTACATGACCATATGTTTTTTTCAAGTTAGGTTGGATCTAAAATGATGATGGGATTTTGTAATCCTGTTATCCAGAATTCAAGCAACCAGCAGAAATATCGGCAAAGTTATCGTGGAAAATAAATAGATAAAAAATACGGAAGTTTAAAATTGGCACACCTTGCTGTTAATTTGCCAATCATGCAACATCCCATCTCAAGCGACCGGAAAAATTATTTATCTGAATTAATGCTAAATGATCAAAGGAATTGTTCATATTAACATCTGAGATTCTCATTTGTACAAAATAATATTTATATATTTATTTTTATAGCTATAATACGTGACCTGCATATGTATTATTTGTATGTGAGTTATGTCTGGTTCTGTGTCTGGTTGATTTTGCATCAAGGACCGGAGAATGCTGTTTCGTCAGGTTATACTTTAGTCAGGTGACAATAAATGACTTATGTGGAATCTACCAATCCCCATAGATGCTGGATACGAGGGGTTTTACTGTATCTGGAAGTGATTTAGTAGATGTTGAGAATATGATCAGAAAGTTCGCAGATGACTCAAATTTTGATGGAGTTACTGATGGTATGGGGGAGATCCGCCTCCCTTTCTATGTGTATACCCTTGCATGATTCAGAGAAAGCATCAGCTGGAGTAATGAGTACCAAAATGAAAGAACTGTGGTCAAGCAACATTGCACACTGATTGACATACTGATCTGTCTGTTCTGCCTGATCTAGATGGGGTCAGCAGTAGGCGGACTACCCCTTTCATCAAAACTAGGCTCTGGTTTCCTCTCACCCTTCAAAATTTACCGGGGGTTGTAGGTAAATTGGGCGACATGTACTTGAAAGGGCCTGTTACTGTGCAGTATGTCTACATTTAAATTTAATATTTAAATGTGAATATGGCAAAATTGTATGCACACAAATCAGACCCCATTTGGCTCCACTCAATGGGAATTACTGAGCCCAACTTCACATTGGGCTTCTGTCACATTTGTGGCCCGAAATGTGAGGTTAATAAAACATTAAACACAAGTTTATCAGATAAACTTCTTAGTGTCTTTTTATTCTCTGGTTTCCTTTGTTCTCCTGCTTGTGTTCTTATCTCTCCCTCATACCACGTGACTTCCGGTACATCTCATACATATTCATTATCATGACATCCCTCCTTTAATCAGAAATAAACTTTACCTTCACTTATCAATATCCCTCGGAAACATACAAACATCGTAACTAATGGTAATACTATAACTCAACTACATAAAGTTTACTTCCTACAGCACTCATACATGCACTTTATGATATAAGATTAAAATACTGTCCCAAAGTTCTTATTAAAACTATGGCACAAAGTCTTCGTATCGTTTGGGCGCTTTCTGGTTTCGTTTCGGCCTGCCTGCGATATTGTCGTCGCTTCTCGGTTGTTCACTCTCGGCGTCGGAAATACTGCTCGCCACAGCTTCGGGTGTTTCTTGCGCTCTAGTCACTTCATCAGGAGTGCTGGTAACTGCCTCTGGAACATCATCAGGTCTCTCAGTTTCAGCATCTCGTATTGACCTTTCAACCTCTTCACTCGATGCATCTCTGGACTGGTACCTTTTTACACCTGATACATTTCTCTTATACAGGACTCCAGTCGGAGACTTGACTGTCACCATACTGCCACTTCTGGATACGACAGTATAGGGTTGATGGTAATAAGGTGTGTCTAGCTTACCACCAGTTTCATGCCTCACTAGAACATTATCTCCTGGCATGATGTCTGAGTACTTGGCTCTACGTTTCGAATCTGTGTACAGCTTTGCTGCACCTTTCTTTACAGCATCGTGGTCCCTCATCTCCTGGTCGTCTCGGATTTCCTTTATTTCTGGCATTTTTGTGCGGATTTTTCTCCCAAAAAATGCTTCTGCAGGACTTTTTCCAGTGGTTGCATGAGGCATTGCTCGATAGACAGCCACATAAGATAGCAATGCTTCTCGCCAATTTTGTCCTTCTGCGTGTGCAATCCTCAATCGTTTTTCAAT
Organism: Narcine bancroftii; assembly: GCF_036971445.1. Taxonomy (NCBI): domain Eukaryota; kingdom Metazoa; phylum Chordata; class Chondrichthyes; order Torpediniformes; family Narcinidae; genus Narcine; species Narcine bancroftii. The sequence continues at coordinate 140,930,579 of NC_091470.1, read as the reverse complement.
GGACTGATTTTGTCTCTCTACTTCTCCGTTGGTTTGCGGCCATTTCGGAGTTACTTTATGATGGTGGATACCTGTGGTCCTCATGTATTCTGCAAATGTCTCTGAAATGAATTGTGGACCATTGTCAGAGTATAATGTATGAAGTTGTCTGTAATCCTCTGTAATCTTGTTTAGTCTTTAATTTTCTTCAAGCTTCTTTCATCCTCGTCGCCAATGTCACATTTGTGGCCCGAAATGTGAAGTTAATAAAACATTAAACACAAGTTTATCAGGTAAACTTCTTAGTGTCTTTTTATTCTCCGGTTTCCTTTGTTCTCCTGCTTGTGTTCTTATCTCTCCCTCATACCACGTGACTTCCGGTATATCTCGTACATATTCATTATCATGACAGCATCATGCACACTTCCATGACTTTCTGAATTTGCTTGGGATTTATTCCTAGAATTTTGATAAACTAATTTGTGGTCATCAGGTAGGTTGATACTCAGAGATTCAGGAGTCACTCGCCTGCTGGTCATATCTTGCAGCTGAAACCACAATAGTGTCATTCTCCAACCTTACAGTAAATCATCACCTAGAAGCAGGGCAGCAAGAGAAGCACCAAATCCAAGTTAAATAAGCATACCTTTTCCAGTTCTGATGAAATTCTTTCAACAGAAAACATTAACTGTGTATCTGTCAGCAAATGCTGCCTGGAGGATCTGCAGCTCTGCATCTATTTGTTACATCTGTCCTGCATTTAACAAGGTTAGTGTGGTTTTGCATTTAACTCTCTCCAGATCTTCCGCCTGGTTAGTATTAGTTGGTGTGGATGAGATGAGCCAAAGGGCCTGTACAGTGGGAAAACACAGAAACTCTGGAAGAACTCAGCATTGGAGGTGAAGATATTTTACCAATGTTTTGGGTCTTTACTCTTTTATCATATCCAATTAACGCCTTTTGTCTGTTGGTCTGGATTCCTCCCCCTCCCATACTTCTCCCTTCCTCTTGCCTGATATTTGCTTCTCCCTTGAAGAAGGGTTCAGGCTCGAATCGTTGGTAATATCTTTACCTCCTATGGACGCTGTGAGACTGGCTGAGTTCCTCCAGCATTTCTCTGTGTTTACTACAATGACAGTGCCTGCAGACTTCGTGTTTCCCCCCTGTACCGTGCTGGATGACTATAACTCCCGACTAAGACTGCTTTTGCAATATGTTTAGATATAAGGTCTCAATGTAAAATTTCCAAGTTTCGAGAACATTTGTTGGCCTTTTTGTCCTCACCAATGTTGTTTATTCTCTTGTTGTTTTTTGGAACATGCTCAGTGCTGCCTCTATCTCCTAGACTCAGAATTCCAACAAGTTCTGTCTATCCACGTGCACCTGTAACCCTGCTGCCTTCCTTTGCTGCCTCATGAGATGAAATGGGACGATTGAAAACTGTGTTTGTTTTCCTTTCTTTGTATTTTGGTCAAGAATATTCTGAAAAAGTATTTCTGCAACAGAACACACTAGACTGTAATTTGACCTATGCTACTTTGTCCCCATTTTACATTAAATGGAGTCTTGTCAACAATTATGTCTCAACACTTGACCTTGGTGCCCTGGACTGCTGTTTTTGCAGCCTCTACTTTCAAACTGAATGTAAAAAAATGACTTCCATTCTAGAGCTATCACAAGACAAGAATTCTGATGAGAATAGGTTTTCACACTGTCCTGTGTTACCTTTCACTGAAGCCTTTGACTTGTTACTTGGATTGCTTCTTTTGTCATGGATTTTGTCCATTTCAGCCACATGACCAATGACCAGCTGTTCATTGCTGTTGAGCTCTGTTTCAACATTCAAATAACCACAATACTTGTTAGGCCCACTTTGGATATCAATGACTGGTGCATTGTTTTCAATGAAGGAATTGTTCTGTCCTATCTTCAGTTCCTCATATCTCTTTTCAGAGTTCCGTTTTCAAAAGGCCATAGGCTGCTCATCGATCTGGTTCACTGCTTTCAGTTCTCTTTCCCAGATTACATTGACTCAGCTTTATCCCCAGGTTCCTCTACATGTTCGCATTGTCTGCCAGGGTACTGGTGCGGTTCCTCATTACACATTGAGGGAATGAGATGGAGATCCTTGGTGAATTAGGCTGCCAAGTGCGAGGATGCTGTCCCCAAAGACCATTGTTGGAGGGTTCAACTTGCAATGTTTCATGTTCATGGCATGAAGACTGAATATCTGTAATAAGAACTGCCCAGTTGCATTGAATGAACCAATCACCAGAGCAGCCAACTCAACTTCTTGAGAACTCTAAAGTATTTCATCTGAATATGTATGTAACAACTAGTTAGTCACAACTAGTTAGTGAGATCCTGCTCAACTTTTCATTGCATTGCCACTTCTGAGGACATTGGAAGGAGTGCAGAGGAGATTTACAATGATCCACAAATCTGAACTCCTGCCTCCTGCACTAATTTTTCAGTCACACATTCATCTGCTATAACTCTATTCTTGCCCTTGCTAGCATGTGGCACAAACAGCAATCCAGAGATTATCACCCTTGAGGGTCTGTTCATTGGCTTCCTTCCTAACTCCCTGGATTCACCCTTCAGGATGTTATCATCCCTTTTCCTATCTGTCATTGGTACCCACATGATCTACCACATCTGGCTGCTCACCCTCTCTCAAGCATTTCATTGACTTGATCAGAGATATGTCTAACCCTGGCACCTGGGAGGCCATATACCATCCGAGGATCTCAACCCCTTCCACAGAATCTCCTGTCTATTCTCCTCACCAATGAATCCCCTACCACTGTAGCTCTCCTCCTCATTGAGCCACAGGGCCATTTTCTTTGATAGAAACCTAGCTGGTGTGGCTTTTCCCTGGTATATGGCTCCCCTCGACAAAACAGTTTTATTGAGGGAACACCACAGAGGAGCCCTGCTCTGATTTCCTATTCCCTTTTCTTCTCATCACAGTCACCCAACAGCCTGCTTTCTGACTCCTAGGTCTGACTGATTCATTATAGCTCTTGCCTATCACTTGCTCTGCCTGCCAAATGATCTGGAGTCTACCCAACTCAATCCCATTCCCTAACTCGATCTGTGAGGAGCTGCAGTTGGGTGCACCTCATGTATAGTCGTCAGGGACACTTGTGCTGTCCCAGATTTCCCACATCCTGCAACAGGAGCCTCCCACTGCCCCTGGCTGCCATTTCCACTGCTCAGACTACAAGAGAAAAAGTCCTCACTTTTCCTGTACCTTCCAACTGAAGTCTTTTTCCAATAGGGCTGTTGTCAACGGCACTGCTTCCTCAGCCTATGTTTACTGAAGCCTCTGGAGCCTAAGCCTCTAAATGCCACTCACACATTCCACCCACTTGCACACGCTCAGCCGCTCACACACTGGCTGCTCATACCCTTGGCTCCTCTCACACACCAGCTACTCCACAGCAGTCACTCCAATTAAGGTTGCCTTCCTTTTATTGGCTGCAGTGAATTCACCAATCTCACATTCAGCACCTGTCTTTACCAATGCTTCTAAACAATCTCGCTTTCACTCCTGCTGAAGTGTTGCAGAGATGGAGAAATGTTTTAGAATCATGACAGTTGTCAGGAATCATCCAGTAAGTTGTCACAACTTCAGAGATTTGTGGATCTGTGTTTGCTCTTTAGAACTGGACTGTGTGTTCAATGCTGCCAAAGTTCAACCAGTTCTTGACACTAAGGTGGAGTCCTGAGCCTTGACTTCCTATCACCACATCTATGCCCTGGCCATTTCACACAAATGTGCTCATAATCTGGTACTTTCTTCTTCACTAAACCCCTCATAATTTTAACTACCTTTATCAAATTTTCCCTCATTCTTTTACTCTCCAAGGAATAAAGTCCTAACCTGTTTAACCTTTCCCTGTTACTCAGTTCCCGAAGTTCGGACAATTATTGAATGAAGATCTACCGGAACCAATGCCTGAAGAGGGTGCACAAAATCAGTGAACCGGTGCGGACTCGAAAGGCCAACATGGCCTGTTTCCACTCCGTAAATGGTTATATGGTTAATCTTCTCTGCACTCTTTCTATCTTACTGATATCTTTCCTGTAGATAGGTGACCAAAACTATGCACAATACTCCAAATTTGGCCTCACCAATGACTTATAGAACTTTACCATAACATCCTAGTTCCTATAATGAGTACTTTGATTTATGAAGGCCAATAAGCCAAAACCTCTCTTTACAACCCTGTTCACCTGGGAATTATGTATCTGTACTCCCAGATCCCTCTGTTCTACTATGCTCCTCGGTGCCCTACCATTCACTGGCTATGTCCTACCTTGATTTGTCCTTCCAAAATGCAACACCTCACACTTATCTGCAATAAATTCTATCTGGCATTTTGCAGCCCAATTTTCCAGCTGGTCTAGACCCCTCTGCAAACTTTGGAACCTTCTTCGCTGTCCTCAGCACCTCCAATCTGTAAACTTGCTGATCCAATTTACCACATTATCATTCAGACCATTGATATAAACACCACTAGTCACAGGCCTCCAGTTTGAGAAACAACCATCCACCGACACTCTCTGGCTTCTCGCATCCAGCCATTGTCGAATCCATTTTACTACTTCACCAAGAATGGCCAGCATCTGAACCTTCCTGACTAACCTCCCTTCAGGGAACTTTGCCAACGGCCTTACTTAAGTCCACCTAGACAATAGCCATAGCCTTTCCTTCATTAACTTTTCTTGTACCTTCCCTTCAACAGCGCAGTGCTCCCTCAGCATCTCCCCTTCTGCCACGCGGCATTCCCTCAACACCTCCCCTCCTGTGGCACAGCATTCCCTCAGACCTCTCTTCCTGAGGAGTGGAGTTCTTTCAGTACCTCCCCTCCTGAGGCAAGGCATTCCCTCACGATCACCTCTCCCACAGCACCATGCTTCCTCACCACCATGTGACAATCGATGAGGTCATGGAGGTGGTTGAGTTGTAGGACTGGGCATTGATTTAAATATCCACAGCTGCTTCTGCTTGGGTGACTGACTACATTTTGCTCACACCTTGATGAAGGGCTCAATCCCAAAACATTGGTTATGTATCTTTACTACATAAAGGGCACTGTTTGACCTGCTGAGTTTCTCAAACATTGCATTTTTTACCCCTCCATCACAAGGGGCAGCAAGGTTGTTATAGCGGTTAGCTCTACTCTTACAGTGCCATCAATTAGGACTGGGATTCAAATCCCGCGCTGTGTGTAAGGAGTTTGTACATTCTTCCTGAGTCTGCGTGGGTTTTCCCTGGGGGCTCTGGTTTCCTCCCACCGTTCAAAATGTATTGGGGGTGTAGATTAATTGGGTGTAAATTGGGCAGCACAGGCTGATGGGCCAAAGGGCCTGTTACCATGCTACATGTCTAAATTTAAAAAAATTAAATTTAAAATTTAAAACTCTATAAGATTGGTTAAACACAACTTACCATACACAAAGCCATGCTGATTATCCCTAATCAGTCCCTGGCTATTCAAATAATTGTATGTCCAAACACTTAGAATACATTCCAGTAATTTACCTATTATTGACGTCAGGTAGACTGGCCTATACTTTCCAAGGTTACGTTTGGAGCCTTTTTTAAACAACCGATCAATGTGAACTGCCCCCCAATCCTCTGGCACCATGCCCGTGGCTAAGGATATTTTAAATATTTCTGCAAGAAATATTTGAAATGTTCTTATCTCCTCTTCAATTTTAGTCTTGATAAATAGTCCTGAAACCTGACCTGAAATACTGACTGACAATTCTCTCCTCGGACACTGCCCGACCGTTGTATTTCTCTAGAGCTGTTTGCCCAGAGGCTCTCTCCCCAAGTGATCCAGTATTGGCAGTGGCAATATAGGCTGGCCAAGACTTTGTCAGTATGGAACAACTCAAACCAACTCTTTTCTGCCCCTGGAATAAGCAATTTCTGAGAAAATATGAGTGAGCAGGCAGTGTCTCATGATCCCAGTGGGATTTCTTTTCTCAGTACCTGACTGTTGCCTGTAATGAGGTTTTTGCCAACTGGAGCAGTCTTTTAAACTGAGGTTCCTAATGAGAACCAGCTGCAGGTCCAACACGTTTAATAGCATGACTTTTCTGCGTATGTTTTCCCATTAAGACAATTAACCAAAAGCTGCAGAAGGAGAAACAAAAATCCACAGCCCCACAGAAATGTCGCAACCCCTTTCCAATGATCTTTGAAAATGTCTGATTATGCACTAGATTTTCCATTTACTATTTCCTAGTCTGAAAAGGACTGGATTATGTTACGCTGTGATTCTCGACACAGCAGAACAATGCTGCTGCAGACAGAACAGGAAAGATTTCCTGGAACACACACAAAAAGCACTTCCAGGAAGTTGCTAAAGTTTATTTGAAATGATGAAACTAGCCACTAATGTCACAGTGGGTAATTCGAGAGGAGAGAGAGTAACGAGTCGCAGTTGAGAGGAAATTCAAACAAAACTTTACAGACGCGCGCAACCTTTTTAAATACCCCGTGTCACGTGCCCCGATGAGGTCATCACGTCATGACGTCCAGCAGCCGGGTCGCTGGAACTTGTAGTGCTACTACATGCACCCACCCCCCCCCCCCCCTCCATCCCCGAACCAGCTCAGAAAAGTCCAGTTTATTTGTCTTTGGTGGCTGGCCATGCTGTGGAACTGTTGGGTGTGGCAAAGGCTGTTCTAAGTCAATGTGTGCAGGTTTTAACTGGTCCACTGTGAACATTTGAGGTTGTCCCCCAATGTCCAAAACACATGTCTAAGAGCTTCGTAGCACTTTATATGGTCCTTCATAAGCTGTTTGTAAGGGTGATCCTTGAGAGACTGACACTGTTACTGTCATGGAGAGATGAGCCCCTTTTCCTCCCAGTTAATTGTCTGTGCAGTGTACCAGGATAGGAAGCCCTTTGTACCGTTTCCACTGGGCCACCCTTAATTGGGACACTAATTGCTTCTCCATTGATCCCTGGGGATCAACTGGAAGTGGGTGATTTTCTGCTGTCCCTTTTCCACTGGTTTTATCAGCATGCGAGTGTCAGCAAATGGCGGGGATATGAATAGGGGAAGAGGTGTTTAATCCCCAGCAAGAAAATATGTCATTTAATGCTGGCGTTCGGACTTTTGCTCTGGACCAGTCCCAGTAAATTCCCCGTTAATTCCTGGGACAGGATGCCAGTGCAAAACTTACACTGTCACACAGAGACTGATGTTTACTAGTGTGGCATTAGAACAGCTGCATTTTCATTACTTTCCTTAGATATGTTTCCCCCAGTGTTACCCACCCCAAAACCAACCCCAGCATCACCTAACCCAACACCCACCCCAACACCCACTCCGTTCCATCTCTAATGGCTCCCAAAGTTCTGTGGTGAGAACTACTTACTTCATTGTTCATGGAGAAACTTCATTCGTTTGCTAAACAGAAAGAAGGTAGAGGAAAGAGACAGCTTTTCTGGAATATTCCATTTAATTGAGTTGTACAGAGTGCAGGCACTTTGATGAGGTCCAAAACACACATGATATATGTCGAATGGTAATAATTTTATATTCAGTAGGTGTTAGGCTGGGTTCACATTGAGATGATTGTATAGGACAAGACATGCTCCCGGTGCTCTCCATATTTGTGTGGCTGCACCACCAGGTTGACAGCAGGGTCAGTGTGGGGTGGGAGTGAAATCAGTTTAGGGGGGATTAATGTGGAGGGGTCAGTATGTGGGAGCAGGCTCAGTGGGTGGGGGCGGGGTCATTTGGTTGGTACCAGCCAGTGGACGAGGAAGGAGAAACAAGAAATGTTTTGGGAATTCTTTAATTATTTTTGTGAGAAAACTTGAGGAACAATCAAGTTCATCCCCCAGGGAGTGCTGGAGCAATCAATGTTCCCAGGTAGGAGACCGGCTGCATGTTCACCACCTTCCTGCAATGAAGGCCCAGCTTATTTGTGAAGTTCCACTGTGGCATAGTTGCAGTCTGTTGTATGGCCCAGTGCAATCTTTCCAAGTTACCAAAGTTGGACAATGAATGGCCAGCCGCTGTTGGCCATGCTGATGTGTGTCAGAAAGCAAAGAATCATTGTTGATTCAGAAGGAACAACTCATAGTTCTCCAGCTGTGCAGGAGTATGACAACTTGGCTTTGTTTCAACTTCAGCAACACCCACACATGCATAATTTTCAAGAAGCCATCCACAGAGCTTACCACTGTCTCAGCAAAGCTGTCAACTGTCCAGCTATGAATTGTGAGGCTGTGCAGTCAACAAGGAGTGTCTTGAAGAAACAAGGCCAGGCCCTGGCTAGGTAGGTTCAGACCCAATGGCTGTCTGAACATTGTATCAGCATCTCCATTGTCAAAGTGCAGTAACTTTGGCTTGAGTTATGGTTTGGTGCAAACAAGGTTCTAGTAATGGCAGCTCTTCCTCTTCTTGGGCAGGCAGGGTGGACGTTCCCTGTTGAATGGCAGAGTGTTGATGCTGTAGTCTGGCTGAAAGAAAACACAAGAACACTGTCACCTTCCAGAAATCAGATCTCCAACCCCACAGTTGGCCTTTCAGTAATGCAAAGCCAGATACTTGTTGTTTGGGTACATCAGAAAAAGACCACTTTCTCTAGTTAAGTAATGTGGAAATAAATGGGTAACATGGCGACTCTGTTACATTTTTATGCTTCCACCTCTGGTCCCTCGGATTTCCCCATCCCTTTTTAATCTCCCGAGATTCCAGTTATCTGATGCAACCTCCTAGATTTACCCCCTCCAGCAGATTCTCTGGCATATTCCCCTTTGCCTGCTTCTCATTGCTTGATCTTCACTCTGATTCAGGACTTAGATCTGCCCAAGAATGCTACACACAAGCAGAAAATTCTGTTAAATCCAAACCTGGGTATTAGGCTGTGGAGTGAAGACACAATGGGTTTATATCATCTAGTCTCCTCTATTCTCCATTCATTGGATTTAACTCATTGTGAGTTGATTAAATTCAGGACAATACCTTTTGTAGGTGGAAAAACCACTTTTTATATTCGCCTGGCTTGGCACAGGAGACCTTCACGGGTTCCATCATTTCTCCTGTAGATGAGACTTTGTGTGAACAACAAGTCACTTTACATTCATCAAGAACTTTACACAGTAAAGCCTCATTGATAGGTAGCCTCACCAAGATCTAAGGGCATATAATGGCATGGTCTCAGAGGACTGTAAAATCACAAATGGCACACGACTATTCAAGAAGGGAGGGAAGCAGCAGAAAGGAAATTATAGACATCAGTGGTTTGGAAGACATTGGAGTCAATTGTCAAGGAAGAGGTTATGGAGTACTTGGAGGCAGGAGGCATGACAGGATAGATCAAAGCCAGTATGGTTTCCTTAAGGGCTTGACAAACCTATTGGAATTCTTTGAGGAAATGACAAGCAGGTTGGATAATGAAGATGTGTATTTGGATTTTCAAAAGTTATTTGACAAGGTGTCACTTATGAGGCTACTTAACAAGGTAAGAGCCATGGTATTACAGGAAACATACTGGTGTGGGCAGAGCATTGGCTGATTGGCAGGAAGCAGAGAGTTGGAATACAGGGGTCATATTCTGGTTGGCTGCCAGTTACTAGTGGTGTCCACAAGGGTCAGTGTTGGGGCCACTTCTTTTCATGTTTTAATGATTTGGATTATGGAATGAGCGGCTTTGTGACCAAATTTTCAGATGATCTAAAGGTAGGTGGAGGAGGAGGCAGTGTGGAGTAAACATGGAAGTTGCAGAAGGCCTGGAGAATGGGCAGAGAAGTGGCAAATGTTGCAAAGTTCACTTTGGTATAAAAAACAAATAAGCAGACTATTTTTTAAATGGAGATAAAATTGAAAATACCCAGATACAAAGGGTCCTGGGAGTCCTCGAGCAAGATAGCCTGAAGATAAACTCACAGGTTGACTCAGTGTTGAAGAAGGCGAATGCAATGCTGGCGTTCATTTCAAGAGGAATAGAATACAGGAGCAGGGATGTGAAGTTGAGGCTTTATAAGGTACTGGTGAAACCTCACGGAGTATTGTGAGCAATTTCAGAATATAGAACATTACAACACCATACAGGCCCTTCAGTCCATGATGTTGTCCCAACTCAATATATTCCTTAAAAAAGTAACCTTCTACTTTTCTTCCATCCATGTGTCTTTTTAGGAGTCTCTTAAATGCCCCTACCACCACCACCACCACCACCACCCCTGACAAGGCATAAAAATGTACCCCTGATGTCTCCCCTAAACTTTCTTCCCTTCACTTTGTACAAATCTCCTCTGGTGTTTGCTATTCCTGACCTTGGAAACAGGTGCTGGCTGTCCACCCTATCTATGCCTCTCATAATCTTGTAGACCTCTAGCAAGTCTCATTTCATCCTTCTATGCTCCAAAGAGAAAAGTCCCAGCTCTGTTAACCTTGCCTCATAAGACTTGTTTCTCAATCTAGGGAACATCTTGGTAAATCTCTATACCCTCTCCTTAGCTTCCATATCCTTCCTATAATGAGTTGACCAGAACTGAACACAATGCTCCAAGTATGGTCTTACCAAAGATTTGTAGAGTTGCAACATGACCTCTCTACTCCTGAATTCAATCCCCCATTAATGAAGCCCAGCATCCAATAGGCCTTCTTAACTATCCTATCAACCTGCGCGGCAACCTTGAGGGATGTATGGATTTGCATCCCAAGGTCCCTCTGTTCATCCACACTCTTAAGTAACCACCCATTAACCCTTTACTCATCCTTCTGGTTTGGACTTCCAAAATGCATCACCTCACATTCAGATTGAGTTCCATCTGGCACTTTTCTGCCCAACTCTGCATTCTGTCTATGTTCTCTTGTCACCTTCAGCTCCATCTACAACTCCTCCAACCTTTGTATCACCCACAAACTTACTGACCCATTCTTCCGCCTCTTCATCCAGGTCATTTATAAAAATCACAAAGAGTAGGGATCCCAGAACAGATCCTGTGGTACTGCATTACAAACTGACCTCCAGACAGAATACTTTCCTTTTACTACTATCTGCTATCTACATGTAAGCCAATTTTTTATCCACACAACCAAAGTTTCATGGATCCCATGCCTCATAACTTGCTGAACAAGTCTTTCATGGGGAGCCTTGTCAAATGCCTTGGTAAAATCCATCACATCTACCACCCTAACTTCATCAATTTCTTTTGTTAGCTTGTCAAAAAACTCAATTAGGCTTGTGAGACATGACCTTCCTTTCACAAAGCCATGCTGACTATCCTTGAGTAGACTGTACTTCTCCAAATGCTCATAGATCCTATCCTTAAGAATCCTCTATAATAGTTTGCTGCCACTGATGTAAGCCTTACTGGTCTATAATTCTCAGGATTCTTACTATTACCCTTTTATAAACAAAGGGACTACATTTGCCATTTTCCAATACTCTTAGCATAGTAACATAGGAACATAGGAAGTAGGAACAGGAGTAGGCCAAAAATGGCCCATCGGGCCTGCTCCGCCATTCAATATGATCATGGCTGATCTAATTTATGACCTAACTCCACCTACCTGCCTTCTCCCCATATCCCCTAATTCCTCTATCATGTAAAAATTTATCTAACCGAATTTTAAATATGTTTAATGAGGCAGCCTCAACCACTTCCCTGGTTAGAGAATTCCAAACATTTACTACTCTCTGGGAAAAACTATTTTTCCTCATCTCTGTCCTAAATCTACTCCCCCGAATCTTGAAACTGTGTTCTCTCATTTTAGTTTCCCCGGCCAGCTCAAAAAACCTTCCTACATCTATCCTATCCATACCCTTCATAATCCTATATGTTTCTATAAGATCTCTTCTCATTCTTCTGAACTCGAGCGAATACAATCCTAGATGATTTAATCTTTCATCATAAGTCAACCCCTTCATCCCAGGGATCAACCTAGTAAACCTCCTCTGGACCGTCTCCAAAGCCAGTATATCCTTCCTCAAATATGGAGACCAGAACTGGACACAGTACTCCAGGTGCGGTCTCACCAGTATCTTATACAGTTGCGACATTACCTCCCTACTCCTGAATTCAATTCCTCTAGCGATGAAGGCCAACATTCCATTTGCCTTCTTAATAACCTGCTACACCTGCAACCTAACTTTTTGCGATTCATGAACAAGCACTCCCAAGTCCCTTTGCACAACAGCATGCTGTAGTTTTTCACCCTTTAAATAATATTCAGCTCTTTTATTTTTCTTGCCAAAGTGGATAACGTCACACTTACTAACATTGTACTCCATCTGCCAGACCTTTGCCCTCTCATCCAGCTTAACTCTATCCCTCTGCAGACTCTCAACATCCTCATTACAATTTGCTCTTCCACTCAATTTGATGTCATCCGCAAACTTGGCTACACCACATTTTGTCCCCTCCTCCAAGTCTTCAATGTAAAAGATGAACAGTTGTGGGCCTAACACTGACCCCTGCGACACTCCACTTACCACTCTCTGCTAACCTGAAAAATTCCCATTTATCCCGACTCTCTGCCTCCTGTCAGACAACCAATTTTCAATCCAGGCCAATATACTTCCCCGGACTCCACTTTCCTGTAACTTACTGAGAAGTCTCTTGTGCAGCACCTTATCAAACGCTTTCTGGAAATCCAAATAGCCAACATCAACCTGTTCCCCTCTATCTACCGTACCCATTATATCCTCAAAGAATCCTAACAAGTTTGTCAAACAAGATCTTCCCTTTCTAAAACCATGCTGCGTCTGCCTTTTTTTTTATTTTTTAAAAATTTTTTATTTTTCACACCATAAATCACATTAGCCATGATACACACTTTTTCTTTTTCACACATATACAGTGACTTTTTCTCCCCCCCCCCTCCCAAGCCACCCCCCCACCCCCCCTCCCATCCATTTTAGGTATACAATCTAGGTTACATTAAACCAGTCAGACAATGTTGTCATTCAACAAAAATACACCAGAAATTCTACTGAGTCCATTCTTTTCTTTCCTTCTCCTTCCATCAACTTAGGTAATGATTGTCCCCGGTAGGTTTTCGCTATTGTATTTAATGAAAGGCTCCCATATTTGTTCGAATATTTCAATATTATTTCTTAAACTATATGTAATTTTTTCTAATGGAATACATTTATTCATTTCTATATACCATTGTTGTATTTTCAGATTATCTTCCAATTTCCAGGTTGACATAATACATTTTTTTGCTACGGCTAGAGCTTTCTTAACAAATCTTTTTTGTGCATCCTCCAAATCAATTCCAAATTCTTTGTTTTTTATGTTACTTAGGAGAAAGATCTCTGGATTCTTTGGTATATTGTTTTCTGTTATTTTATTTAATATCTGATTGAGATCTTCCCAAAATTTTTCTACTTTCTCACATGTCCAGATTGCATGAATTGTTGTTCCCATTTCTTTTTTACATCGAAAACATCTATCAGATACTGTTGGGTCCCATTTATTTAACTTTTGCGGTGTAATGTATAGTCTGTGTAACCAGTTATATTGTATCATACGTAGCCTCGTATTTATTGTATTTCTCATCGTTCCAGAACATAATTTCTCCCATGTTTCCTTTTTTATCTTTATATTTAAATCTTGTTCCCATTTTTGTTTAGTTTTACCATTTGTTTCCTCATTCTCCTTTTCTTGCAGTTTAATATACATATTTGTTATAAATCTTTTGATTAACATTGTATCTGTAATCACATATTCAAGGTTACTTCCCTCTGGCAAACTCAAACTGCTTCCTAATTTATCCTTCAAGTAGGATCTCAATTGGTAATATGCCAGCGCTGTATCTCCAGTTATATTGTACTTATCTCTCATTTGTTCAAAGGATAAGAATCTACTTCCTGAAAAACAATTTTCTATTCTTTTAATCCCTTTTTTTCCCCATTCTCTAAAGGAAAGGTTATCTATTGTAAAAGGGAGTAACTTATTTTGCGTCAATATTAGTTTTGGTAATTGATAATTTGTTTTATTTCTTTCTACATGAATCTTCTTCCAAATATTGAGGAGATGATGTAATACTGGAGAAGTTCTATGTTGTACCAATTTTTCATCCCATTTATATAATATGTGTTCAGGTATCTTTTCCCCTATTTTATCTAATTCTAATCTCGTCCAATCTGGCTTTTCCCTTGTTTGATAAAAATCTGATAGGTATCTTAATTGTGCGGCTCTATAATAATTTTTGAAGTTTGGCAATTGTAAGCCTCCTTGTTTATACCATTCTGTTAATTTATCTAGTGCTATCCTCGGTTTCCCCCCTCTCCATAAAAATTTCCTTATTATTTTCTTTAACTCTTTGAAGAATTTTTCTGTCAGTTCTATTGGCAATGCCTGAAATAAGTATAATATCCTTGGAAAAATGTTCATTTTAATACAGTTTATCCTTCCTATTAGTGTTAGTGGTAAATCTTTCCAATGCTCTAAATTGTCCTGTAATTTTTTCATTAGTGGATAATAATTGAGTTTATATAATTGGCCGAGATTTTTGTTTATTTGTACACCTAGGTATCTTATTGCCTGCATTTGCCATCTAAATGGAGATTCCTTCTTAAATTTTGAGAAATCCGCATTATTCATAGGCATTGCTTCACTTTTATTTACGTTTATCTTGTAACCCGACACTTCTCCATATTCCTTCAATTTCTTATATAATTCTTTTATTGATAGTTCTGGTTCTGTTAAGTACACTATCACATCATCCGCAAATAGACTGATTTTATATTCCTTGTCTTTTATTTTTATTCCTTTTATATTATTATCTATTCTTATCAATTCTGCTAGTGGTTCTATAGCTAACGCAAACAATAAAGGTGATAGTGGGCATCCCTGCCGCGTTGACCTGCTTAAGTTAAATTGCTTTGATACATGTCCATTTACTGTCACTTTCGCTAATGGTCCCTTATATAATGCTTTAATCCAATTAATATACTTCTCCAGTAAACTGAATTTTTGCAATACTTTGAACAAATAATTCCATTCTACTCTGTCGAAGGCCTTCTCTGCGTCTAAAGCAACTGCTACTGCAGGTGCTTTATTTCCTTCTACTGCATGAATTAAGTTAATAAATTTACAAATATTGTCTGTTGTGCATCTTTTTTTGATAAATCCAGTTTGGTCTAAATTTACCATTTTTGGTACCTGCTCTGCTAATCTGTTTGCTAATAGTTTAGCTATTATCTTATAATCTGTGTTTAGTAAAGATATTGTTCTATATGACGCTGGTGAGAGTGGATCTTTCCCTTGTTTTAGTATTACTGTAATTATTGCTGTTTTACATGAATCTGGTAAGTTTTGTGTTTCATCAATCTGGTTGATTACATCTAGGAGGGGCGGAATTAATAAGTCTTTAAATGTTTTGTAGAATTCTATTGGAAATCCATCCTCTCCTGGTGTCTTATTATTTGGTAATTTTTTTATTATCTCTTGTATTTCTACTGTTCCAAATGGTTCTGTTAATTTATTTTGTTCCTCTATTTGTAGTTTTGGTAGTTCAATTTTAGTCAAAAATTCATCTATTTTCCCTTCTTTCCCTTCGTTTTCAGTTCGATATAATTGTTCATAGAATTCTCTAAAGGTTTCCTTAATTTCTTTTGGATTATATGTAATTTGTTTGTCTTTTTTCCTTGATGCCAATACCATTTTCTTAGCTTGTTCTGTCTTAAGCTGCCATGCTAGGATTTTGTGCGTTTTTTCACCCAGTTCATAATATTTCTGTTTTGTCTTCATTATATTCTTCTCTACCTTATATGTTTGTAATGTTTCATATTTTATTTTTTTATCCGCCAATTCTCTTCTTTTACTTGTATCTTCCTTCATTGCTAATTTTTTTTCTATATTTACTATTTCCCTTTCCAACTGCTCTGTTTCCTGATTATAGTCCTTCTTCATCTTGGTTACATAACTTATTATTTGCCCTCTAATGAATGCTTTCATTGCATCCCATAGTATAAACTTATCTTCCACTGATTCCGTATTTATTTCAAAATACATTTTTAATTGTTTTTCAATAAGTTCTCTAAAATCCTGCCTTTTAAGTAGCATGGGGTTTAATCTCCATCTATACATTCTTGGAGGGATGTCCTCTAGCTTTACTGTCAATATTAAGGGTGAATGGTCCGATAGTATTCTAGCTTTATATTCTGTTTTTCTTACTCTATCTTGCATACTAGCTGATAACAAAAATAGGTCTATTCTTGAGTATGTTTTATGTCTAGCCGAGTAATATGAATATTCCTTTTCTTTTGGGTTTTGTTTCCTCCATATATCCAAAAGTTGCATTTTTTGCATTGATTTAATTATAAATTTGGTTACTTTGTTCTTTCTGTTAATTTTTTTCCCAGTTTTATCCATATTTGAATCCAAATTCAGGTTGAAATCCCCTCCTATTAGTATGTTCCCTTGCGTATTAGCTACCTTCAAAAAGATATCTTGCATAAACTTTTGATCTTCTTCGTTAGGTGAATATACATTGAGTAGATTCCAAAACTCCGAATATATCTGACATTTTATCATTACATATCTCCCTGCTGGATCTATTATTTCCTCTTCTATTTTAAATAGCACATTTTTACTAATTAATATAGCCACTCCTCTTGCTTTTGAATTATACGATGCTGCTGTTACATGTCCTACCCAATCTCTCTTTAATTTCTTGTGCTCCAATTCAGTTAGGTGTGTTTCTTGGACAAATGCTATATCAATTTTTTCTTTTTTCAGTAAATTTAGCAGTTTCTTCCTTTTAATTTGGTTATGTATTCCATTAATATTTAAAGTCATATAGTTCAACGTAGCCATTTTATACTTTGTTTATCTTCCCTTTCCGTTTTTCCATCATTACCTTTCCTCCTTTTCCATTTCTTTTTTCTTATTTTAAACCCTTTATAAGACAACATTCCTAAAACATCAAACATTTTCCTTATTCTTCTATTTATAACTTCTTTAGCCCCAATCTCCCCTTCCCCTCCTGAGTTGTCCTTTATCCCTTGTCAGACAACCACATCTCCCCTCTCCATTTGGGTTTGCGAATTCAGTCGCAAGCGTCAACTGATTTTGCAGTGACCGCAACTCCCCCCCACCCAGCCCCCCCCAGTAAAGATTTCACTTTTCATATGTCACAAAGGTCACTCTTTTAATTCCCTCCTTATTCTCTCTATTCCATTACCTTCCCTTATTAATTCTTGTCTATACTATCTATATTTTCCTCTAAATACAGATACATTCACGTATGCACATTATACCTATACACTCTTATACCTCTTTACCCACATACATATCAATCGTGATTATTTTTACTCTCATTACACGTCTTCATCCCTCAGTCTATTTTGTAATTGTTCTGCAAATTTTCGTGCTTCTTCTGGATCCGAGAATAGTCTGTTTTGTTGTCCTGGAATAAATATTTTCAATACCGCTGGATGCTTTAGTATAAATTTATACCCTTTCTTCCATAAAATCGCCTTTGCTGTATTGAACTCCTTTCTCTTCTTTAGGAGTTCAAAACTTATATCTGGATAAATGAAGATTTTTTGCCCTTTATACTCCAGTGGCTTGTTGCCCTCTCTTACTTTTTCCATTGTCTTCTCCAGTACCTTTTCTCTTGTAGTATATCTTAGGAATTTTACTAAAATAGATCTTGGTTTTTGTTGTGGTTGTGGTTTAAAGGCCAATGCTCTATGTGCCCTTTCTATTTCCATTTCTTGCTGTAGTTCTGGACATCCTAGGATCCTAGGGATCCAATCTTTTATAAACTCTCGCATATTCTTGCCTTCTTCATCTTCCTTAAGGCCCACTATCTTTATGTTATTTCTTCTGTTATAATTTTCCATTATATCTATTTTCTGAGCTAACAGTTCTTGTGTCTCTATAGCTTTTTTATTAGATTCCTCTAATTTCTTTTTTAAGTCCTCTACCTCCATTTCTGCTGCTACTGCCCGCTCTTCCATCTTGTCCATTTTCTTTCCCATTTCTGTTAAGGTCATATCTATTTTATTCATTTTCTCTTCTGTGTTGTTTATTCTTCTTCTTAAATCATTAAATTCCTGTGTTTGCCATTCTTTAAATGACTCCATGTATTCTTTAATAAGAGAAAGTAAATCCTTTATCTTGCCTTTCCCTTCTTCTTCTATTTCACTGTACTCTTCCTCTTCCTCTGGGTTGGCCATCTGTTGTTTCTTTGTTGCCCTTTTCTTCTCTTCTTTCTTGTTTCCATTGTCTTCTGTGTTCTCTTCTTGCTGCAGGTGTTCTGCAGCTGTCGTTGCCGGCTCTGGAGATCGACTCCCCAGCTGGTCACCCCTCCCGTCGGTGTGTTTTTTTTCATGCGCGGTTGCACACTTTTACTCGGCTCAGCGAGCCATTTTTGTAGTCCAATTTCTACCGACCTGAGGGAGCAGGTTTCTCTCTCCACCGCGGGCCTCTTCGAACAGGTAAGGCCTTCTCTTTCTTCCTCCGTTGTCTTCTCTTCCTCTCTTCTTACCGTTGATTTCGATTTTTCTTTTTTTGTCGCCATCTTCTTTCCACCTTTATACCCACTTTTCTTTAACTTTTATTTCTGTGCCTTTGTGTTTTCCTTTGTTTTTTTCCGACTTTTCTGGAGAGGGCTGGAGTTCACCGTCCGGCCACTACTCCATCACGTGACTCCTCCTGCGTCTGCCTGATTGAACCCTTACATTCCAAAAGTTTCACTATTTCATCATTAATGACGGCTTCAAGCATTTTTCCAACCACAGACGTCAAGCTAATTGGCCGATAATTTCCAGTCTTCTGCCTACATCCCTTCTTAAAAAGTGGCATGACATTTGCTGTCTTCCAGTCTGCCGGGACCTGCCCAGAATCCAAGGAATTTTGGTATATGACCATCAACTACAACTACAACTTCTGCCATTTCCTTCAGAACCCTTGGATGCATATCATCAGGACCAGGTGATTTGTCTGGCTTTAGTCCCATTAGTTTCTCCATCACTACTTCCTTTGTAACAACTATTTTATCAAGGCCGTCCCCAACATTCGCATCCTTAACTCCGCACTTGGGCACGCTGGACATGTCTTCCACCGTGAAGACTGACACAAAATATTTGTTTAATGCCTCGGCCATTTCCTCATTTTTTGCTACCAGTTTTCCTTTCTCATCCTCCAAGGGTCCTATGTTAACTCTGGCCACCCTCTTCCGTTTTATATATTTATAAAATTTTTTGCTTTCTGTTTTTATATTTTGTGCCAATTTACTTTCATAATCCTTTTTCCCATTTCTTATTACACGCTTTGTAACCCCTTGTTGTCTCTTAAAGTTTTCCCAATCTTCCAGTTTCCCACTGCTTTTTGCAGCTTTGTACACCTGTGCCTTCAATTTTATACTCTCCTTTATTTCCTTTGTTAACCACGGTTGATTTTTCCCTCCCTTGCTGCCCTTTTTCCTGACCGGAATATATTTTTGTTGAGCATTACAAAATATTTCTTTGAAAATCTTCCACTGTTCCTCAACTGTTTCATCAATTAGCCTGTGCTCCCAGTCCACTCTGCACCTCCCCTGTGGCCAAAGAGGACTCAAAGAACATAGCTACTGCGCCAGCTATCTCTTCCCTCACTTTCCACAGTAACGTGGGGTATATCGCATCTGGCTCTGAGGACTTATTGATCTTAATGTTTTTAAAAAGATCCAACACTTGCTCTTCCTTAATCTCCACATTGTCCAGCACACAGGCCTATTCTATTCCAGCCTCACCCTGATCTAACTCCTTTTCTCTGGTGAACATTGAAGCAAAGTATTCATTTAGGACCTCCTAAACTCCTCTGCCTCCAGGCAGATGTTGCCTCCTTTATCCTTCAGTGGCCCCACCTTCATTCACATCATCCTTCTGTTCTTCACATATGCATTCATTAAGGTTCTCCTTAATTCTTCATGCCAAGGCCTTCTCATGCCCACATCAAGCTGTCCTAAGTCCTTTCTTAAGCTTCTCATACTTCTCATGAGCCCTTCCTGTTTCCTATATTTAATATATGTTTCCTTCTTCCTCTTGACTAGATGCCTCACCTGTTTCGTCAACCACGGTTGGCTACTTTAAATAAAAT
This sequence comes from Narcine bancroftii, assembly GCF_036971445.1. NCBI lineage: Eukaryota > Metazoa > Chordata > Chondrichthyes > Torpediniformes > Narcinidae > Narcine > Narcine bancroftii. The sequence goes on along the minus strand of NC_091470.1, from coordinate 140,910,510 downwards.
ATTTTTAAAAAACCATGGTTCGCTTTTCCTACCGTCTTTTTCTTGTCCCAGTTGGACAAAACTATCCCGAACCCAGCATAAGTGGTCCACAAGTGGTTCCTCCACATTACTTCTGTGCTTTCACATTTGAACACCTGTTTCCATTGTACTCTCACTAGTTCTTGCCTCATCCCATTGTGATTAGCCCTTCCCCAGTTAAACACTTTCCCATTTTGTCTGCTTTTATCCTTTTCCATAGCAATACTAAAGCTCAGGGAGTTGTGCTCTCACCAAAATGCTCCCTCATTGAGAGGTTGCCACCTGATCAGGTTCATTAGGCTCCTCATTTAAGAAAGGATATGCTGACATTGGAGAGGGTTCAGAGGAGGTTCACAAGGATGATTCCTGGGATGAAATGGTTATATGAGGAGTATTTGACAGCTCTTGCCCTTACTCATTGGAATGTAGGAGAATGAAGAGGGAATCTCATTCAAATGTTGAAAGGCATGGATAGTCTAGATGTAGAAAGGTTGTTTCCCAAGGTGGGAGAATCTAGAAGAGGGCACAACTTCAGAATTGAAGGGTGTCGACTTAGAACAAAGATGTGGAGGAATTTCAGCCAGAAGGTGGTAAATCTGTGGAATCTGTTGCCACAGGCAGTTGTAGAGGCCAGTTCATTGGGTGTATTTAAAGGAGAGATTGATAGGTTGTTGATTAGCCAGGGCATTAAAGGTTATGGGGGGAATGCTGGGCAGTGGGCTGAGTGGGGAAATGGGTCAGCTCATGATTAAATGGTGGGGCAGACTCAATGGGGTGAATGTCCAATTTCTGCTCCTAACTTATGGTCTCCTAAGAAGAGGCAGAGAGGTTTCAAAATCTCCAAGGTAGAGGGCCCAAGAAGCCAGAAACAGGGAAGCACAGGACTTGTCAAGTTACAGGACATTTTAAAATCGATAATATGACATGTTTGGATGGGTTATCACTCGATTGAAAGCAGGATTAATCAGAGACAACACTTTAACCTGCAAGATAGGAGGGTCTCAATCAAAATATAGGCCATTCGCCTACCTCTGCAGATGCTGCCTGACCTGCTGAGTTCTTCCTGCAAGTACTCAATTACAAAGCTTCATCAGATTCGATGCTTTCATAAGGTCCAATCGCACTAACGTTCAGTGGAAGTGGAGTTCCATATAGCACACCACACCATTGGGTCTGCTTTAATTTACCTGTAATTTCAAACTCAAGGTGCCCAACACGCGCTGATCTTTCCAAAGCTCTGATGCTTTGAGTAGGCAGTCTTCCCTGTGTGGAACAGAACAAATCCCCATTGCAGCATGCTGTTACCAATTTACTAACCTTGATGCTGTGGAAAAGTACGATTTAAAAACATATTTAAGTGGAAAGTAGACAATTTTGCACTTCAAAGAAATCCAAGACTGAACCAAGACAAAGAGACCTGGAGTTGAGGTCTTGCCACTAAATTTCATTTTTAAAGTAAATGTGTCACGGATACCTTAATATTCACCTTCCCTTTCACTAGTCACCTTCTTGCTGGGCTAGTCACAGTAGCACAGGTTTCCTTCCAGCTTTTTGCAAGCTGTATGGAGCCTGATGAGTGATGGTGTACCCAGTTCCACCCTTGCCTGATGTTCACACACCTGTTTCCCAACAGAAGACGCTGGACATTGATCCGAAGCCACAGAGGGCTGACAGAACTCAGCGAAGGTGGGACTGCAATGACAGAGTGTGGAGAGAGTGCAGGCACTGGGTGTGGCCGCAGAGATCCAGCGCTGCAGGTTGGTACCGAAAGGCTTTGCTGGGGTGTTTGTGTGATTCATAGGGTTGAGGATATTAACATCCAGCTCAGAATGGCTGAAGATGACAGATAGTTCATGCATTCTGAATCTGGTATTGCAAGTGTCAATTGGTGGGGAATATAGGAAAGGGAATCTCTGTTTTTGTTTTGAGGATTTTAATTGTATTTCCATTTACATTAATACACCTACTACATTAAACTTTGATTAAACTCCATGTTCAGTGCTGATGGATGGTTCATAATTGCACCTTTGTTCAAAGTCTAGGCTGGTGGAAATGACTGACTTACTTCATACTGAACAGTTGTTTTCTGATCGTCAGTGGAAAGTATAACAAGATCATCAGGAAATAAAACCATGATCCTCTCTTCAAACCTCTGAATGAGATAAACACAAGAGAAAGGGATTCAGTGAACAGTCTCGGCATCTTTTATACAACACAGTCGGTTCAGTGCCTTTGTTCTGGCACTGGGCATTTAGCTGCTCTGGACACTGGCTGGCCCCAGCCCAGGTAGTTCTGGCAGGGATCATGGATCAAGTGCAAGCAGCAGAGTTTTAGATTAATTTGGGCATCATGTTTGGCACAGACAGGTGTGCTGAAGAGCCTATTCTGATGGTTGCAGTGTGGACAGAAGTCACTGAAAGCCAAGAATCAGAGGAAATGATGATGAAGAGTAGAGAGCAATGAGGAAGAAATCATTGTCGGACAGGTTGAGAAAGCCTGCAGGTGTGGACGAGCAGTCGCACCGCATGGACATTGAGAATGGGTCCCCTGGGTGGTTTTCAGGGTGGAGGGAACTAATTGAAGTTTTTCTCATATTATGAATGGATTGGAGGCTAAAACTTTCCTTCAGGGAAGGAATCAGCAAACACAGTTCCCAATGAGCAACAGCACATCCTCTGCCCTGGCTGAGAGCTTGAACCTCTGTCTTTGTACATAAAAGTCTCCAAAACCACTGGAAGAATGTGAACTAATGATGCTCTTGGGGTGTGCTCAGCAGCGGCACTGCACGGTCATAGGATCAGAGATCTGTTGGTTTGTCAATAACAATGAACAACAAAGCTTTTGCTTCCTGAACACATTTGGGTATATTTTATGGATTTTTGGCTGCTGACCACGAAAATCACCTAAAACATTTCCTACCGTGTACTGCTTTTTAGATGCAACCTATTTTTGTGATTTCCTGTCATTTTTTAAGTCTACTTCAAGCTACAAAATCACAAAGTGCAAAAATTACATTGAAAATTCATTTTCTGCATTCGCATTTGACCTTCTTCCCTGCTGATCTCGGTGCAGTCAGCGATGAACAGGGTGAAAGGTTTCACCAGGACATTACAACCATGGAAAAGCAACTGGAACCCTTCAATGCTGGCCGACTATTGTTGGACACTGACACGAGAAGTATCAGATGCTGAGCACAAACGAAAATCAGCGGCAAAACATTTTTAGGTTAGTTGAACTAATACCATGTGTCAACATCATTATGCGATTAAATATGTTAAATTCAATAAAAGTTCATTTAATGTTTCTCCAACTTCCTACATGATACAGCAAATTATCTTTGTGTTCAGTTTGAAGTTGTCCATCATGATCCCCAATTTTATTTCAGGAAGCAAACCTTTTGAAAAAAATTGTTGTCCAATGTAATCACAGCACTGTAATGTTTCAATTCAATAAAAGTGTTCAGAGAATGTTGTGGAAATATCCCAACTGAATCAGAAACAGCAAAAGCAGGTCAGCAATGCATGCATTGCGGCAGCTGCATGAGGTCCAGTAAGTGACTGACAGAAGAATGATAATTATTCTTTCAATGCTGCACCAATGATTCATAATTAGTCATAGCCAATTGCAGTTTAGGCTGTGCTGACTTGCTGCACTCTTCCTGCTGTTTAAGTCTCATAGATGGTTGAGTTTGAATGGTATAATGAAACAATAGATCCGACCTGGCTGTGTGCAAAGCGGATCTGCACGATGGACAGATACACGATGTTTCCCAGGTGCTGGATGGGAGTCCCTTCCCAACCCTGAATGGGATTCTGCAGCAGATATTTCTCCAGCTCTTGCCTTTTCCAAGTTTCGTCACAAGGAATCTTGAGTTAAACCAACAGGCAAGAAGAATGAATTAAGACGAGTCTCCTTTTCCTGGTTTTAAGATCATATAGGAGCAGAAATAGGCTATTCAGTCCATCAAATCTGCCCCACCTTTCAACCATGAGCTGATCTATTTCCCCACTCAGCCTCACTCCCCAGCCTTCACCCCATAACTTCTGATGCCCATGCTAATCAAGAACCTATCAATCTCTGCCTAAATACACACAATGACTTGGCCTCCACAACTACCTGTGGCAACAAATCCCACAGATTCACCACCCTCTGGTTAAAGAAATTTCTCCATATCTTTGTTCTAAGTGGACACCCTTCGATCCGGAGGGTGTGCCCTCTTGTCCCAAACTCTCTCACCATGGGAAGCAACCTTTCTACATCTACTCTGTCCATGCCTTTCAACATACAAATGTTTCAATGAGATTCCCGTCATCCTCCTAAATTCCAGTGAGTATAGACCAAGTTGTCAAAAGCTCCTCTTACGATAACCCTTTCATTCCCAGAGTCATCCTTGTGTATCTCCTCTGAAACTTCTCTGACGTCAGCTCATCCTTTCTTGATAGTGGAGGTGAAAACTGCTCACAATTCTTCATGAGGTCTCACCAGTGCCTTATAAAGCCTCATCATCACATACCTGTTTGTATATTCTATTCCTATTGAAATGAATGCCAGCATTGCAACACAAATCCAGAACCACAACACAATCTTTCTCAAACATGATCTATTACATTCAGAAACCATTTCCCCCTGTCCACCCCTCTCCCTTCCCCCCAAGACCCTAATACCACAAGGAAAAGATTATGTAAATTAAACAAACTAAAGAACCAAAAATCTATAGAGTCACCGACCTTTAAAGGAACCAAATATAAACCCAGAGTAACAAAAAGTAAAATGAAAAAGACACGAAACAAGAGCACGTCTTCTGCGCCCTGACCCACTTCATTTATGGATTTTTACCTTTTTTCTAATCTGTGTACCCATATACTGCAGGTGAGGCTGTCACAATCAAATGAACATGTCATGTTTTCTCCTTAAATTGTATGTGATTTTCTCCAGGTGTAGTGTTGGGAGTCGGACTTCCAAGTGAATGCTATACATTTCCTGGCTACTGCTGAGGTGACCTTCACAAACTGAACATTTGTTTGAATCTTTCCCTTTCTCCATTGTCAAGTTACAAATCCAGCTATAATTTTGGAAGTACACAAATGCAAATCTCTCCCTCGTGGTTTTGGATATTCCATTTCTTTCCCTATTCTTCCTGAATCTTCAAATGACCATGAGGTAACACTGAACAGCAGCGACATCCCCGTTCTGCTGGTCTTCAGATGATGCCCCTTCTCTGGGAGCACAGACCCAAATGCTGACAACCACCCAACCCCAGATAGTGATTTGTCTCTGAAGTTATCCAATTAAATTTCTCAGTTCTTGGGGCTTGCCAATGTTGGTGACTGATAGGGTCCAATCAGACAACCCATTGCTTACCAGCATAGCCAGCTTCTGTTGTATCTGAGGTCTATATAGGGAGGCCTTCTTAACTCTCCTTGGCAAATGAGACATCCAAATTCTGAACTCTTCTTCATTTGAACACACAATTATCCTGGATTCAAACATTGACCCTGTGACAAAGATAAGAACGGGTGAAAATTTATTCCCTAGTGGAGCTGCATCTAAGCCATGTTTGAATAAATTTTTCTCTTGGAAAGGTTTACAATGGAAGAATCACTGGATCAGAAACTTGAGTGTTTCTTGTGAAGTGTTTGATTGCTTCAAACTGGAATTTTATTGGAAACCTGCCGACAGCTCCCTTACACCCTCTCGGTCTTTGGTTTGGAGTTCCTGTCTATATGATGCACCCTCAGAGCTGAGCAGATGCCTTGAATAGCAGGAGTGGGTGTCTGATGGGACGTTCACCTGCCTCTGTGAATACAAGACTCAGAGGCAGGGACACACTCACTTTTTAAAAATATTTCATTTTGTTTTTTTTTCAAAAATTGTACATTAACATTTTAAATATACAATATATTAAACTTTTTCTCACAAACACGACAAACAAAAACAACGCAGTCCCTACCTCCCCTTCCATATGTAGAGAGCCGTTCACCGTCAGAGCTTACATAGTTACTTTTAATACCTTTTTTGTACCTTTTTATTACTGTGTATGGGCCCCTATGCAGTCCAGGTTTGGCTGCCAGACCTTTACAAAAGTGTCATATTTATTCTTTAAGTTATATGTGATTTTTTTCCATAGGTAGACGGCTGTTCGTTTCCACAATTCATTGTGCTATAAGTAGAGGGGAGTCAGACTTCCAAGTGACCGTGATCCATGTTTTTGAATTTTTATAAATAGGATTTGATATTTAGTCAATTTCTTGCTTATTTCCATTAAATTACTTCATTGATAGTACATTTTTGTTACAAATCTGGGTGTATTACCCATCCAAACCATCCATTAAGTTTCACTAATGTCAGGTCGGGTCAATGTTGGTCCCCATCATTATCTTAAAAATGATCTAAGTTGGAGAAAACAGAAGAAAGTCCCATTGGCCACTCGTATTTGTGTTTTAATTGTTCAAAGGACAAGAGTTCATAAGAGTTCCTTCGGTGTAACAGTCCTTAATATATCTTATACCTTTTTCATACCACAAATTTAATATTCTATTGCCTATAACATATTTTTACACAATAGTGCTTTTATTGATATCCCTACTTTTTTTCTGATACAATTATTAATTTCTTGCTATGTTCTAATCATTTGTATTCGAATGGGGTTATTCATTTTTTTCTTTAGTGATTTGAAACTCCATTTATAGATAAAGTCCTTTGCTTCCCCTCCTCCATTGAGTATATTCCCATTTTAACCCAAAATGGGAGGTTGTCAATGGATAAGGCGGAGGACAAACTAGCGAGAAATCTAGCCTCTGCAGCTAGGTAATATTTTTTGAAATCTGAAGTCATCCCAGCCCATAGTCCCATGTCAGTTTTTCCAATGCAATTCTTGGTACCTTATTATTCCATAGGAACTGTCTAACATGGTTGTTTAGTAGCTTAAATAAGTTTTTAGATAATGGAATAGACAGCGATTGAAAAGGGTACTGCAGTCTTGGCATCACTTTCATTTTGATGCAGTTAACCCTTCCCACCAAAGTAATCAGTCAGTCCCTCCCTTTCTGTAGGTCTCTTTCTATCTTCCCAAGAAGAGGAACATAATTTAGTTTGTACAGATTTTGCAAGTTAGAGTCAGTTGCTATTCCAAGATATTTTAATTCCATCCATCTTCCTTTTTGGTATCTTTCATATTCAAAATTTGTTAATGGATTATCTCACTTTTATCCATATTTTTTGTGTAGCCTTATTTTTCTAGTCTTGTAATTTTTCCAAAGATTTAGCTGGTTCTGATAGGTACAATAACACATCATCAGTGAATAGACTGATTTTGTGTTCTTCTTGCCTGACTTTGAAGCCCTTTATTTCTGGATCGGCTCTTATTATCTCCACCATGGTAGGGAGCCCAGGGCCTTTTTGATTTCTTCCCTTGTGAAGGGAGTATCTAATTCTATCTTTTCTCTCTCTTCCAGACTTGGAAGTTCGACAGTCAGCAAAAGTTCTTCCATTTCATTCTCATCTCCTAGTAATTCTGATTTGTTTAGTTTTGTGTAATATTGTCTAAAGTGTTGTTAATTTCTTTTTGCTTATATACTAGAGTGTCTGTTTCTGTTTCTATAGCATTGATCATTCTTGATGACTCCTCTGTTTTAATCTGCCAAGCTGAAACTTTGTGCGCCCGTTCATCCAACTCATAGTATTGTTGTTTAGTTTTTAATATAGCTTTTTCTATCCTATATGTTTATATTATATTATATCTTATCTTTTTATTCTCCAGTAATCTGTATTCTTCTTGTAGTCCTGTTCTTTGATTTTTTTTCTTATTAATATCCTTCTCCAAACTGTTTATTTCTGTTGTATGCTCCCTCTTAAGATTCTTTGCATAGGATATAATTTGTACCCTTAAATTTGCTTTAAGTATGTCCCGTATCTGAAAACTTTTATTAGTAGACGGCAGATTTGTTTCACAAAATATCTTGTAGATCTATTTCTTTTAAGCACTGTAGTGTATTGAGACACCATCTGTGTACATTCTCTTGCTTTTCCATTATTGCAGTTGTTAATATTAATGGAGAATGGTCTGATCAAAGCCTTGTTAGATATTCTGTTTTTATCTCTCTACTTTTTAACTGGGTGGACATTAAAAATAAGTCAATCCTTGTATGTGAGCCATGCACCCTTAAGTAAAAAGAGTAGTCTCTCTCTCTCTGGGATTTAATTGCCTCCATACATCGATAAGATTTAGATCTTTCATATATGAAATTGTGTTTTTTTTTTTGGTGCTTTCGCCCTTGTTATTGTTCTTGCCGATTTATCTAGTATTGGGTCAAAGCAGAAATTAATGTCTCCTCCAACTAATACATTTTGTCTTCCTTTTGCTGCTTTTAAGAAGATGTCCTTCATAAAGACTTCATCATCATAATTCGGGGCATGAATCACTTCCTGTAGAGCTCATCAAAAGAATCAAAGACTTGTTGATCCAAACCAAGGCTTTTATTAGCAAAAGACAGGAGCTCTTCACAGATGGCCGACCAGTCCGGAATGATCCGACCTGGCTAGGGACACAACCCTTTAAGGCCCAGACAATAGGCGTGGCTTAGCTCTTAGCCAATCGCTGTAAGCACAGTCTAGATACAGTAACTATATACACTATGTACATTGGTGATAGATCTGTACTAGCACACTACCCCTCTTGCCTTTGAACCAAAGGAAAATGATATTATTTGTCCCACCCATCCTCTTTTTAATTTATCATGTTTCAATTTGGTAAGATGTGTTTCTTGCAAAAAGATTATATCTAGTTTTAATTTCTTTAAGTATGCCAAGAGCCTCTTCCTCTTCACTGTTCTGTTTATTCTATTAATATTAAGACTAATAAACTTTAGTGTTTTATCCACACCATTTTTCATACAGATATTGTATAAGAATAAAATCTTCCCAATTTTCTAAATACTGTCATAACATTTCCCTATTAAAAGATATTTCCAACACATACATTTCCCTTTTAAGAAACACACACACATCCCTAGCTCTGGTTGTTGGATCAGATCAGAATGCTTTGGAAAAGGCCACAGTATTCACAATACATTATCTCACATTACTAGAGCTTGGTGCCGGGAGCTCAATGAGGTTCTGTGTGTGGCCCAGAGCTGGCCATTACTCAGTCTTACCTGTGATTTCAAAAGTGTTCTTTCTTAGTATTCTGACTGAAATCCCTGAGAGTGGCAATAGCCCCTGCAAAATACAGAGGGTAAACAGATGTGGTGTCAATGCTGAGCTGAGAGCTGTTCCTGCTGCTGTACCCACTTTGCCTCCTCCTGTTGGTTTGGCAGGTTCCTACTCGAGTAATTCACCAAAACCTAGGAATGTAGCTTAATGTTGCCAGCCCTGAACCCGCCCTGGACCCTTGCACACAGCCTACACACTCCCTACGCATCTCGTATCCCAACACATGGCCTATACACACCCTACACAAGTCCCCCACCCCTACACATGCCCTGCACCCCTGCAAGCGCCCTGGACCCCTACACGCTCTACACACGTCCCCCACCCCTACACACAATCTACATACGTCCCCTACTCCTACACATGCTCTGGACCCCTGCACACACCCTACATATGTCTTGTACCCTTATACACACCCTACACACGTCCCCCACCCTTACACATGCCCTGCAACCATCCTGGACACCTGCACGTGGCCTAAACATGCCCTGCACCCCTGCATGGGGCTTACACACATCCTGCATTCCTTCACATGCCCTGGGCCCCTGCACATGGCCTACACATACTCCGCACCCCTGCACTCATCCTGCACGCACCTGAAGATGGCCTACATTCTTGCACACATCTACACTCGCTCCACACACTTGCACATGCCCTTCACATACCTTTCACATGCCTTACACATACCCTGCACATGCCTTACTCACGTCCTACACCCCTGCACATGCCCTACACACATCCAACAGACCTGTATACACCCTACACACCTGTGCATGGCCTACACACATCCAACAGACCTGTACACACTCTACACACCTGTGCATGGCCTACAAACCCAGAAACACCCTACACACTTGCACATACCTTACACCTCCACACCTGCACACATTTACACAACCACATAACCTCTTCACACCTGCACATGCTCTACACACCTGCTTATGCCTTACATACACCCAACACACCTGCATATGCTTTACACACCCGCACTTGCCCTACACACACACACACACACACACACACACACACACACACACACACACACACACACACACACACACACACACACACAGAGGCCCTGCATACACCCTACACACCTGTACACATCCTACACAAGCCCTACACATATCCTTGTGCCTGTTCACCTTAATCACGTCATTGATACTGGCACCTATTACGCATGTTCCATTGAGAGACACAGATTCTAACGTGTTATTTCCATTTAACCATAGGTTGGAATAATTTCCTCCCTGCTCCCACACTTGAGCACAGGTCGGTAGTGGAGTCATATTTCAGTAATGTCACTCGATTTTGTGGAAATGACCAGTCCTCTCTCAGTATGGAGCCAGTGCCAGATTCTCCCTGTCTTTGCTGAGGTCTCCTGTGTGTTCTCTGGCAAGCCTTTAACTCATGGATAATGACTTGGTGGCTTTTCCAGCAGGCTGCTGACATCAGCAGAGATCCACTGAAGCTTGTTGCAGCCATGGCAAAGGCTGTGTGGGCAGGCATGCCGTGTAAGGACCTTCTGCCACTGACTTACGAACTAACCAACCACCATTAGTCCTAACACAGGAACAGCAATGGAGGAGTCACCAGACAGTGGTAAATTCAAAATAATAGTTTTTTTATTAAACTCTCAATCACTTAATAGTTCCCACTTAACTCAAAACTTACTTAATTCTAAGCTTAACCCCACTATGTGTGAATGTGTGTGCGTGTTAAAGTCCAAACTATTTCAGTTTAAACTTGAGTCTGTAAAGTTAGTTTTAAGGCCCATTATTTTAAAGTCTGGTTGAACTTGAAATTTATTAAATTGTAGTTCAGAAATTATTATGAAACATCAAGTTATTTTAAATTGTAGCTTAAAGTAGCAATGAAGTGTTTGCTAACACTGATTCAGTCCTTAGACTGTTCAAACTCACAAATCTTGTTGAGCTATTTTCCCAGGAAGAGAGTTCTTCTCAACTCTCACACTAGTGATCTTCAACTCCCTCTTAGTTCTTAGAGTTCTGAAGTTTCTTTCCTTTATGAGGCTGCACTCTTTATCTTCAAAAGAGCAGTCGAGAAGTGGATTTCCTTTTGAAATCCATTTATTTCTATAGTCCCTTTTTGTTAGGAGCTACATAACAGCACCTATTCTGGTTACTGTAATTCAACCCTGTTGCCTGCCACATTGACCACCGCCAGTGGGCTGATATTGCCTCCAACCGTGCATCTTGGCGCCTCACAGTTCGGCGGGCTGCAACCTCCTTTGAAAAAGACCGCAGAGCCCACCTCATTGACAAAAGACAAAGGAGGAAAAACCCAACACCCAACCCCAACTAACCAATTTTCCCTTGCAACCGCTGCAACCGTGCCTGCCTGTCCCGCATCGGACTTGTCAGTCACCAACGAGCCTGCAGCAGACGTGGACATACCCCTCCATAAATCTTCGTCCGCAAAGCCAAGCCAAAGAAAAGAAATTCAACCCTTTGTTTCACAAAGGACTAACACCGTCTGCTGTGGCCCACAGGGACTCTCCTCTTATTCCGGCTACTGTGATATAGTATAGACCAGTATCTCCCTCTCTTTCTAGAGATTACTGTAATTCTTCTGTCTTTCCAGGATATCTCCTATGATAAGGATAATAGAGGACAGACCAGCATCTCCCTCTCTTTCTAGAGATTACTGTATTACTTCTGTGTGTGCCACAGGGTCTTGACTTTTCAACTCCTGCAGTCTTCTGATTCAAAAAAAAGTCTCCCTTTCCATGTGACCTGACATCACAGTTTGTTTTGAAAAACCTCTCTTCCAACATTTGACTTTGCAAAGTAAGGCAGTTGTCACTCAAATGGATCTGGGGTTTGCAGCAATGCCAGCACAAGGCTGAATGTATCCAATTGTATTGGTTGTCCTTAGGTTTGAAGAAGACACATCGTTGTGCAGTTCATCAATGGAAACAAAGGTGACTTTGCAGTCCCAGACTGGAAGCGCGGAGTCTAACACATTGGGGGTACTGGAAGTTCATTTTTGTAATAACCGTGGCTGCTGCTTTGCGACACTGTTCACGTTTTTGACAGTTTTTGACAGCACCTGTCTTCAAAACTGGAGCATGTTTCATAGAACAGGGCTCGCTAACGGGACCTGTCAGGAGCTGCAGATTCTAGTTCTCTTGCCTAGATGTCACAGTAGCTAGGGTTTCCTTCACAGTGTCTTTATAACACTTTCATGGATGACCTTCTGGTCTCCAGTTACCATAGAGCAGCTGGCAAGGCATATGGTGGTTATCCATTCTGATGACATGTCCTACCCACCATATCTGGGCTCTGATGATCAGGTCAAACAGCGTAGCAGCGTCGTAGAATTGTTCAGCATTAACTGTAGATCACTACTGGTGGACTTCACGTGACCCAAGACCTCCAAGTTGGATACACATCTTGCCAACAAATAGCAAGGATGGAAAGGAGGCCGCTTATGTGGAATTTCTCCAGTTGCTTGATACAGAGTCCAGGTCTCTCATCCATATAGGAGAGAAGGAATGACCACAGCACAAAGATAGTGATCTACAGTTAATGCTGAACAATTCTACGATGCTGCTACGCTGTTTGGCCTGACCATCAACCTGAACAAAATGAAGTACTCCCATCAGTCTGCACCAAACACTAACTTCATAGAACCAAAAATCATTGTTGACGACACCCAGCTGACAAAATTAGACAGCTTCAAGTACTTGGAGAGCATCATCTCGAGAGATGGGTCTTTTGCACAAAGAAATTGACTCCAGGATCAGCAAGGCCAGCCAGGCTCTGGAGAGGCTGTGTACCAGAGTGCTCAATCTACCCTGTACTTGGCATTTCCAAACTAACATCTTCATAAGATAAGAGAAAGGAATAGAAGTAGGCCATTTGGCCCCTTGAATCTGCTCGTTCTCTCTTCGTGTCATAGTGTTTGTCAAATGTGCTGTAGTGTGTAACCAAGCCCACTACATAATCTGAGATAAATGGTTCTGTTAACGTCAAATATCAACACATCTGTTACACTGACACTGAGGTAAAATGGGGGCACACAAGTGGCATCAGTGCCTTGTGCACTGGAGGTGCTGACATACAAAGGTACAGACCCAATAATGCTATGAAGGTGAAGAAACATGTATTTTGTACACACTTTTATGAATAAAGTAAATTTTGAAACAAAAAAATGCTTGAACAAGAAGTATCATCTTGCTGATGAGTCCCGGGAGGGACAAGTTCTCCTCCGTAAGAGAGTTGATGCCCGATCACACATTGAACCCATGTTGTCATGTTGAGTTTGTAGCATGTGGGGGCCGCAGAGTTGCGGACTGCCATGTCGCGGTCTGTCGTGTCGTGCTGCCGTTTGGCTGCAGTGACGTGGTCTTCAGGGCTGTGGACTTCAGTGTTGCAGGCTGCAGTGTCGGGGCTGCAGGGTTGCAGGCTGCAGGATTGGGAGCTGCAGAGTTGGGGGGCGACAGTGTCGTGAACTGCAGTGTCAGGGGAATACTATGTAACGCAAGCATCAGTTACTTGTTTCAGCCTATAGCTGAGAAACTATCCCTCGAGTGCTCAGACTCCACTGATAGAACCATAGAAACATGCAATACTCTAGTGCAGAAATAGGCCCCTCAGTCCATCCATCCAGTCTATGCCGAACTATTGTACCTTGTCCCATTGACCTGCATCCTGACCATAGCCTTCAATATCCTTCTCATCAGTCAGAATGAAATTATTCAACCAGCTTTTACCTGGTAAATGAACATCTGCTTCTCCTCATCCACAGACAGAATCAATAGGTGCAAGGGGAAGAGGACCAAGTGCCTCCAACTCTCCTCCTGTGAAAGTCAAAGCAAGTGTGGTGACTATGTGCCCTTGCTGGTTGGACAGAATACCATGTTCCCACTGATTCTCTGCTGATTGCTCACCACCCTCTCCCTCTTACTCTGCACTGAGTCCTCAAATCCCTCTGGCCCTTAAGAATGTCATGAGGTCAGAGAGAGAAGAGGGTGGTGATGGGGAAGCGGGGAGTATGTTCAGTGCAGCCTACTCTGGTCTTCTTGCCTTACAGATGAGCTGAATGCTGAGTGTTGATGAGCTGAGCTCAGCTTCCCCAACCACTGCCCAGATTTCTCCACAGAGCATCCTTCCTCCACACCACATCTTCCCACACCAGATAACCCCCAACCTCTCCTGTTTTTCAGCAACTGGGGGGGTTTCCAGGCAGGGCCCTCAGCCGGACATGGAGGGAGCAATCAGAGGACTTGTCAAATCACAAGCAAAATCAGTTCCAATGGAGTTGATTAATTTCTAGCTGCAAGTGCAAGGTAAACACATTATCGCTGCAGACTGAACCTACACGTGGAGCAGAGGAAAGTTTGATGAGGGTGACAGGGAGAATCCACTCTCTTTGGCATTACTCTGTACCATTGGCGTGTAGGGACATGCATGGGGGGAAGGGGAGGAGGTGTGGAAGTAATAAGGGTGTGGATTCTGCATCCCAGAGACTAACCCTATTATTCCTTCCCTCAGCAATATCAAATGAGTGGAGACTTCTTCTGGGTTCCAAGAAGAACCTAAAAAGGAGCAGAATTAGGCCATTTGGCCCATTGAGTCTTCGTCATCAAATCATGGCTGATGTATTTTTTCTTTCAGCCCCATTCTCCCACCTCTTATCCTTGGTAACTAAGGAACCACTCATCCAGCATCACTGACACCAATTGTTTAATCATTGTCAAATTGTTATTGGTGAGATTTTTTAACGAGTAAAATGGCTGTGATTCCTACAATTACAGTTCAAAGGAAAGCAGTTCAGTTCTTTTTTATTCCATCTGGGCACCTTTCAACCGGACGGCATTAACATCAACTTCTCTGGTTTCCATTAGAACTTCCCGTCTTCCCCATGTCTCTCCTCTCTCTCTCTCTCTCTCTCTCTTTTTTTTCCCTGTCTCCTTTCACAGAACTAAAATAAATTCTCATCTTTCCTCTTCCTCTTTCCTGTACTCTTATCATATCCAATTAACATCTTTTGTCCAGTGATCTGTACTCTTCCACCATCTCCCCTCATTCTTCTCCTTTCTCCTCAGCCTTTAACACAGATACCTGTCTTTTTTTAACTCCTATCTTGAGGAAGGACTGAGGCCCAAAACATTGGCTATTTATCTTAACTCTTATAGACACTGAGACTGGCTGAGTTCCTCCGGCATCTCCGTGTTTTGACTACATCTGCAGACTTTCATGTTTCACTCTGTTTTATTTTTGTCTGCACATTATAAGCCTATCTGAAGAAGGCACTAGTGAGCCCTCTGTGCCAGATTGTGCAGGATAGTGTTGCAGGGAGGCAGGGTTGAGGGAGGAAGAGATCTCAATGCCTTTAATTCTAGGCTGAAATAAAAGTGATTACCTCAGTGTGCTGATCAAGAAGAATTGTTGAAGATGACCACACGATTTCACCTAGAGATCTGATATCCTCTCCTTCCCAGCCCTTTATGGGCTTAGTGCAGATAAAGTTCTCCAAGTCTCTGTGTGACTTTCCCCAGAATGCGTCAACCTGCAAAATTCAGAAGTGCTGTGGGCTAACTAGTAATTACACATCCACTTAAAATGTGAGTATGTCCATTGTACCATTTGAGTGGATTTAGAAGGAAATAAACAGGAGCCAAGACTTTCAATCTGATGAGATTATTTTACAATCACATTTGAAATGATACAATATCGCAATGGTTAGTACAGTAAAACCTCGTTAGAACGTGGTAGTTGGGGTCCAAGATTTCATACCGTTTAACAGCTGAGTCACGGAACAAATGGATATATGTCAGAGCGCCCACGGATAATCAAACTCAAATATTACCAGTTTTCAAAGGATCCGCTATCTATAACTAACAATTTCAATGAATGAAAGAAAGCACATTCTTTTAATATTGGTATTCTGAATTTTAATCAACTTATTTTACAGAAAAATTGAGTTTTTCCCCAATATTTTCCTTCAAAATTTTCCGTAAAGAGGAGGAACGATTAAAACAAGAGGACATGAGTTAAGAATTAAGGGGCAGAGGTTTAGAGGTAACATGAGGGGGAACTTCTTTACTCAGAGAGTGGTAGCCGTGTGGAATGAGCTTCTGGGAGAAATAGTGGCGGCGGAGTCAATTGTATTATTTAAGAAAAGGTTGGACAGGTATATGGATGAGAAGAAGATGGAGGGTTATGGGCATTGTGCAGGGAGGTGGGACTAGAAAGGGGTGTTCGGTTCGGTGCGGACTAGAAGGGCCTAATGGCCTGTTTCCGTGCTGTAATTGTTATGTTATGTTTTATGTTAAAATGACCACTTAAAAGGAGCTGCCATTACAGATCAAAGCAATATATAATGTGGATGCTGATTGGACTGGGGATGTCTAAAGTAATAACTTTTGTGCCCATCCACCAGAGCCTTAGCGCCCGGCACCTTCTGCATCTGGTAGTTGTGGACATACAGCCGTGCGTCTTTCTTGGCTTGATAGAAGCGCCCGTTGCCGTGCTTGTGCATCTCTGGGTTCAGGTGGATCCCCTCCAGCCCTGCCGCCGCGTCTGAGTGTGTGAACGTGTCCCACATGGTGCAGAGGCACGAGCAGGTGTTGCTGTCGCAGCTCTCTTATCACCAGGTGCGAGTGCACGCCAAACTTCCCAGCTCGGTCTGGAGCACCTAGCCGCTTGGCATGAAGCTCTGCGTGGCACTGGCAAACAGCCACTGCTGCGCCATGCTGTGGCAGAACTGCAGGGTGGCGATGTTCACCTCTGCCTCGTTGTTCTCCTGAAGGAGACCCACCACGTGATCTTTCCCATTCGTCAGGGCGTGCTGCCGCTGGATCTGTCTCATCATGTCTTCCAGAAACGGGGGAGTGCCGAACTGAATCATGAGTGTGCGGCCCATCGACGCTGTCCTTCTCCACTGGACAGCGGAAGAAGAAAAGCAGCAACTTATAGAGTGAGATCCACAGGTGTGTCGAGAAGAGGGAGCGATGCGCACACTGTGCCGCTCTCCACCAGCACATGGGTTGCAGTGTGCCGACCGCCAGGGTGCCAGGTGCCTTTTCAAAGTCCTGCGCCAGCAGTTCTACATGGTTTCTGCTGAAACTGCCTTCCAGGCTCTGTCAGCCAGGTACACCAAGTATTTATAATTTCAATTGGTTCCCTTTGTCATCTTCATCAAAGAAACGGATTTTTAGGGCAAAACGCATATATCAATAATCTCTCAAACCCATCCCCATGTATCTTTCAAAATTTGCAAAGTTTGGGGTCCACAGACACCTGCGCTATAAGCGATTCCGCAGATTAACGAATCGCGTTCTAACGAGGTTTCAGTGTAGTAGGTTAGAGATTAGGAAAAATTGGTCCTGAGAGGAGAAGATGGAAATTAATAAAGGAAAAAAGACAAATGACATATATTCTAAATAAATGCTTTTGATTAGATTTCATGGTAGAAGGCATTAAAACATTCCAAAAATAATAGATAATCAAGGGTGCTACAGTGAATAAAGGACTTAAAATAATCTGTCCTGGTGAAAAATTACTGAACAAACTAATGGGCCCATGGTGTTACAGGAAACTTATTAGTGTGGCTGATTGGTAGGAAGCAGGAAGTTGGAATACAGGGGTCATATTTGGATTGGCTGCCAGTTGCGAGTGGTGTCCACAGGGATCAGTATTGGGGCCGTTTCTTTTGTATATTAATAATTTGGATTGTGGGAATGAATGGCTTTGGACCAAGTTTGCAGACGATACAAAGGAGGGTGGAGGAAACATGGAGGCTGCAGAAGGTCTGGAGAATGGGCAGGGAAGTGGCAAATAAAATATAATGTCGGAAAGTGTACGGTCATGCACTGTGATAGCAAAAATAACCAGCAGACTATTTTTTCAATGGGGACAAATTGAAAATATCCAGATGCAAAGGGACTGGGGAGTCGTCATGCAGGCAAATGCAATGCTGGCATTCATTTCAAGAGGTATAGAAAAAAGCAGGAATGTAATGTTGAGTCTTCATAAGGCACTGGTGAGAGCTCATGGAGTATTGTGAGCCATTTTGGGCTCCTCATTTAAGAAAGGATGTGCATGTCAAAGAGGTTTTAGAGGAGGTCCACAAGGTTGAATCCGGGAATGAAAAGGTCATCATATGAGAAACATTTGACAGCTCTTGGGTTGTACTCAGAATTTTGAATGAGGAAGGGAGCTCATCAAATGTTCAAAAGGTGTGGACAGAATATATGTAAAAGGTTGTTTCCCATGGTGGGAGAGTCTAGGATAAGGGGTCTCAACTTCAGGATTGAAGGGCGTCCACTTTCAAACAGTGACGCAGAGGAATTTCTTTGGCAGAGCGTGGTGAATCTGGAATTGCCACAGGTGGCTGTGGAGGCCAAGTCATTGAGTGTATTTAAAACAAGATGGATAGGTTCTTGATTAGGCAGAGCATCAAAAGTTATGGGGAGATGGCTGGGCAGTGGGGCTGGGTGGAAAAATGGATCAGCTCATGATTAAATGGTGGGAGAGACTTGATGGGCTGGATGGCCCATTTCTGATCCTGTGTTTTTTTACTTAAGCCAGTAAGGGCGTAAAGTATCTGATGATTTTCATTCTTGGGTCTTAAAGGAAGTGGCTACAGAGAAGGTGCATTGATTGTAGTCTACTGAAATTCCCTGGATTTTGCAAAGGTCCCCCTGAGGATTAGCAAAAGATGAATGTAGTTCCAGTATAGAAGAAAGAATGGGGAGAGAAAGCATAGTCAGTTTATCTAGGAGAAAACCCAGGACATTCAGAAAGTAATAAGACCATCCAGTGAATTTTAAAAAGAATAAAAATGTCAACATGCATTATGAGAGGGAAATGATTTTTTGATCACAAGGAACAGAAGTAGGCCATGAAGGTTCTGGAGTTCTTTGAGTGTATAACATGCATGGATAAAGGTTAATTGGATTTTCAGAAGATAGTCGATGAAATCCACAAGATGAGACTGCATGAGATTGGAGATATGTTATTGGCATCAGGGTAAACTCAGTGAATTGGGGTCAATGGGTCAAATTCAGAACGGCAATTGATATCTAGTGGGGTGCCATGGGCAACAGTATTGGGTCCTTCACTTTGTTGATGTCTTGGATGAGAGGAACAAAATGAGCTGTGACCAAATTTGTAAATGAATCAAAGGATAGGTGAGTCAGCAAATTGTCAACATGACATCAAGAGCCTGCAGAGTGATGTCAACAGGTTAAGTGAGTATCAGCAGATGTTGGCAGATGGAGTATGATGTGGGAAAATGAGAGGTTATCCACTTTGGAAGGAAGAATGAAAATGCAAATTACTATTTAAAAACTACAAAAATGTCATCATTTAGGAGTGTTAGGGTCAGGTCTCAGTGCAGTAAATTCAAGATGTTAGTATGCAGGTCCAACAAGTAGTCAGTTAAAGAACACAGGTCAGGCACCTTATTGCAAGGTGTTTGTTTGGAGAAGACAAGTGGGAAAACTTGATGCAGTCCTGGAAAGGCTGCATCCTCAAGAGCAATGTGCACAGTCTTGGTGTCTGTTTCAGGAAGGGTAGACTTACATTGCACTGAGTGCAGAGTAGAATGACTAGGTTGACTCCTGGAATGAAGGGGTTACCACATGATAAGATCAGAAGAATGAGGTGATCTTATTGAAACATGTTAAGATTCTGAGATATAGTTTGAGATTGGACACTGAGAGAATCTCCTCTGGGTGGCAGTGCAGGTCCAATGGAAACGTTGTCTTCTTAATGAGGGTTGAAAATCTCCACTCCAGGGAGAAGAGGAAGTTAATGTCTTAAAGATTGCCTGACAGGGAGGAGTCACGTGATGGAGTAGTGGCCGGACGGTGAACTCCAGCCCTCTCCAGAAAAGTCGGGAAAAACAAGTGAAAATACAAAGGCACAGAAATACAAGTTAAAGAAAAGTGAATATAAAGGTGGAAAGAAGATGGAGACAAAAGGAGAAAAATCAAAATCAACGGAAAGAAGAGAGGAAGAGAAGACAACGGAGGAAAAAGGTGAAGGCCTTACCTGTCCGAAGAGGCCCGCTGTGGAGAGAAGACCCCACTACCTCAGGTCGGTAGAAAGAGAACTACAACAATGGCTCACAGAGCCGAGTAAAAGTGCGCAACCGCGCATGAAAAAAAACACACCGACGGGAGGGGGGACCAGCTGGGGAGTCGATCTCCACAGCCGGCAACGACAGCTGCAGAACACCTGCAGCAAGAAGAGACCACAGAAGACAATGGAAACAAGAAAGAAGAGGAGGAAAGGGCAGCAAAGAAACAACAGATGGTCAACCTAGAGGAAGAAGAAGAGGAAGAGGAAGAGTACAGGGAAATAGAAGAAGAAAAGAAAGGCAAGGTAAAGGAGGTACTTGCTCTTGTTAGAGGATACATGGAGTCATTTAAAGAATGGCAAACACAGGAATTCAATGATTTAAGAAGAAGAATAAACAACACAGAAAAGAAAATAAATAAAATGGATATGACCTTAACAGAAATGGGGAAAAAAATGGACAAGATGGAAGAACGGGCAATAGCAGCAGAAATGGAGGTAGAAGACTTAAAAAAGAAATTGGAGGAATCTAATAAAAAAACTAAAGAGACACAAGAATTACTAGCCCAAAAAATAGATATAATGGAAAATTATAACAGAAGAAATAACATAAAGATAGTGGGCCTTAAGGAAGATGTAGAAGGCAAGAATATGAGGGAGTTTATAAAAGAATGGATCCCTAAGGCCCTAGGATGTCCAGAACTACAGCAAGAAATGGAAATAGAAAGGGCACATAGAGCATTGGCCCCTAAACCACAACCACAACAAAAACCAAGATCTATTGTAGTAAAATTCCTAAGATATACTACAAGAGAAAAGGTACTGGAGAAGACAATGGAAAAAGTAAGAGAGGGCAACAAACCACTGGAGTATAAAGGGCAAAAAATCTTCATTTATCCAGATATAAGCTTTGAACTCCTAAAGAAGAGAAAAGAGTTCAATGCAGCAAAAGCGATTTTATGGAAGAAAGGATATAAATTTACACTGAAGCATCCTGCGGTATTGAAAATATTTATTCCAGGACAACAAAACAGACTATTCTCGGATCCAGAAGAAGCACGAAAATTTGCAGAACAATTACAAAAATAGACTGAGGGATGAAGACGGGTAATGAGAGCAAAAATTATCACGATTGATATGTATGTGGGTAAAGACAAAAATAGACTGAGGGATGAAGACGGGTAAGGAGGGTAAAAATGACCACGATTGATATGTATGCGGGTAAAGAGGTATAAGAGTGAATAGAGACAATGGGCATATGTGAAAGTATCTGTAATTAGAGGAAAACATAGAGAGTATAGACAAGAATTAATAAGGGAAGGTAATGGAATAGAGAGAATAAGGAGGGAACTAAAAGAGTGACCTTTGTGACATATAAAAAACGAAATCTTTTCTGGGGGGGGCTGGGTGGGGGGAAAAGAGCGGTCACTGCAAAATCAGTTGACGCTTGCGAGTGGATTCGCAAATCCAAATGGAGAGGGGAGATGTGGTTGTCCGACAAGGGATAAAGGGCAACTCAGGAGGGGAAGGGGAGATTGGGAATAAAGAAGATAGAAATAGGGGAATAAGGAAAATGTTGGATGTTGTAGGAATGTTGTCTGGTAAAGAGTTGAAAATAAGAAAACAGAAATGGAAAAGGAGGAAAGGTAATGATGGAAAAACGGAAAGAGAAGATAAACAAAATATAAAATGGCTACGCTGAACTATATGACTCTAAATATTAATGGAATACATAACCAAATTAAAAGGAAGAAACTACTAAATTTACTGAAAAAGGAAAAAATAGATATAGCATTTGTCCAAGAAACACATTTAACTGAATTGGAGCACAAGAAATTAAAGAGAGATTGGGTAGGACATGTAACAGCAGCATCGTATAATTCAAAAGCAAGAGGAGTGGCTATATTAATTAGCAAAAATGTGCCATTTAAAATAGAAGAGGAAATAATAGATCCAGCAGGGAGATATGTTATGATAAAATGTCAGATATATTCAGAGCTTTGGAATCTACTTAATATATATTCACCTAACGAAGAAGATCAAAAGTTTATGCAAGATATCTTTTTGAAGGTAGCTAATACGCAAGGGAACATACTAATAGGAGGGGATTTCAATCTGAATTTGGATCCAAATATGGATAAAACGGGGAAAAAAATTAACAGGAAGAACAAAGTAACCAAATTTATAATTAAATCAATGCAAGAAATGAAACTTGTGGACATATGGAGGATACAAAACCCAAAAGAAAAGGAATACTCATACTACTCGACTAGACATAAAACATACTCAAGGATAGACCTATTCCTGTTATCAGCCCACATTCAAGGGAGAGTTAGGAAAACGGAATATAAAGCAAGACTATTATCGGACCACTCACCCCTGTTATTGGCAATAGAGCTAGAGGACATCCCTCCAAGAATGTATAGATGGAGATTAAACCCCATGCTACTTAAAAGACAGGATTTTAGAGAATTTATTGAAAAACAATTAAAAATGTACTTTGAAGTAAATACGGAATCAGTGGAAGATAAGTTTATACTATGGGACGCAATGAAAGCATTCATTAGAGGGCAAATAATAAGTTATGCAACCAAGATGAAGAAGGACTATAATCAGGAAACAGAGCAGTTGGAAAGGGAAATAATAAACATAGAAAAAAAATTAGCAATAAAGGAAGATACAACCAAAAGAAGAGAATTGGCGGATAAAAAAATAAAATATGAAACATTACAAACATATAAGGTGGAGAAGAATATAATGAAGACAAAACAGAAATATTATGAACTAGGGGAAAAAACACACAAAATCCTAGCATGGCAGCTTAAGACAGAGCAAACTAAGAAAATGGTATTGGCAACAAGGAAAAAAGACAAACAAATTACATATAATCCAAAAGAAATTAAGGAAAACTTCAGAGAATTCTATGAACAATTATACCGAACCGAAAACGAAGGGAAAGAAGGGAAAATAGATGAATTTTTGACTAAAATTGAACTACCAAAACTACAAATAGAGGAACAAAATAAATTAACAGAACCATTTGGAACAGTAGAAATACAAGAGATAATAAAAAATTTACCAAATAATAAGACACCAGGAGAGGATGGACTCCCAATAGAATTCTACAAAACATTCAAAGACCTAATAATACCGCCCCTCCTGGATGTAATCAACCAGATTGATTAGACACAAAACTTACCAGATTCATGTAAAACAGCAATAATTACAGTGATACTAAAACAAGGGAAAGATCCACTCTCACCAGCGTCATATAGACCAATATCTCTGCTAAACACAGATTATAAGATAATAGCTAAACTATTAGCGAACAGATTAGCAGAACAGGTACCGAAAATGGTAAATTTAGACCAAACTGGATTTATCAAAAAAAGACGCACAACAGACAATATTTGTAAATTTATTAACTTAATTCATGCAGTAGAAGGAAATAAAGCACCGGCAGTAGCAGTTGCTTTAGACGCAGAGAAGGCCTTCGACAGAGTAGAATGGAATTACTTGTTCAAAGTATTGCAAAAATTCAGTTTACCGGAGAAGTATATTAATTGGATTAAAGCATTATATAAGGGACCGTTAGCGAAAGTGACAGTAAATGGACATGTATCAAAGCAATTTAACTTAAGCAGGTCAACGCGGCAGGGATGCCCACTATCACCATTATTGTTTGCGCTAGCTATAGAACCACTAGCAGAATCGATAAGAAGAGATAATAATATAAAAGGAATAAAAATAAAAGACAGGGAATATAAAATCAGTCTGTTTGCGGATGATGTGATAGTGTACTTAACAGAACCAGAACTATCAATAAAATAACTATATAAGAAATTGAAGGAATATGGAGAAGTGTCGGGATACAAGATAAACGTAAATAAAAGTGAAGCAATGCCTATGAATAACGCGGATTTCTCAAAATTTAAGGAGGAATCCCCATTCAGATGGCAAACGCAGGCAATAAGATACTTAGGTGTGCAAATAAACAAAAATCTAGGCCAATTATATAAACTCAATTACAATCCACTAATGAAAAAATTACAGGACGATTTAGAGCATTGGAAAGAGCTACCACTAACACTGATAGGAAGGATAAACTGTATTAAAATGAACATTTTTCCAAGGATACTATACTTATTTCAGGCATTGCCAATACAACTGACAGAAAAATTCTTCAAAGAGTTAAAGAAAATAATAAGGAGATTTTTATGGAGAGGGGGGAAACCGAGGATAGCACTAGATAAATTAACAGAATGGTATAAACAAGGAGGCTTACAATTGCCAAACTTCAAAAATTATTATAGAGCCGCACAATTAAGGTACCTATCAGATTTTTACCAAACAAGGGAAAAACCAGACTGGACGAGACTAGAATTAGATAAAATAGGGGAAAAGATACCTGAACACATATTATATAAATGGGACGAAAAATTGGTACAACATAGAACTTCTCCAGTATTACACCATCTCCTCAATATATGGAAGAAGATTCATGTAGAAAGAAATAAAATAAATTACCAAATACCAAAACTAATATTGACGCAAAATAAGCTACTCCCTTTTACAATAGACAACCTTGCCTTTAGAAAATGGGAAAAAAAAGGGATTAAAAGAATAGAAAATTGTTTTTCAGGAAGTAGATTCTTATCCTTTGAACAAATGAGAGATAAGTACAATATAACGGGAGATACAGCGCTGGCATATTACCAACTGAGATCCTACTTGAAAGATAAATTAGGAAGCAACTTGAGTTTACCAGAGGGAAGTAACCTTGAATATGTGATTACAGATACAATGTTAATCAAAAGATTTATAAAAAATATGTATATTAAACTGCAAGAAAAGGAAAATGAGGAAACAAATGGTAAAACTAAACAAAAATGGGAACAAGATTTAAATATAAAGATAAAAAAGGAAACATGGGAGAAGTTATGCTCTGGAACGATGAGAAATACAATAAATACGAGGCTGCGTATGATACAATATAATTGGTTACACAGACTATACATTACACCGCAAAAGTTAAATAAATGGGACCCAACAGTATCTGATAGATGTTTTCGATGTAAAAAAGAAAGGGGAACAACAATTCATGCAATCTGGACATGTGAGAGAGTAGAAAAATTTTGGGATGATCTCAATCAGATATTAAATAAAATAACAGAAAACAATATACCAAAGAATCCAGAGATCTTTCTCCTAAGTAACATAAAAAATAAAGAATTTGGAATTGACTTGGAGGATGCACAAAAAAGATTTGTTAAGATAGCCCTAGCTGTAGCAAAAAAATGTATTATGTCAACCTGGAAATTGGAAGATAATTTGAAAATACAACAATGGTATATAGAAATGAATAAATGTATTCCATTAGAAAAAATAACATATAGTTTAAGAAATAATATTGAAATATTCGAACAAGTATGGGAGCCTTACATTAAATACAATAGCGAAAACCTACCGGGAACAAACATTACCTAAGTTGATGGAAGGAGAAGAAAAGAAAAGAATGGACTCAGTAGAATTTCTGGTGTATTTTTGTTGAATGACAACATTGTCTAACTGAATTAATGCAACCTAGATTGTATACCTAAAATGGATGAGAGGGGGGGGGTGGGGGGGTGGCTTGGGAGGAGGGAGGGGGGAGGGAGAAAAAGTCACTGTAAATGTGTGGAAAAGAAAAAGTGTATATCATGGCTATTGTGATTTATGGTGTGAAAAAAAAAAAAAAAAAAAAGAGATTGCCTGACATTGAAACTATAAGGGAGTCAAGGTCTGGGAGAAAGTTCTTCAACTCCCCATCAATTAACATTATCAATCCTGTCAGGAAGTTGCTGGAAAAGTGTGCAGACTCAAAATCTTAAATAAAAGCAGAGGACAGTGTAAACACAACAGGTCAGATGATATCTGTGGGGTGTGGAAAGAAAGGTTCAATACATGTTCTGATGAAGGTCTGCTGACTTGAAACATGCCCTCATTACTATCCCCTCATTACTGCCCCCCTCATTACTACCCCCTCAGTACTACCCCCTCATACTCCTCCCTCAATACTACTCCCCTCATTACTCCCCACTCAGCATTGCCCCCTCATTACTCCTCCCTCAGTACTAATCCCCTCAGTATTGCCCCTCAGTACTCCCCCCACATTATTCCTCCATCAACACTGCCCCCTCATTACTCCCCCCTCAGCACCCCTCTCATTATTCCCCCCTCTGTAATACCCCCTCATTACTCCCCCTGTTCTACCCTACTTACTCCCCCTTCAGTACCCCTCTCAGGACCACCCCCTCATTACTATCCCCTTCAGCACCACCCCCTCATTACTACCCCCCCCCCCCCCAGTACTGCCCATATTTCTTTTGCCTTTTGGCAATTAATCCACAAATTACGACACTAGTTTACAACTCGGGCTTCTCACACAAAACACAGTTGCAATCGAAAGCCACGGAGCCATCGCTCATCAGTGTTGCCTTTGTACATTTTCTAACCGTGATAGTTGGGGATACGTTTCATGACCACATTCTTGTGTTCCTGTGACATGTAAGAATTCCTGGCCACATAGATTGTTGAAGTTGCTGGCTCAGCACAGGTTCCTACAAGGCCCAGATCTTTCAGATGATGGGTCTGGCTAATTTACGAAAAACAAACATACTAGACCACTGTATAAAACAGTTGTCCACCACAGGAGAGGGCAAGTCTTATGCGATTGAAGTTGTGCTAACTCAGTCCTCCTCAGAGCACACCATCCCGCATTCCCCACGTCGAAACGAGAATCCGAGATGTGAGTCCTTTATCCGGATGATGAGAGAGTGAGCAATGAACAGAAATCCCTGGATGCTTTGTGAACTGGCTCCCTGGAGATCTGCCAAATCCTCCTGAACTCCTTGAGGGAGAAGCCAAGGCTCCCAGGCCTTTGAGACGCTGTCAAAAAGTCATCATCAATTGACCACTGAGATAATCAGCGATGAATTGGTGGTGGAGTCACTAATGCAAAACTTTTAATGAATAAATTAGATGAAAGATGGTAATTCCACGGTGGAGTAAATCCACCCTGGCAAACTGCCAGCTAACTGCTTGAACTGTAGTCGGAGACAGGAGAACTTTACTCACAAGCAGCAGACTTCTTCTGAACGAGGTCTGCCCAAGCACTCACACACAAATCCTCCATTCATATCGCATTTCAGCCATTTAAATCATTCATCTTTCTCCAGCTTCTCAGCAGTGAAGATGCAATTTCTGCTCTACCCCTTCCAACTTAAACCAACAAGCTCTCGATTGTTTTGTTGATGTGGTAATACGACCACAACCTACTGCAGGGAGCGATCTCTATACTTGCAGAAGGACCACCTAAAGGCTGACTCCACCTGGCCGGCTGTCAATCAGCCAAGCCGAATATAGACCTGAGCCGGCCCCTCCTGAGCCAGTCACACAGGAGCCACCAAAGCAAGAACTGGTGTTCAGACTTTTACCTGAATAAAGCCTGTTGTACAGTCTTTTGAGTTTTGTTTGCTTGCTGTTACCTCAGCGCACCATATTTGAGATCTTTGAGCTTTTTGTAAACGATGAAGGTAATTCACTTATCAGCAATACCTAAACTGATGAACAGCATGAAGGATGATTATTGCTGCATCTTTCACACAGCAGACATCTGACGCTGTTTGGTAGAATGCTGCCCGATCAGCAGAAACATTCAACAACATTCAGTGAGTCAATGATGAGGCCAAGTGGGAGATAGTTTGGCAACTTCCAAGGCCACCAGTTCTTGCGAGATGCTGTTGAGAGCTTTCAGAGCACAACTAACTCATCTCTAAGATCATCTTTACCCCAGACAATTCTTCTGAATGATCCTCAAACAAATGGTCACTGACATGATTCTGACTCTGAGAAACAAGATTGGAAAGAATAAAGATTAAAGGAGTGAGTTTGTGTTGAGCTGGAAGGTAGAAACCGATAGTGAGATTTTGTGTAAAAGCTCAAGAACAAATGGTTGGGGGATTGTGACAGTGCTCAGGGTAGGCTTTGGGTATTATGTGTTTGCAATTCACACTCACTGCAGGGAACAGACCTTCCCCCATCCACTGATGGCTTTGCACACTCACTGCAGAGACCTTCCCCCCCCCCCCTCATTGGCCTTGCACACTCACCTTATCACTGCACAGATCTTGTACAGATCCCCTCCATAGTTGTTCTTGGACAGGTGGTAAATTCACCTTCCCACTGAAAGGAGACCAGATAATTCTGTAGTCTGTGGGGTGGTTTGGGTTTGCAGGGGAGATGGTCTGGGTGGGGGGGGGGGGGGGGGGGGGGGGGAAGGGCAAAGAATGGGTTTGTAGATTTGGGACCAGTGATCATTGCAGAGGGTAGATTTGTTGGTTGTTGGTGGTGGGGGTTTGGAGAAGATTGGTAGATCAGGGGCCAGATTTGTGGTGTCTGTGCCAGAAGCTGTTGAGGGGGGAATGGAGAGAGATTATGTCTGAGTCAGGTTGCAGTTATTAGAGACTCAGAATTAAATTGTGCAAACTACTGGAAATCCCCGACATTTTAGAATGTTTCTTGTTGGAAGTGGATCACACAAGACCAAGGGGCAAAACGAGTCATTGTTCATGCAAGTATCTGTAATGATATGGGGTGCCCCAGTCCTACAATACAGAGCCCGAGAACCATAGAATGGGGCTCAAAACCACAGGCCTGACAAACAGTGATGGTAGTGTCATAAAAATGTGAACTGCTTTGGAAAGAAATTCACTGAAGGAGGTGAAAAAGAATGATGTCCAGTCAGATCTGTGCACTTGGCATCTGTCAGGTCTAGACCTGGAGTCGGAGGCAGAGCATGAACGATCACCCACCTGTTCTGGGCCGATCAGTTTTTCCATCTCAGGGTTGGCAGAACGTTCTCTTCCATTCTCTGGAGGTGGAGAATGTCTGGGAAGAACGGGGTGGGAGGGGGGAGAAAGTGAATGAAAGGTTCACATTTGCAGAGTAAATTGCTGGAAAAACTCAGCAGGTCAGGCAGCATCTGTGGAAAGAGAATTAATGCTGCAGATCTGGAACCCTTTGTCAGAATTAGGAAGGAGAGAAAACAAGTTGGTTTGAAGTTGCAGAGAAAGTGGGGAGAGAAGAACTAGAACAAGAGACATCTGAAATGTGAGGCCAGAGTCACTGTTTTTGAAGCCTCATGGTTAATAGATCAAAAGATCATAAGATATTGGAGTAGAAATAGACTATTCAGCCCATTGAGTCTGCCCTGCAATTTAATCATTTTCCATTTTCCCCCTCAGCCCCATTCCCCAGCCTTCTCCCTGTAACCTTTGATGCCCTGGCTAACCAAGAACCTATCAATCCCTGCCTTAAATACTCCCAATGACTTGGTCAATTAGGGAATTGGAAAAAGAAAACAAAGAGACACATAAATGTTGTGAACCAGAGGTCAGAGCTGTAGGAAATGTTCAGCAGGTCAGTCAGAAACAATGGAATAAAATATACATATTAAATAGACTTACAGCAGAGTTGGCCTGTTCTGAGAAAGTGATCAATTGAAATATTGAGCTTGGAAGACTTCAAAGTGTCCAGAAGGAAGGTGGAGAGTTGTTCTTCAAGCCAATGTTAGTCTTATTGAGGTCACAGTTATCTGAGTGGGAGTTTCTGCCAAGGTGGGGCTCTGGATTGTCATTAAAGACTGAACATGGGTGCCTTGCATTTAGTGATGGAGTTGGCATGAGATAAACAGGCAGGAGTCATATATTCTGCAGTTGTGTGAAGTGGGTGGTGGAGATGGGAGAGTGGAGGTTAGGGTCTTGCTGACAGGAGAAGGGAGGAGATGACCTGGTGGTGGAACGTGGGTGATAAATAATAGAAGTTGTGATGGAAGATCCACTGGACGTGAAGTTCGAGGGCCACATCCATGGTCTTCCCTTTTCCCCTTCCCACCATCCAGGGGAGCAGAAATTCATTTGCTCCTCTTCCAGTGCAGCATCTGGTGCTCACCACATGGTCTTCTCATGACCATGGAGTCCCAGTGCACTCTGGCCTTCTCCTGTAGCAGTGCCTGGCAATGATAACTAAGCAGTTAGATGGAGATGTGTCCCAAAGTTCAGTCACATACACTGCAGTCAACAGATGTATGAGAGTGACCGTGGACATAAACAGATGTGAGTTTGAAAGTGTGAGGGGAAGATTCTAATGGAGTGTTTCCCATGGGAGGTATCTAGAACCAGAAGTATAGTTTCAGAATCAGAATAAGGGGTCTTCCATTTCAGAAGGAAGTGAGGAAGGGGATTTATTCTCTGAAGGCTATGAAGATTTGGAAGGCCCTTTACCAGAGAGCTGAGGAGACAGAATCACTGAAGATATTTGAGGCACAGATTGACAGGTCGACATCCAAAGATATACGAGGATCGTAAGTTAATGGGTGTACTTGTGGGCGGGAAGGACCTGTTACCATGGTGTATCTCTATATTGAAAGGGAACCTGTTGAAGTGGGCAGAGTGTAGAATGTAGTGCCAAGGTTGTGATTGATTGGGTCAGCTGGGAACAATAGAGTAAACAGAGGGGCCAATGACTCTCCTGCTCCTGATTTTCAGGTTCTTAGTTCTAGTTCTGGGCTCTCGGGAAGAGAGGGAAGCCCATATGTTGTGTTTGCAGGTACCTGGAGGAATGAAGTCAGAAGTTTTATTGGCACAATTCACATTAGCGGTTAACCGAGCACAATGCTGATACAGCCATAGTGACCGGGGTTCGAATTGGGCATACCTTGATGAGAGCATGTCTGCAGTTTTTCCCACTGTTCAAAATGTACAGGAATGTAGGTCAATTGAAATATTTGGGTGGCATGGGCTTGTTACCATGCTATAAAAACAAAAGAAAATGTGGTTCCAGGCCTCTGGAAGAACGAGCCCAGATGTAGTTGCAGTTCCCTGTAGAAGTGACCCCAGATGTGGTTCCAATTCCCAGTGGAAATGACCCTAGATGTGGTTCAATTCCCTGTGGAAATGACCCCAGATGTGG
The DNA here is from genome assembly GCF_036971445.1 of Narcine bancroftii. Classification (NCBI taxonomy): domain Eukaryota; kingdom Metazoa; phylum Chordata; class Chondrichthyes; order Torpediniformes; family Narcinidae; genus Narcine; species Narcine bancroftii. The sequence continues at coordinate 140,879,221 of NC_091470.1, read as the reverse complement.
TTCCAATTCCCAGTGGAAATGACCCCAGATGTGGTTCAATTCCCTGTGGAAATGACCCCAGATGTGGTTCGAGTTCCCTGTAGAAATGACCCCAAATGTGGTTCCAGTTCCCTGTAGAAATGACCCCAGATGTGGTTCCAGTTCCCTGGAGGAATGAGCCCAGATGCAGTTCCAGTTTCCTGCAGGTATGTGTCCAGATGTGGTTCCAGGCCTCTGGAGTATGAGCCAGGACATTGAGGCACTGAGTTATGGAGTGCTCAGATCATTACTGATCTAACAAGTTTCTGGGTTTGCACTGCTATGGGTATGTGGAGAACCCTCAGAGTGCCCAGCGAGACCTAATGCTGGAAACAAGCATACACACCGGCCATGTCATTACCGCACCTCTCCCTCTCAACTTGATTCATCAATGGGGAGCAGGCAGTGTGGACAAGACCAGCATTTATTGGCTTTGAGAATCACCAGTCCTTTTGGTGAGGATAACACTGGTGTCAGGGAGATCAGTGATGATATATTTTCACCTTACTTTGGGTTCTGCAGGTGCTGGTCTTCCCCTGTACCAGCTGCCAAGTTTTTCCTGCTGGGAGAGATTTGGGAGGTGATGATGGAGGAACTGTGTGGATATTTATGTGCCAATGCCCAGGGCAGGGGCAGCATCTAGGGTATGGTTAACATCTATGGTACGGGTCAAAACCATGGCAAAGGTCAGCACCTAGGGTACCGTTAACATCTACAGTTGGGGTGAAAACCAGGGCAAGGTTAGCACCCAGGGCAAAGGTTATGCAAGGGCAGCTGGGATCAGAGAGCCCAGAGTTTTATGTTCAAGACATGGTCCCTCACATACAGCCAACAGCGCAGATGCCAAGATCTGTCTGGGGATGGGGTACATGGAGAATCCTCGTCTCAGTGACAGCACCACATCACCCTGTCTGGCCCAACAACAAAACCTTTTAACACTAAGACCTTTACTAATGGATTACTCCACACGTTCTGATAACTCACAGTGTGAATGGTTCAGGTTGATGGAGAACAGAATGGTGCCTACCTGATGCTTGGTATTTGTACCAAATCTTCCTGTTCCTGCTCATTGGAGTGTCTGCAGCACTGAGGAGTAACACTGATGCAGCCCATGTCTAAACCACACTTGTCTGCACACACGGTCTCAAAACGCACTCACCAGCTTCCCCTCTGCACATCATAAACTTTTCGCCAAAACATCACGCTTCAGGCCGTGCGTCACAGTGTGGCCAGGAAGTATATTCTGCAAAGCAACAAGCAACAGAAATAGTTTCCCCAAATACTTATTCGGTTTCCTGATCTCTTGCCTGTGTGAATTCATGTAGATTATTCAAAAGTGAACAATCTTACCGATAATCTGGATGAAACATGATTCATGGAAGATGGTTTTAAAACCTCACTCCTTCCTCTGTGCCTGAAACTTCTTCCATCTCCACTTCCTGTTCAGCCCATGCATGACGTAGAGTGGGTGCAAGCTCACTGAGAGCATTTTCAATCTTCTATTAGTAAATGTCAGGCTACATTCATGCATCGAGTAAAAACTCCTCTCACCATTGTCCTTGATCCTAAGGTTCCTGGTTATCAAATTACATCTGCTGAAGGCTCAGTTGGAAAACAGGAGAGCCAGAAGCAACAATGACAGCAGGCATTGTGGATTCTGAGTGATGGTGAGGTGGTGTATGTGGAGAGAATTTTTCCTCCTGTATGAGAACTGGAGTGAAGGGTCACTGTTTAAAAACCAGGGGCTGATCATTAAACAGGGTGAAATCTTCTCCCTTACAGGGTTTTGAGTGGTGGAAGCAGACTCCTTGATATTTTCAAGGCAGAGCTGGTTTCTTCATTAGCAATAATTGAAAGGTTATCAGGGGTGGAATGTAGGGAGAGATTACAATCCTAACCTATGTTTTATATAAAGCTCTGCTCATTTTCAACAATGTTAACCTGAGAGATGGACCAGACATCCATTTGCCATTCCACCCAGGTACAGATCTCCTTAGAACCTAGAGCAGGAGTTGGGTTTTTCTTTATTCAACAAACTCATGGTTGAGCTTTAATTTCAATCCCACTTTCCTACCCAAAATTCCTATTGGCCAAGGCCTTGAATATACTCAGTGACTGAACAGTCACCTTACTGCAGAGTGAGGCAAAAGTTCCAGGTTCACAGATCCCCAGACAAAGAAATATTATTTGATTTCAGTGCTAAACCACCACCTATCATCTCTCAGTGAAAATACAATGCTGGAGAAACTCAGCAGGTCAAACAGTGGACTTCATATAGCAAAGATAAAGATACATAACGAACTTTTCGGGCTTGAGCCCTTCATCAAGGTATGAACCACGTGTAGGCCGATGCCCAAACTTGGGTGCCTGCCTACATTTTACTCATACCTTGATGAAGGGCTCAAGCCCAAAACGTTGGTTATGTATCTTTACTCTATAAAGGACACTGTTTGATCTGCTGAGTTTCTCCAGCATTATGTTTTTACCTCAACCACAGTTTCTGCAGACTTTTGTGCTTTACTTCCATTTCCATCTCTCAAAGTCCCAATGAAGGGCTCAGACCCAAAATGTTGATTGCCTTTTACTTCCTCTGGATGCTGAGTTTCTCCAGCACTTTTGTGTATGGTACAATACTCCAGTATCTGCAGACTTTCTTGTTCAACTTTCTCATCTTTCACCTAGATCTATCTTCTACAGGTCTTATCACATCCTTGACCCAAACAGAGCAAAGATCTGAATTTCAGAGGTGAGGAGACAGTGAGGCCAATGCCTTCTAGCAATGAACTACAGATTCTGGGTACTGGCCCAGGGATATTGACTGCTTCCTTTTTCACAGATGCTGCTTGATATGCCCAGTGTTTCCAGGATTTGGGATCAAGGAGAAATCTCTCCATTGGCTCACTGGAAAAGATGTGTTTGTTGGAGGTATTAGTTTCAGCCCAGGATATTGCTGTAGATTCTCCTCCTTAACTCAATACCTTTGCTATAAAGTCAGAAATGGGGATGTTTCTTGATGATTGGATAATATCCATCTTCATTCACTACTCCCAAGTTAAATATATTCTCTCTGGAACCTTTGGAACTCTCCTCCTCGAAGAGTGGTGGAAGCAGACATAGATTACTGGTAATGCAAAGGGATGAAAGGTTATTATGGAGAGATAGGAACTGGATTATAGGAAGATTATCCATGATCTTATTGAATGGCAGCATAAACCAAATGGTCTGGTCGTGAAGCTGATGACATCTATTCCCATAGGGCCCTTGGAGACAAGTTTAGGGGACATGGGAAGGAGCTGGGTGAAGGAGATCAGATCATTGAGGAAACACTGCAGAACCAGCAGGTTTTGCTCCAATTGAGAATATTCCTCACTGTAAGAAGTTTCTCAGTTACAGGTAAAACTCTGGAAATGCCACCAGAGTCCAGTGTGTTGACATTTCCTTGTGTCAGCCACACATTCACATTGCAAAACTTAGTGAGGATTGAGAAATGCCAAAATAAGTTCAAAGTTCCCCTATTTCAGAGAATAAACATCAAAACATTGTATTTCTATTTCATCATTTTTATGTTTGTCACATCTATTGATGTAAGAGGCGCAGGAGTACAGATGAATTACATCTATGGCTTTTAGAGAAACCCAGGGAAGTGGGTAACAGAGGAATGTTGCATGTATTTACTCATCAGTAGAAAGGCGCACGGCAGAGCACTAATGCAATGCTATACAGGGGCATATCTACACAAAATAGCCCCTATGGCAGGGGTAGCCACTGTGTCAAAATAGACGGTGACAAGGAGGTCTCGTAAGACCTGGCCTTGGTGGCTGCCGTGTTGTATTTGGCATGGTATAATTGGTATAATGGTATAATTGAGAGTGAATGCAAGGACAAGTTACCAAGCATTGAAGAAACAGTTATGTATTCCTTGTATGTCCAGGATAGTGGTAATGGCACTCATCGGGGCAGGGGAGATCCTCCCTTCAAGGGGCACCCCCCCAAGTGGCATCCTGGGTGAGGGGAAAATAAAACAACAGTCTGTCGTCTGCCCCACATACCCCTTCTTTAATCCCAAACATCTCCCTGCTGGGGCGGATTGTTTCATTTCCTTTATTCCAAAGGGGTGAAATTATACCTGTGGACCTATGTATACACAAGTATAGGGCTGCCACACTCTAATGAATGACTTTCTCCAGGAGGATACAACTCTGTACCTCCATATTCCATTGTGTAATATTTAGTTGGGAGCCAGACTTCCACGTGACGTTATACATTTCCTTGCTATCACTAAGGCAACCTTCACAAACTGAACTTGGTACTTGGACAGTTTAAAACTCACGTCCATAATGTTTTCCAGAAGGTAAAACCTGGATCCCATAGAAAATCAACCTTTGTAATTTTTTTCAGAATGTCCTCCAGGTCAACCCAGAAAGATCTCACCTTTGAACACAGCCAGGTTGAGTGGATAAAGGTTCCAATCTCCACACCACACCTAAAGCACATTTCCAAGAATTTCCATGGGCAGGGTCATAGATGGTCCCAATTTGTCCCTTAAAAAGATCTTAGTTGCAGATAGCAGAAAAATGTTCTATTAGACAAATCATATTTATTCCTCAATTGCTCAAATGACTTGAGCTGCCCTCGCTTGTAACAAGTCTTGATACACTTGATCCCTTTCTGGCACCAGGTGTCCAGGATCTTTTTGTCCAGAGTCATAGGTATTAAGTTGTTCTGGGTCAAGGGCATTTTGGGAGACATCCCCACCTTTGATTTATTCTTTGCCATGTATGAAGTAAGTGCTTTAGTATGGGGTTACCGGTTTTCTTTGAAATTAATTTAGTGACCCACATATAGTCCAATTTGTGCCCAGGAAGTGGGAATCCCCTTCCTCAAAGAGTGAGGCGATAAACCTCACCTGGGCTGCCCAGTAATATTTTTTGAAATCTGGCAATTTAAAACCCCCAGTTTATAATCCCAAGTCAACTTTTGCATGGAGATTCTAGCCACTTTACCATTCCACAGAAGCTTTCTGACACATCCATTGAGTATCTTAAATAAGCCTTTGGGCAATGGAATGGGTAATGACTGAAATAGATAATGTAGTCTTGGCATCACCTTCATTTTATCACTGTTAACTCTATGTTAAAGTTATGTGCAGGGTTCTCCATCTACCAAGGTCCTCCTCAATCTTCTGGAGCAAAGGGAGATAACTGAGTTTGTATAAGTTGCGTAAATCCCTTGTCTACTTTTATCCCCAGATATTTAATGCTTTCTTGTGGCCATTTGGATTGACTTCCCTATTGGTGTTGTCTATAATCCCTCTTTGCCAGAGGCATGATCTGACTCTTGTCCAGATTTACCTTATACCCCGAGATCTTCCCATAATCCTCCAGTGTGGTCCTCAGCCTGGCCAACAACTGCCCAGGATCTGTCAAATGTACTAAGACATCATCAGCAAATAGATCGATTTTGTGGTCCTCCTGACCCACTTTTATATCTGCATCCCACTGAATGGCTTCTGCCAGTGGCTCAATGGCCAGTATGACAAATGCCGGGGATAATGGACAGTCCTGTCTACTGGATCTACTCAATGGACACACTGGAGATATTAATCCATTTGTAACAACTTTAGCTTGTCAGATGCCTCTTAAACACTACTACTGTATTTGGTTTGACTACAGACAGCCCATTCCAGTCACCCACCACTTTGTGTAAAAAAAACTTGCCCTACATATGTTTAACCCCCCCCCCCCCCCCCACACACTTTATCTTAAACCTATGCCATATGTGACATTTTCATCTGGCAAAAAGATCAGGAATGTTATGATATGACCTGTGATGCCACATGTATCCAGTGATGTCATGTCCCATGATGTCAAACGTGATGTTACATATTTCATGTGATGACATGTATATCCAATGACAACACAATTATGGCAATGACTGCACTCCTGTGGTTTGGTGAATAACTTTGCCACAACAATAACACTGCCCCTTCTGACAGGTTCTCATCTCAGAGTTGTCCTGATCACTCAGGACCCTGCTGGGACCTTAGCTTGCCTTACAGCTGATGCAATACTTGGGCAATATCAAATCTCTTCTTGAAGTTCATTTGCTAACTGAATTTGCACATCCGAGTCCACAAACTCTCCGATCCCACAATGTAACACTCCCGCTGTTCAGTAATCCATCTCAAATAGGCCACAACTCCTACAGCTGATCCAGATACTAACACCAGCTGTGGAACGTGTACCCTTGCACTGTATCACCCTAGGTTGGACTCTTACAAACCAACTGACCCTACAGAGGTTTATAAAATTACAAGGAGGATAGATAGCTAAAATCTTTTTCTTCAGAGTGAGTGAGTGTAGAGCTAGAGGCACATGTTCCTGCTGTTACCATTTCCTCTAGCATGTCATAACACTTCCCTCTATGTGAATGAGGTATTCATGAGATACCTTTGAAATTTTTCTCTCTTAAATCTCTGCCTGCTCGTTTTAGATTTCCTCATGCTGGGGATCAGACAGTGATTCTCGGTCCTGTTTAAGCCCCTGATTTACTGAACCATCTCAACCTCCTTTTCTTTGGAGAATAAGGATTCAGCCTACTCCGTGACTCTGAGCCCTCCCATCCTGGCAACATTTTTCTGCACACGCTCTAGTGTAAGGGAGTGAGACTGAGGGAATGGATCGAAGAAAAAGGGAGAACAATATTGGCTGGGATTAAGACATGGTTTGGATGGATGGGACAGTACAAAGTGGGGTGCCTGCTTGTCTTTGTCATGATATCAGAGATCACACTTGTGTCTGTGTGCAGTCTAGGAATAAGTTTTTCCCCAGGAAACCAAGCACAAACAGACCTCACATTGATGCTGAGGATGCAGGAACTGCAGAGGATGTCAGGACCACCTGAAGTGCTTTGACCCAATTCTCTACTCCAGGGGACAAGAGAAATAGATGATGATGGTTTCTCATTAAGTAGTGTATGAAATATTTTGATTTAAATTACCTTAAAGTCAGAAGTTTGGCTGGTTGAAGGAAGGACAGGTGGAGTTGATAGAGACTGAAGCCTAACCTTTCTCTAGTTACAAGTTAGTGGTATTGGGATATGCCAGTCATCTCGATCCTGGTCAACGTATCTGAAATATTTGCTCAGCTTCATTATTTTAAATTTAGACATACATCACGGTAAAAGGCCTTTCCAGATCACAAGCCCATGCCACCCAGTTAACCTACAACCCTCTGGTATGCTTTGAAGGGTGGGAGGAAACTGAAGCCCCGGCAGGAACCCCACGCAGACATGGGTAGAACATACAAACTCCTTACAGACAGTGTGGGATTCGAACCCCAGAGGCTGGCACTGTAACAGTGTTGCACTATCTGCTACGCTAACTGTGTTGCCCAGTTAATTATTTCTCTGATCCCTCTGCATTAACCTGATGATAAATCAGATGAACTACTTTGAATCATATTGGTGTCAGGGTGAGTCAGTGAGGAGAGAATCTTATTTGAGCATTATGAATTCCAAAACATATCAAATGTTGCAGTGATCTGACTTTGGAACAATTGAGGTGAAAAAATGCCTCAGGAACCCCAGTTAGTCTCTCCAAGATCATGTCCGGAAATCTGAAAATGGAAATCCTGGATAAACTCAAATGGCATCTGTGAAATTAAAACTGTTTCTGCTGAAGGTCTCAGATTTGGCGTATGAACTATTTTCTTTCAAGCAGAAGCCTCCATCTGCTGAGTGCTTCCAGCATTTTCTGACTTCATTTTTCTTCTGGAGGATTCTGCCTTTATTCTCAGGTTTAATGTGAGGATTGTCTGTGCTCAGTTTCCTGGGAAAATTTTGTGTCTGAACCACTGCTTGGCTCCAAATGAACAAAGATTCTGAGACTAGACCAACAGGATAATGGAAACTGGTGTGTGGTAATTGGAGGCGGAGGAAGAGTTGGACCCCAGGCTCTGCCACGTAACTGCACGTTACCATGTCACTGGCTTTCAGATTTGAAACATTTGGTGACAGTGGAAAGTAAACAAAGAAAAAGAAATTGAGATCACAGATGGAAACACACCCAGAAAGAGAATTTACAGGAAGAATTCAGTCATTTCTTGTGAGAAAATAACATTGGGGAACAATGGTTTGTTTTATATGATACCAAACATATTAAGATATCAAGATATCATGCATTTAGAAATGTGTAATTAGTAGAGTTATTATGGCTGAAGGGAGCAATGTTGCTAATACAACAGAAAATGAGCGATGACTCTATGAATGGGACAGGTTTTACTTTGACAAGATGGATTAATTTTTATTTCTCTTTGTCCATCTCCAACCTGATTGTAAACACTGCAGTTTTTCATGAAGGAAGTGCTGTAAACCTCTGTGACTCTCTGACTAAGATCACATTTGGGTTGCCGCAGGGATAAATACTGATGAAAATTTGGGAATGACTGAATTGATAAGTGACCTTGGCCCATCAGGAGTGATGTCTGACTGTGAAAGACATTCAGAACTTCATGGTGAATCTAAGTCAATTGAAACCATACCTCTCTGTCTCAGACTGAATAATATTTGGGCAATTATTTGCAACATAGTCTTAAAATTCCCCTTATTTTTAATGCAATGACAATTGAACTCCATAATTCTCAAGTTCTTGTTGAGGTTAATGTTTTCTGTTATGGACATCATGTATCCTCCTGTGAATAATTTTCCAATGAATGAGTTCATGCTTTAGAATGTAATCAGAGTAGATGAAAATTATAATCACCTTGAAGTTATGATCAATTATAAAATCACAGTCCATGAGGTCAAACAAGCCATGATTTTAGTCCAGTTTATTTCAGCATGTCACCATGATCTCCTGCATTCTCCTCTGTTAGAACAAAGTTCAATTTCTCAAGCACATCCCTCAATAAATGTTAATAAGTAGATAGGTCTGGTGTCCACCCTCTCTCTCTCTCTCACACACACACACACACACACACACACACACACACACACACACACACACACACACACACACACACACACACTCCTTGTTCTCTCCAATCTTCTCCCTTCCTGCATCTTAAATATCGAGGAAGATCAATGGTGGCAATGCTACCTCTGCTACCTGCAAGATATTTTATGCATTTTCTGTTTTATTTCAAATTTCTAATAACTGGAGATCATAATTTTTTTTCTTAATACATGTTCTCATTCTCATTATTTAATTCAATGGGGAATTCAATGCATGAAGAGACAAACGATGAAAAAAGAAGTAGGTTATGGCTGGTCAGGCCGGATGGATTCCATTAGCATATTCATGTCCATCTCTCTTTGCAGCCATTAGCTCTGTTCCAGCTCTCAGAACTGCCCCATTAATCCTGCTCCTCAACTATTTCCTGTAACCGATTACACCAGATACACTCACTAATTCTTTAACCAACCAACCAACCAACCAACCACACACTGGGTGATTAACAGCAGCCAATCAACACTCTGACCCGCTTGTCTTTGGGAAATGTGAGGAAATGAGCACAAAAGGAAACCCAGGCAGTCACAGGGAGAGCGTGTAAATTCCACACAGACAGCACCAAGGTTAGGATCAAACCGCAATTATGGGAGCTGTTAGGCAGTGGCTTCACTTCAGCACCACTTTCTTCCCATAACCAAGGCCAAAGATGTAAATAAATAGGGTTATGGGGAGAGTGCCAAGATTTAGAATTCCCTGACTGCTTGTTGTGAACCAATCAAGTCTCTCAGAGGGGAATGGGACAGACTCAGGAGACTTGCAAGATCTTGTGGAAGTATTTTCTCTGCCAGATCCAGCATAGTGCTGAGAGGCTGAATGGTTTCACTGTGCCTAATAATTCTGTGATCCAATTTCTGAACCATTCCACCTGAACATGGTGGCAAATGCTTCTGCCCACAGCGGGATCCACTGTCACCAAAGTTGGGAATGTTCTTGGAGCCTTGTCGAGTGATGGAGTCATATAGCAGGGAAACAGGCCCTTTGGCCAACACTGTGCAGCTAGCCATCCTGTTTGCCAGCCCTTGAGTCATTAACCTCTATGCAATCTTATTTCAAATACTTATCTAGGTTTCTCCTGATTGTTGTGTGAGTATTCACCAGAGAGAAGTGTAGAGGATGGAGAGTTAAGGGAAGGACATTGTGGAAACTACAGGTCAGTGGTCAGGAGATTCTAAGGGACTTATTTATGATCACTTGGAAAGGCAGGGTCTGTCAGCATAGTTCTTTGTAGGGGAGATCCTGTCCCACATCTGATTAAGCCTTCTAAGGAGGTAATCAGGAAAATTGATGAAGGCAAACAGGTCAAATAGGAGTCAATCATACCAGTGCCCAAGAAGAGTGTAAGTAACCTGTCTTAAGGTCTATCAACCAGTAGCACTTACATTAACAATGATGAAGTGTTTTGAAAGGCTGGTGATGAAGCAGAGCAGCTCCTGACTGAGCGGTAACATGGATCCATCCAGTTCACCTACCGTAAAAACAGGTGTATGGCAGACGTCATCTCACTGGCTCTACATAAAGCCCTGGAACACCTGGACAGCAAAAATGCAGACATCAGGATGCTCTTTATCAACTACAGTTTGACATTTAACACCATCATCCTCTTAAAACTGATCGGCAAACACCAAGACCTGGATCACGGATTTCCTCATCTCCATACCACAATCAGTGAAGATTGGTAAGAACTTCTCCTCCATAATCTCCATCAGTCTGCATACCTTGGTACGACAACACTACAAATTTTTGGACAATACCATGATAGTAGATTGTATAAAGGAAGGGGATGAGTCTGCATAAAGGATGGAAATTGAAAATTTGGCTGAATGGTGCACCAACAACAACCTTGCACAATGTCACCCAAACTAAGGAGCTGATTGGTGAGCAAATTTACATTCTCAGAGGATCTTTCCTGGACCCAACACACCAATGGCATCATGAAGAAAGCACATCAGTGCTTCTACTTCCTCAGGAGTTTGCGGAGGTTTGGTATGACACCAGAAACCCTGGCACATTTCTACAGGGGTGTGGTGGAAAGTGAGTTGACCGCTGCACCATGGTCTGGTATGGGGACACCAATACCCCTTAGCATAAAGCTCTTCAAAAGGTAGTGGACACAGCCCAAGACATCACAGGCAAAGCCCTCCCAACCACTGAGTACATCTGCAGGGAATGCTGCCGGCAGAGAGCAGCATCAATCATCAGGGATCCACCCTACCCTGTACACACTCTCTTCTCACTGCTGCCATCAGGAAAGAGGTATCGGTGCATAAGACTCGCACCACCAGGTTCAGGAACAGGTGTTCCCCCTCCACCATCAGATTCCTCAACAACAAACTCAATCAGTGACTCATTTAAGGACTCTTAATGCACTTTATCGATTTTCTTTCATTCTCTTTGTATTGCACAGTTTGTTTACATTCATTATCAGTTTAAAGTTTATGCTGTGTACAGTTTATTTTTTGCATTACCAATTAGTGGTAATTCTGCCATGCCCGCAGGAGAAAGGAAAGGTGAAGATAGATACATCACCAACGTTTTGGGCTTGAACCCTTCCTTTAAATCTCCAGTTTTTTATCTTGAACCTGCTGTATGTCCTCTGTAACTCACTTATCTGCTGATGTAACCTCATGTCAGAAAACACACTCACCATACAAACTGTGAAGACCCAGTCCTTTGGGAGATGCTTTGCTTCCAGGTACGTCATTAATGTAGCTGTTCAGGTGTTCCATGGACCAGATTGTGTCATCCTTCATGTCACTTTGGATGAACTGCAAGTAAGAAAGGTCAAAGCTGACATGAAGGGCTTAGGGAGGAGAACCAGAGTTGCATCTTGTTCCCAGTTAAACCATCTCAAGAGGTTCAAGGCATCACCTGCACCTTGTTGGGTTTGGTTACATGCAAACAGTTCAGCAAGTTTTGGAGTTCCAGAAGTCCACCTGCAGTTCCCCTCTGCCCCATTATTGGACAAGAATCAGGGCCAAAGATTTTGCTACACTCAGAATTAGTTTCAGGAAATGGAAGCAAAGGGGACAGGGTTTTCCCAACAGGAATCTTCAAGGCTCCTCTGTGCTTATTTCCAGCTTTCAAGCACATACCAGCCAGGGTCTTTCTCCCAGTCACTGAGCTCTGCTGGGGTTTCCAAACTCTGGACAGACTGGGGTCCCAATAGCTGCTTTGGCAGTTCTTCCCACCTCATCGATTTGAGCCTCAGGAAACTCCTGTGAGTTTTGGGGAATGTGTGACAACATTCAATTCATTTTCAACCTACCAGGTTTGTAAGATGACTTGACAGATCTACAGAAGATGGATGATAGATGTTGCTTGTAGATTTGGCATAACCATGGTGAAAGAAGGCCATATCAGGCAAGGTGCAGGCAAGAAGGAAGTAGGGGCAGATGTCAAACTTCCTGCCACCCAGAAGCAAGGGCTGTGTTACATATCTGATTGGGTAAAAGGTACAGACATTTCATTGGGTTCTATGGACATTGTTCATTCTCTGTACTTGTGGCAGGAGGGCACATGATGTCACTTTCTGTGATTACTACATCCACAATGCAATGGTCCTCAGCACTTCTTTCCTGCACTAAACCCACATCCCGATCCCCTTAATATTCTAAATGGACTGATCTCTGGGTAAAGACTTTTCTTCTCGTATCTGTCCTGAATTGCCGACTCCTGAATTGAGAGTCTGACCCCTACTTCAGTTCTAGACTCCCTGTCCTGAGGAGAACCTCCCTCCATCAACCCTGTCAAACTCTGTCAGAAGTTGTTTTGGAGAGATCACTCCCATTCTTGTAAACTTGATCCATTGCAGTTCTCCTTGTATGTCGACCTTTCCTCCTAGAAGTCAACCTTTGCTGCACCTCGTCCATTGCAAGTCCATCTTTTGGATAATTGAGATGAAAACATTTTTTTGTTGTATTTGAATCATCTTGCAACTAAGCAATGTATTGTTTGTTGACTGCCCCTGCATTGTAACTTTCAGTGTGTCTAGGGATTCAGATTCCCTTGGACACCAACACCATTCAATGCCCTGTCATTTACAAAACTCAGCTTCAACCCCCTACTTTTCCACCTACTAGAACTCAGTAACTGAGCCTGTGAATATGCCCCTGAAGCCCTTTTACACCCTCTCCCAGCCCACACTGTCTTCGAGCTTTATATCTTTAGAAAGATATTTGGATAGGAAAGAAACAGAGAGATGCATACCTGGTGCAAGCAAATGGAACTACTGTAGATCGATTTCACAGGCAAGTTGGGCTGAAGGGCCTGTTTCTGTGCTGTACAATACTATGGTTCATTCAGTTTGTGAGCATGACATGAGTTGATGAGTTTCCTTTATCCCATCAGGTGTGGGATTGGGGGGTGAGAGGGTGGGGGGTGGGAGGGTGAGAGATGGGGGTTGGAGGGGTGAGGGGATGGGAGGAGAGGAATGGCGGGTGGTGGAGTCAAAGTGAGGTTTAAAGGTGGTGGCTGTTTGGTGTGGGCTGGGGTTATGTAGATGGGAACATTGCTACAAAGTGTCATGGCTTAGAAAGATATTTCACTCTCAATTATGATCTGGGATAAAGCTAATCGGAATCTGGGTGGAAGAGCTTTGAGATGTTATTTGAAGCTTATTTTTGCTTTGTCCTTGTCTACCTCTGTTCCACTCTGTGGGATGTGGAATTATACCGAGTTGGTTTAGAACCATAGAATGCTACAGCACTGAAAACAGCGCATTTGGCTCTTCTAGTCTGTGTGACCATCATTTCACTAGTCCCACTGATCTGCTCCCATTCCATAACCCTCCAGACCCCTCCCATCCATGAATCTATCCAATTTATTTTTAAAATCGAGCCCGCATTACCACATCACATAGCAGTTCATTCCACACTCCCACCACTATCTGAGTGAAGAACTTCCCCCTGTTCCCCCTAAACCTTCCCTTCATCTTAAAACTATGACTTTTCGTATTTATCTCCCCCAATCTAAGTGGAGAAAACTGACTCGCATCCACTCCGTCTATACCTCTCATAATCTTGTAAACTTCTATCAAATCTCCCCTCATTCTTCTTTTCACCAAGGAATGTAGTCCTAACCTGTTTAATTTTTCCCTGTAACTCACAATGATAATTAAAAGATTTATAACGAACATGTACATTAAGCTGCAAGATAAGGAAAATGATGAAATAAGCTATAAACCCAAACAAAAGTGGGAAAAGGATTTAAACATAAAGATAAAAATGAAGTATGGGAAAAGTTATGTTCTGGAACTATGAAGAATACAATAAACACAAGGTTACGCATGATACAGTAGAATTGGTTACACAGGGTTACACTAATCACTCCTCAAAAATTAAAAGAATGGGATCCAACATTATTGGATAGATGTTTTCGCTGTAAGAAGGAAATGGGAACAACAGTACATGCAATTTGGGCATGTACGAAAGTGAATACGTTTTGGGAAGAATTAAAGCAGATATTAAATAAAATCACAAAAAATAACATACCAAAAAATCCAGAGATCTTTCTTTTAAGTAACATAAGAAGTAAAGAATTAGGCCTCAAATTGGATAAAGCGCAAAAAGATTCATTATGATAGCCTCAGCAGAAGCAAAAAAATGTATAATGTCAACTTGGAAAATGGAAGAAAGCCTGAGAATTCAGCAATGGTACATGGAAATGAATAAATGTATTCCTTTGGAAAAAATAACATATAATTTAAAAAATAAAGTCATATTGTTTGAACAAATTTGGGAACCGTACATGGAGCATAACAGAGAGGACTTGCCTCGGACCCCCTAAAACGACTTGATTCAGTGTGTAACAAATAGATGACACATTTTTCTTGTTTATTTTCCTTTGTGTGAAGATATTGTTTTATGGTTTTATTGTATTGTATATGTTGAATATTTATTGGTTTTGGAGGGGGTGGGAAAAGGGGAGGGAGGGAAAGGGGGAAAAAAGGGAGAAAATGCCACTGTGTAAACTTAATGAGAAACGTTTGTACATATTTTGGTTGATATGGTTCACAATGTGAAAAATACAAAATTATTAAAAATTTTTTCCCTATAACTCATCTCCTGAAGACCGGGCAACATCCTAGTAAACCTTCTCTGCATTCTTTTAATCTTAATGATATAGTTCCTGTAGTTTGGCGCCCAGAACTGCACACAATATTCCAAATTTGGCCTCACCAATGTCTTAAACAATTTCAACGAAACATCCCAATACTTTGATTTATAAAGGCTAAAATGTCAAAAGCTTCCTTTACAACCCTGTCCACATGCGGCGCCACCTTCAGGGAACAATATCTGTATTCCCAGATCTCTCTGCTCCTTCACACTCTTCAGTGCCCTATCGTTTACTGTACATCTCCTACCTTGGTTTTCCCTTCCAAAATGTCTGCATTAAACTCCATCTGCCATTTTGTTCCCCATTCTTCTAGTTGGTCCAGATCCCTCTCTCTGCAAGCTTTGAAAATTTTCCTCACTGTCCACACCTCCTAACTTTGTGTCATCAGCAAATTTGCTGATCCAATTCACCACATTATCATCCAGATCATTGATATGGACAGCAAACAACAATGGTCCCAACACAGATCCCTGAGGCACATCACTAATCACAGGCCTCCACTCTGACAAGCAGCCATCCACTACCACTTTGTTTTCTCCCACACAGCCAATTATGAATCTAGTTTACAACCTCTCCATGGATACCTAGTATAATAACCTTCTGAACTAACCTCCCATGTGGGACCTTGTCAAAGGCTTTACTAAAGTCCATGTAGTCAACATCTACAGCCTTTCCTTCATCTACCTTCTTGATAACTTCTTTGAAAAATCCTACGATTCGTTAAACACGACCTACCATGTACAAAGCAATACTGACTGTCCTTAATCAGCCCATGACTGTCCAAATATCTATATATCCAATTTCTCAGACTTCTAATAATTTATCTACTACTGACGTCAGGCTCAATGGTCTATAATTACTTGGTTTATTTTTGGAGCCTTTTTTGAACAATGTGAGCTACCCTCCAATCATCTGGCACCTCATCCGTTGCTAAGGACATTTTGAATGTATCAGCCATGGCCCCTGAAATTTCTACACTAGTCTCCCTCAAGGTTCAAGGGAATAGCTTACCAGGCCAGGGTAATTTATCTATCTTTATTCGCTGTAAGACAGCGCATTTCCACCTCCTTAATCTCCACATGTTCCATGACCCTTCTATTTGTTTCCCTTCCTTTCTTATCCACTGTGCCAATTTTCTGAGTAAAAACTGATGCAAAAAAGACTGTTTAAGATCTCCCCATTACATAAGGCTCCACACATAGTTGGCAACTCCGATACTATAGGGAACCAGTTTTGTCCCTTAGTATCCTTTTACTCTTCTTCTTTGGCTTTGCTTCGCGGACGAAGATTTATGGAGGGGGTAAAAAGTCCACGTCAGCTGCAGGCTCGTTTGTGGTTGACAAGTCCGATGCGGGACAGGCAGACACGATTGCGCGGTTGCAAGGGAAAATTGGTTGGTTGGGGTTGGGTGTTGGGTTTTTCCTCCTTTGCCTTTTGTCAGTGAGGTGGGCTCTGCGGTCTTCTTCAAAGGAGGCTGCTGCCCGCCAAACTGTGAGGCGCCAAGATGCACGGTTTGAGGCGTTATCAGCCCACTGGCGGTGGTCAATGTGGCAGGCACCAAGAGATTTCTTTAGGCAGTCCTTGTACCTTTTCTTTGGTGCACCTCTGTCACGGTGGCCAGTGGAGAGCTCGCCATATAATATGATCTTGGGAAGGCGATGGTCCTCCATTCTGGAGACGTGACCCATCCAGCGCAGCTGGATCTTCAGCAGCGTGGACTCGATGCTGTCGACCTCTGCCATCTCGAGTACCTCGACGTTAGGGGTGTAAGCGCTCCAATGGATGTTGAGGATGGAGCGGAGACAACGCTGGTGGAAGCGTTCTAGGAGCCGTAAGTGGTGCCGGTAGAGGACCCATGATTCGGAGCCGAACAGGAGTGTGGGTATGACAACGGCTCTGTATACGCTTATCTTTGTGAGGTTTTTCAGTTGGTTGTTTTTCCAGACTCTTTTGTGTAGTCTTCCAAAGGCGCTATTTGCCTTGGCGAGTCTGTTGTCTATCTCATTGTCGATCCTTGCATCTGATGAAATGGTGCAGCCGAGATAGGTAAACTGGTTGACCGTTTTGAGTTTTGTGTGCCCGATGGAGATGTGGGGGGGCTGGTAGTCATGGTGGGGAGCTGGCTGATGGAGGACCTCAGTTTTCTTCAGGCTGACTTCCAGGCCAAACATTTTGGCAGTTTCCGCAAAGCAGGACGTCAAGCGCTGAAGAGCTGGCTCTGAATGGGCAACTAAAGCGGCATCATCTGCAAAGAGTAGTTCACGGACAAGTTTCTCTTGTGTCTTGGTGTGAGCTTGCAGGCGCCTCAGATTGAAGAGACTGCCATCCGTGCGGTACCGGATGTAAACAGCGTCTTCATTGTTGGGGTCTTTCATGGCTTGGTTCAGCATCATGCTGAAGAAGATTGAAAAGAGGGTTGGTGCGAGAACACAGCCTTGCTTCACGCCATTTTTAATGGAGAAGGGTTCAGAGAGCTCATTGCTGTATCTGACCCGACCTTGTTGGTTTTCGTGCAGTTGGATAATCATGTTGAGGAACTTTGGGGGACATCCGATGCGCTCTAGTATTTGCCAAAGCCCTTTCCTGCTCACGGTGTCGAAGGCTTTGGTGAGGTCAACAAAGGTGATGTAGAGTCCTTTGCTTTGTTCTCTGCACTTTTCTTGGAGCTGTCTGAGGGCAAAGACCATGTCAGTGGTTCCTCTGTTTGCGCGAAAGCCGCACTGTGATTCTGGGAGAATATTCTCGGCGACACTAGGTATTATTCTATTTAGTAGAATCCTAGCGAAGATTTTGCCTGCAATGGAGAGCAACGTGATTCCCCTGTAGTTTTACTCTTAATATACTTACAAACACCCTTTGTGACTTTGTGTTTACCTTCATATTATCTGCCAGAGCAATCTCGTTTTTTCATTTTGCCTTCCTGATTTCTTTCTTGAGTATTTTCTTGCATTTTCTGTACTCTTCAAGTACCTCATTAGCTCCTTGGCATGGAACAAAATTGGTCCCCTTGTAGATCAGAGTGGTCAGTTTTGTTTGGAGCCAAAACAGATGGGGGAGATCTTAATTTTTTTTCTCCAATCAGTTTTCATTCAGGAAACAGACACAGAGTCGTGGGATTATGGAAAAAAAGCAACGAGGTCATGGAACCTATACAGATTAAAGAGGAGGAATTGCTTGCTGTCTTCAAGCAAATAAGGGTGGATAAATCAAGATATTCTTTGGCCTTTGAGAGAGGCTAGTGTAGAAATTGCAGGGGCTCTGGAAGAAATATTTAAAATGTCCTTGGCCACGGGTGTGTCACTGGAGGATTTGAGGTAGCTCATGTTGTTTAAAAAAGGCTCCAAAAGTAACCCTGGAAATTACATGGATGTCAGTAGTAGTAAATTATTGGAATGTCTTCTAAGAGATTGGATGTACAATTATTTGGATAGCCATGGACTGATTAGGGATTGTCAACATGGTTTTGTGCATGCTAAGTCGTGTTTAACCAATTATAGAGATTTTCGAGGAGGTTACCAGGAAAGTTGACAAAGGAAAGGCTGTGGATGTTGTCTGCATGGACTTAATAGGCCTTTGACAATGTCCCACAAGGGAGGTTAGTCAGGAAGATTCAGATACTAGGAATTCATGGTGAAGTAGTGAACTGGATTCATCAATGGCTGGACAGGAGAAGCCAGAGAGTTGTGGTGGATGCTTCTCAGATTGAAGGCCTGTGACTAGTGGTGCCTCAGGGATCGGTGCTGGAACAATTGTTGTTTGTCATCTATATCAATGATCTTGATGATAATGTGGTAAATTGAATCAGCAAGTTTTCAGATGACACAGGCATTATGGACATTGAAGAAGGTTTTGCAGAGGGATCTGGACCAGCCGGAAAATGGGCTGAAAAATGACAGATGGAATTTAATGCAGACAAGTATTAGATTTTGCATTTTGGAAGGACAAACCAAGGAAGGACATACACGGTGAATGGTAGGGCACTGAAGAGTGCAGTAGCACAGAGGGACCTGGGAATACAGATAAATAATTCCCTGAAAGTGGCATCACAGGTAGATAGAGTTTTAAAGAGGGTTTTTGGCATATTAGCCTTCATAAATCAAAATATTGGGTATAAGATCTGGGATGTTGTGGTAAAGTTGTAGAAGACATTGGTGAGGCCAAATTAAGAGTATTGTGTGCAGTTTTGGACACCGAACTACAGGAAAGATATTAATAAGATAGAAAGAATACAAAGATTTACTAGAATTTACTGGAGTGTAGAAGAATGAGGGGAGATTTGATAGAGGTATTTAAAATTATGAGGGGGGATAGATAGAGTAAATGTAGGTAGGCTTTTTCCACTGAGGGTAGGGAGAGATACGAACCAGACGTCATGGGTTAAGAGTGAAAGGGGAAAAGTTTAGGGGAATGTGAGGGGGAACTTCTTCACACAGTGGTGGGAGTGTGGAGTGAGCTGCCAGCTGAGGTGGTAAATGAGGGCTCAATTTTAACTTTTAAGAAGAATTTGGAGAGGTACATGGATGGGAGAGGTATGGAGGACTATGGATTAGGTGCAGGTCAGTGGGTCAAGAGAGAATAATAGTCCAGCAGAGGCAAGAAGGGCTTGGTTCTGTGCTGAATTTTCTATGGTTTTAAGAAGAAAAATCTGACCCTTTTTGTCATAAATAGATACAGGTGCATGTGATTCATTTTGGTTTTTGAGTCAAGGAAAACCAGCAAAATTAGCTGATCTGAAAGCAGCGATGGTGCAATTCTCACCATTCAGAAATGTGACCAAGGTCTATGTTAAATTCTACCTCAGTGTTAAAGACAGGCTCAATTTTAACATTTAAGAATAATTTGGACAGGTACATGGATGGGAGAAATATGGTGGAATATGGACTGGGTGCAAGTCAAAGGGACTTAGCAAAAAAATGGTTCAGCACAGACTGGAAGGGCCAAAGGGGCCTGTTACTATGCTATAATGTCCTATGGTTCTAATAGGATCCTTTAATTCCCACCCTCTGCTTCCTGTCAACCAGCCAATGCTTTAGCCATGCTAGTATCCTTCCGGTAATTCCATGGGCTATCATCTTGCTCATCAGCCTTATGAGTGGCACCTTATCAAAGGCTATTTGAAAGTCCAAATATTCAACATCCACTGTATCTCCCCTGTCGATCCCACTTGTGATCTGTTCAAAAAATTACAATAGGTTTGTCAGGTATGATGTTCCTTTAAAGAAACCATGCTGATTTGGGGCAATCTGTTCACGGACCTCCAGCTATATAATCTCATCCTTTGCATCGACTCCAACAACTTTCCAACTATTGACGTCAGGCAATGGGTCTATAATTTCCTTTCTGCTGCCTCACTCTCTTCTTAAACAGTGGAGTGACATTCGCAAATCATGATCCTCTAGTCCACCAGAACCCTGCCAGACTCCGTTGACTCCTGGAAGATCATTACCAATGCCTCCACAATCTCTACAGCATCTTCCTTCAGAACCCAAAGGTGCATTCCACCTGGTCTGGAAGACTTATCCACCCTCAGACCATTTAGCTTCCCAAGTACCTTCTCTCTCATGATCTTGACCACAACCACTTCTCTTCCAAGACAGCCATGAGAGTCTGGTATGCTACTATGTCATCTACCGTGAAAACTAATCCAAAACATTTATTTAGTTCCTCTGCCATCTCCTGGTCTCCCATTACAATTTATCCAGTGTCATTTTCTCTTGGTCTTATGTCTACTTTGTTCACTCTTTCACTCTTTATATATTTATAAAAGCTTTTAGAATCCTCTTTGATATTACTTGCTGACCTCCTTTCAGAATTAATCTTTTCCTTCATTATCTTCTTAGTTGTCTTTGAGTTTTTAAGTTTTCTAGTCCTCGATCTTCCCACTCATCTTTGCTTCCTCGTCTGCCTTCTCATTTGGTTTTACTTTGGTTTTAACTTCCCTCATCAGCCACAGTTGTCTCATTTTTCCATTCATAAATTTCTTGGTTTGGTTTGGTTTGTGCTTGGCTTGCACTTTCCTCATTTCTCACAGAAACTCCAGCCATTGCTGATCTGCTGTTGTCCCCCATCATTGTGCTTTTTCAATTGACTTTGGCCAGTTCTTTTCTCACACGTCTGTAATTTCCTTTACTCTACTGAAATACTGACACATCCGACTTTAGCCTCTCCTTTTCAAATATCAAAGTAAACTCAATCATTTTGTGAACACTGCCTCCCAGAGTTTCTTTACCTTAAGGTCTCTAATCACCTCTGGTTCATTATACATACCACCCTATCCAGAACAGCTGATCCTCTAGTGGGCTTATCGACAAGCTGCTCCAAAAAGCCATCCTGTAGGCATTCCATTAACTCTTCTCTCCTGAGGTTCTATACTGACCTGACATTCCAAATCCACTTTCATGTTAAAATGCCCCATAATTATCATAATGCTGTCCTACTGGACAAACATGAAGGCTGAGTACATGATTAATAGCAGGATTCTTAACAGTGTGGAAGAACAGAGACATCTTGGGGACCAAATCCATAGATCTCTTAAACAGGTTGATAGTAATTAAGAAGGCTAATGGTATGCTGGCTTTCATCAGTCAGGGGATTGAGCTCAAGTGTGTAAGGTAATGTTGCAACTGGGAATGAAAGGGTTTTCATTTGAGGAGTGTTTGACAGCTCTTAGCCTGTGTTCATTGGAATATAGGAGAATGAGGGGGGATCTCAGTGAAACGTTTGGAATGTTGAATGGCATGGACAGAGTAGATGCAGAAAGAGACCAGCACAAGAGGGCACAAGTTCAGGATTGAAGGGTGTCCATTTAGAGATGTGGAGGGTGGGGTGGAGTTTGTTGCCACAGGCAGTTGTGGAGGCCAGGTCAGTGCGTGTATTTAAGGCAGAGATAGGTTCTTGATTAGCCAGGGCATGAAATGTAATGGGGAGTGGTGTTGAGTTGGAAAATGGCAGAGCAGACTGATGGACTGAATGATCTATTGGTTTTCTTATGTCTTATGGTCTCGATTAAATTCTGTTTAAACCACACTTGGAACATTGTGTTCAGTTCTGGTCACCTCATTACAGGAAGGACATGGAAGCCTTGGAGAGGGTGCAGAGGAGATTCACCAAGATGTCGCCCCTGAATTGGAGTATGTGTCTTATGAGGCAAGGTTGACAGAGCTGGGACTTTTCAGTTGGAGTGAAGAAGGATGAGCAGTGACTTAATAGAGGTTTACAAGATTATATGAGGGTGGACAGACCACACCTTTTTCTAGGGGTAACAGTAGCAAACACCATCTGTGTAAGGTGAGGGGAGGAATGTTTAGGGGTGACGTCAGTGGTAAGTTTTTCACACAGAGAGTAGTGGATCCCTCGAATGCATTGCCAGGGGCGATGGTGGAGGCTGGTACAAAACAGACAGGCACACGGATACAAGGAAAATAAAGACATGGTTTAGTTTATTGATTAGGTTTAAATTGGTCAGCACAACATTGTGGGCTGAAGGGCCTGTACTGTGCTGTAAAGTTCAATATTGCAGATGTTTTGAGGTTAGACTATGTCCATCTGTACTTCCTGCTCCCCAGAAAAGCAACCAGCTCACCTGGTTACACTCTCCTTTCCTCTTCTCCGCCTGTCGAGAAGAAGATTCACGAGGTAGAGATCACACTCAACCAGATTCAAGGACAGTTTCTTTCCTGCCCTTATCAGACTTGAATAAACTACACACCAGTAAAATGAGGTATTTTTTGTTCCAACGAATATCTGAAGCAAAAGGTCACAATGTTAGAGAGTCCAGTGACATTGAGTGCTAGACTGCTCTTCAGCCACTGAGCCCATCCACCATGTGGCACACACTGACACTAATCCTATTCCTGATCCCAAAGATTGGGAGAATTTCACAGATTTGGTGCCTATTCTGCCTCCGATGTTGAGGGTTATGTACCATCTCCACGTCCTTGTGTGCTCACCCAGAGACTGATTTTTCACCAATCTGTCAACTGAACCTCAGGAAAGAACAGACTTCTTGACAGGCTTTTCTGGAACTCTCCTGTGTTGGAATAGTCATTTTCATCTGGAGTTAAAGTCATGTCATCAATGGCTTTGGTGTCCTACAATGAGATGCATGATCCCTTGTTATAAACCATGAACAGCAAAGCACGAGTGGTTTATGACACGTCCCCAAAGCTTGAAATCAATTGTCAGCATTATTATTCACTCAACAGCTGTCTGCCATGTTTGTCAATGTGGCATTGATAAAACTGGACAATAATTCACTAACAATCTAATGAAGCCAATGTGGCTGGATCACCGCATGAGGTTATTGTGATGCCAGGACTTTGCAAGGACACTTGAGTGTGAATTTATTGTAAGGTCTTTGGGTGCTGTGATGTGCTGTTCAATGTGATATGGGCCAAATATGCTAATAAAACAGATTGTCATAGAGTCAAACATGGAGACAGCCTCTTCAGCTGAACTTGCCCAATCCTGCCAAAATATCCCACCCACTCTTGTCCCACCCATCTGTGTTTGGCAATATGCCTCTCAATACATCCTCTCCTGTATCCATTCAATATTTTCTTAAACATTACAGTAGTCCCTGCCTCAATCACCTCTTCTGGCAGTCATTCCATACACCCACCACCCTCTGTGTAAAAATATCCCTGTTAAATCTGTTAAATTCCTTAAACCAATGGTTACTGATTCCCCTACTCTGGGCAAATGACTCTGCGCTCACCTGATCCAGATTTTGTAAACATTTCGCGATGTTTTTGAAATTCCAGTTCTTCCATCTCTCACTTCTCCAAGTAAGAAGAGAACAAAGGCCTGGGTTTTGCAGCCTCAGAGGGTCCCAAAGCAGTCAGGATCCAAAGGCTGTGCTGTGGAGTGGGGAATGTTCCAGACTCCTTTCTTTCCCTGCTCTGCCTTGCCATGGTAAGGGTGATATCTGCTGAGGCACTGGCCACCACTCACTGGTGCCCTGTTTTGCCAGGTGCGTTACCTGTCTGTAAGCTATTTGTAGATCCTTGCTGCCTGACATCTACACACCTTGCCCTGTCAAGCAAGTGAAAGGTTGAGGCAGTGTGAACCTGCCAGTTGTTTTGGCTCTTGAAAGGTTTGTATTCACTGAAATTTCCTGCTACAAATTGATCCACATTTGTGATCCAAGTGGATCAGGATGTGTATTTGGACTAGAATAGAGATTGATTTTTTTTTGTTTATTGACCATATCGTATGACACTTATGTGGGAAATACAGCATTGGAGACACTTGACCCATTGGTGTACACACTGGCTCATTGAAATTCACACATCCTTATTATAGCATAGAAATAGGCCACTCAGCCCATCAGCTCCATGCTCTCAGCAGAGCATTCAGAGCCTCAGTCCCTGCAGCTCAAGTTCTCTCAAGTACGTCAATATGTTAATTGGCTACATTCATTTATAGCAGCCAATTAACATATCCACATATCTTTGGTACCTGGGGGGAAACCACGCAAATTTCAGAGAGAATGTGCAAACTCCACATAGACAGTGGTGGAGGTCAGGTTTGAACCGGGCCTTTGGAGATGTGAGGCAGTGGCATAAACTCTTCTGCTATGAGCATGCTGTAATATCTGGGAATTAATGTTAAATTTGGACATTGTTGAAAGAAATTCAGGGGAAAAGTTGACATAATACATATCTCGCAGTGTTCCCTTCAACACTTTGGAGTGCAGAGTAAGGCGGGCTTCTCATTCCTTTGAAACTTTCATGGCTTCCCCTTTAAAAGTTGGCCAGGGAACTTGCAATCATTATTGTTTCATGCTGACTTCCACAGTAACATGGGACATGATTGCTCTGGCCCTCATCCTAGTCCTGCACCTTTGGTTGGAGAGGTAGTTCACTAATCTAGGACTTAACCTTAATAAACCATGGAATCTTATTTTCAAAGTTCAAGGTTCTTTGGCAGAAAAAGGTAAAAGAAATTAAAGAAAATGCAGGAAAAGTCCAGCATTTTCATATTAAATTTGGGCTGGCAGAGGTTGATCAGTTATCAAGAGCTTGCAATATTTGTTAAAATCTTATGATCAGATCCAACAGTAGACTGTTAATAGAGTTATAATTTATTTTAATGAGGATAGAGTTGCCGGAGACTCTACTCATTGGAGTTTAGATTTAATTTTAAAGATATAGCATTGTAACAGGCCCTTCTGGCCCATGAGTCTGTGCTGCCCAATACACCAATTAACCCATAGACTTTTGGAGGGTGGGAGGAAACTGGAGCAGCCAGAGGAAACCCACATAGACACGTGGAGAATGTACAAACTCTTTGCAGGCAGCGCGGAATTTGAACCCGAGTCACTGGCGCTGTAATAGTGTTGCTCTAACCATCATACTAACCCTGTCACCATGAATAAAAATCCTTAAATTCAGCAAGGGATGGTTTTCATTAAGGTACCTGTTTGTATTCACCCTCTACTTCCTGAAGGACCATCTCACAAGCCTGTGTGATGTTATGACCTTTCCACAATCAAACCATGAAGGGATATCACAAATAAAATACTCCCTAATGTCTCCATTCATAATGCCAGCCATTTACTGCACAGTGTCACAACTGAGGAAAAATAATTATTCTGTTGAGAATGACTTTGCAGAACTTTTGCTCATCAGCAGAGTCCCAGAGCAGGCTGTCGTTACACTGGACTAAACTCTTGTCCGTGGATCATCTCAGGAAAGAAACGAGATGGTGGGGCCCAGACTTTGGAATCTGAAGCTCTGGTCTACCCACATCCTGTTCAACACTAGCCGGTAATACAACCCACAAGACTGGGACATGTCCACCACATTCCTCCCCTTTCCCCAACCTAACCCCAGGAGTTGTACTTGCCTGATGAAAAGGGAGTTCTTTGAGGTTCAGGAACACATGGCTTCCCCCATCACCCTGACAGGCCTCAAAGGCAAAACTCAATGTTTTACAGAGAAAGGACTTCAGTCTGTTCCAAGATGACCCTTATCTTCCTAGTATGATGGGGTTGGTTGGAGCCTTGGGATGGGGGTGTAAGAGGATTATTTCAGGGGAGGAAGAAAGATTGGTACAGGTGGAGGAGGATCCCATTGCAAAGCCTTCTCCCTCCTTATCTCAGCTGCACCCAGACATGGTGAGCAGTGCAGACTCACCCAATCAGGTGGGCTTTCTGCAGTGGTAACGACATGGTCATCACAGGTGAAAAGTTTGGCTCCGGTACTGAGATGGAATGAGATTGATGACAAGATGAAAAAATTATTTCCTTAATTCCACAAAATATCTGGGACCATCCAAACACAGACATATCTGTTGGTTTTGAGATAATTGTAAATATTTTTCTATTTTCTGAAAAACTGATGGATTTCAAAATGCCCACGTTGTGAAGTATGGCACTGATTCACTGATGCATTGTTGGATAAAAGTAAAGGTGAGTAAACTGGGAGCTAAAGTGGATCCTGATATGAACTGGGTAATTTCCCTCCTAAATCCATAACTTTTCAAGCTGTGTCATCTGATTCCATTTGTTTCTCTTTTGGGTTTTCCTTCATTTCAGTTGGTTTTGCTGCCATCTTGTTGAAGTTGGGTAGGTGGAAGGGACGACTGTCATGCAGCCTCGGGTATTGCTGAGAGTTAATGAGGGAGCCTTTACCGTGGAAAAGGCTGAGTTTCCTAGTACACTGCATTGTGCTGAAACTTTCATAATCTCTGCTGGCCTTGAGCTGCTCCTGTATAAGTGAATACCCTTCAGTATGATGGTGGCGGCTAGCTGTACACAGGCTCGGTGCGAGTTGGATGGCTGGTAGCTTGTTGGATGAGACCAGTGGGACTGTGCTATGCAGAAGCTTAGCAGGAAACATTGCAGAGTCTAGCGAAGAGTCCATCTTTCTCATCGGCTTGTTTACAGAATTCAGTGATTGCTTCAGAGCTGCCAGAGATGTGCCCCTTCCTGTACCCTTGGGGATGGACCTCGTGAACTTTTCTTGATGACAACCATTGTATAATAAGACAAACACCTTTAGGGACTGCAGTGGAAGCACATTCAATCCTTTACTGCATTTCTCGAATATCTCAACAACTAAATCTGAAAGAGAAAATATTGTTGAATAGGTAAGTGTAATCATTTGTGATGGCAATATTGGACTGTTTTCCTTAACTATCAACATCACCATTATCTACGAGCAGCAATGATTATCTTACCGAGTGCTTCATAGACCACCCTGGGAATAACTGTGCTGAGAACTGTACAGTGTCTCTGCAGAGATGGATTAGCATTCACCTCCAACAACCAGACCTGGAAAACATCAAATGCAGAATTATGAATTCTTGACAGCTGTTGGCAATCTGCTTCCAACCTTCCACAGTTCATGTATGCAAAAAAAACATAACTAAAAACAAGAGTCAGTCATCTGCCCATTGAGTATGTTCCGCCATTCAATATAATGTTGGCTGATCTGACCATGGACTCAGCTCCACTTACCTGTCCATACACCATAACCCTTAATTGCTGTAAAATGCGAAATTCTACCTAACTGTATTATTAAAAAAAGGCAGCACTCCCCCCAGTGTGGACCCATGAAAAGCAGGGAGTGGATATGCAGTCTTACTGCCAATGGCTCCATACAGCTTTCAATGGCCTGTCAAAGGAGCCGACAATTATTTTAAAATCCTATGACTGCAGGGTCTGGGCCTAAGATGGTGGTGCCTATGTTCGACAGGGGCCTCGAGGGGTTATAGACTCTAGGGGAGCAGCGGTCTGATGCAAGGCACGAGTAATGGGGAGAACAACCCCAGTTGAGCAGGACGGTGACCACAGAGGTGGACCAATGAGAGGCTCTGCGGCTGAAGGATACACACAGGTAATGAGCTGTTAGCAACTTGCGCAGGCTGATGAAGACAAGGTCAAAGGACTCTCACACACCAGACTGCGGGTTGCTGGAGACTGGCTTATGGGAACCAGGTATCAGAACAAAGATTGGAGAGGGTGCTGAGGGCAAGAAGGGCTCCCAAATCCCCTGGGTGCTGAAGGCTTCCTCATCGTGTTGGAGGTTTGGATCTGGGCTCGGGTTGCTGATGGTTTGAACTAAATGGAGGTTTGTATGACTGCAGAGGCTGGAGGTAAATCCACAAATACTCGGTGACCTCGAGGGTATACTCTTGCATCTCTTTCTCTGACAGTAAGGGGCACCAAGCAATGCTAGTGGAGAATCTTTGTCTGCCTTATGGCATACTACAGGAAACCTTGTGCAATATTACATTTCAGTTTTAAAACATGTCAATAAATAGTATCTGATATCTGATTTAAATACATTTAATGAGGCAACCCTTACTACTTAATTGAGCAGAGAATTCCACAAATTCACTCTTCTCTGGGAGAAGCAGTTCCTCTTCATCTCTGTCTTAAATCTACTCCCCTGAATCTTGAGTTCTAGTTTCATCAATCATCAATTTGTGAGAGTTCAATTTTTTTCATAATTTATATGTCTTTATATGATTATCGTCAACTTTCTAAAGATGGTCTTCATTAAATTCTACGGCAAGGTTGTGTAGCAGTTGGCACAATGTCATTACAGTGTCAGTGATCAGGACCAGGGTTTGAATCCCACATTCTTGAAAGGAATTTATATGCTCTCCCTGTGTCTGCATGGGTTTTCCCTGAGGGCTCTGGTTTCCTCCCACTGTTCAAAAAATGTACTGGGGCTGTAGGTCAATTGGTTGGTACGAGCAAGGGCCTGTTACCATGCTGTATGTCTAAATTTACATTTCAACTTCAATGAGTACAATCCCAGGCAACTCAGTCTCTCCTTATAGGTTCACCCTCTCATTTCCATCCCTATGTCTGCTTCAGATTCAGCCTTGATTTGTTTCCAGTTCTGTGCCTAAGGTAGTGGTTCTCAACCTTTTTCTTTCCACACATACCACTTTAAATAATTCTTATTCCATTAGTGCTCTGTGATTAGTAAGGGATTGCTTAAGGTGGGATGTGGGTGGGAAGGGAAGGTTGAGAACCACTGATGTAGACCCAATTGTTACTGAAATATTTTGGTTGATGAAAAATGGTCATTGGCCCATTTCCTTTGGAGTTATGAAACCGTGCACATAACGAGTCAATGAGGGACAATTAAAACAATGGGTTTCAAACTTTTTCTCTCCCCCCCCCCCACCCCACATCCCACCTTAAGCAATCCCTTACTAATCACAGAACACTGATGGCATGGGGATTACTTAAGGTGGTATATGAGTGGAAAGAAAAAGGTTGATAACCACTGGTCTAAGGTTTTTAAAATCTATTTGTATCAATCATTATTTCAGATTGAGATCACTCACCTAACACAGTTTTGAATGTGCAAAGTTTATGAATTCATCAGATGAGACCTTTCCAAGGGAGATAGATGTCAGAACCAATAAACCACTATCTAAGATTGCTACTTGTTGAACAGGCAGTCCGACTTCTCCACTTGGAGTCGTGGGGGAAAATACATCAGCAAGGACTTCAGGAAATTCCACTGCAGCATTTTGTTAGAATCCACCTACAGAACAGGTGTTGCTAGAAGATTTACAGCCTTGTCATAGCATTGGAGACAAATTCAGGAAAGGTGAGATAAATGTGAACACCATTATGGAGTGTGGTCAGCATGAACCCTGAGAATTACTGCAAAAAAACCAATTGGTTACAAATGTCCAACAAATAATGTACCTATTCAGGCTCCAGAGCCACCGATATGACTCTTACCTCAGGTGCTTTGTATATTGCAGAGGATGAGTAAACTCAGCTGGATGAACATTGTCCAGAAAAGACATTTATTACAGCTGTTGATAACTCCAATGCTGAAGGAATGAACCACATACCATCATGCCTTCTTTGTCTTTGGCTTGGCTTCGCGGACGAAGATTTATGGAGGGGGTAAAAGTCCACATCAGCTGCAGGCTCGTTTGTGGCTGACAAGTCCGATGCGGGACAGGCAGACACGATTGCAGCGGCTGCAGGGGAAAATTGGTTGGTTGGGGTTGGGTGTTGGGTTTTTCCTCCTTTGCCTTTTGTCAGTGAGGTGGGGTCTGCGGTCTTCTTCAAAGGATTTTGCTGCCCGCCGAACTGTGAGGCGCCAAGATGCACGGTTTGAGGCGATATCAGCCCACTGATGGTGGTCAATGTGGCAGGCACCATGCCTTAAGTTAATGCAGACCCCCAACTTTTGAGAGGCAACCAGAATACACACTAATGTGCACACGGAGAGTCTGGCAGATCTTCCCATGGATACATCATTGATGGAAAACACAAGTTAAAAACACAAAGCTGGAAAAATTCAGCAGGTCAAACGGAGCACTTCATAGACCAAAGATAAAGATATACAACCAGCTTTGTTTGGGCACCTGCCTACATTTTGTTCATACCGTGATGAAGGGCTCAGGCAGGAATTGTTGATTATTTATGTTTATTTTTGCTCTATAAAGTATGCTGTGTAACTTGCAGAGTTTATTCAGCATTGTGTTTTTACTGAGTTTCAATGAGCTACATGGACTTTAGTAAGGCCTTTGACAAGGTCCCACATGGGAGATTAGTCAGGAAGGTTCAGATGTTCAGTCCCAACATTGCCATATGGGAGAATCCAGAGAGAGTGGAAGCAGATGATGCTTCTCAGACTGGAGGCCTGTGACTAGTGGTGTGCCTCAGGGATTGGTGCTGGGACCATTGTTGTTTGTTGTCTATATCAATGATCTGGATGATAATGTGGTAAATTGGATCAGCAAGTTTGCAGATTGGAGGCACAGTCCAGCCATTCTCAGCCTGTTTTCAGCTACATCCCCCTTAGGACTGCTCAAAGTTTATCTACCCTCTTCCCTGTGAAGCACTCATTTAGTTGGTTTCTTCCATATGTCTTTCCCAATGACGACATAAAAAACATAAAAAATATTTTATGATTTCAGTCTGTGGCCCCCCCTTAAATGTGCTCTGGCCCCCAAGGAGGGTTGTATGGCCCCCTTTGAGAATGGCTGGTCCGTAGTGGACAGTAGGGAAGGTTTTCAAAGCTTACAGAGGGATCTGGACCACCTGGAAAAATGGGTTGCAAATGGCAGATGGAATTTAATGAAGATAAGTGTGAGGTGTTGCATTTTGGAAGAACAAACCAAGGTAGGACATACATCATGGGTTGGTGTAATGGAGGATTAAAACCATGTACCCAGATGCTTTTTGCTTATGTGGAACTGACGACACTGGGTCCACATCCAGGTCACCTTACTTTCAGAACTAGCAGATGTAATTAAACTCAGCCATGGGGACTTATCTGAAGATACACTTTGAAATGGAATTCCACTGTGAGGCCCAGGGAAAGCAGTTGTCAAATGCAACACTCTGAAATTGACAAATTGGTCACAACCTGTCTTGCTCGAGAAGTTTTAATAAGTCTTTGTATCTACGAGATAAATCAGGAAATCATAACATCCTGGTTCCATAATAATTAATCTTCTAAATTGTAGAATATAATGTTCAGTTTTGATTTTGACTGACAAATGTTAGAAGGAGTAGGCGCATGATTAATTGTTTTTGGGGTATATAAGCCTGTGGTCCTGCTGCTGAAGTTTAGACTCTCCGAGGGGTGGGAACACCCCTTGTCAAGAAGGAAGAACAGCCAGAGTCTGAGCAACGTCCCGGTCGGGGGAGGTGGAGAAGCTGCTCCGAGCGCCCTGACAACCTACTACAAGTGTGCAGTCGTTGCCTCGCTTTGGCAGTTGGGACCAGTCCAAGCATTGATAAGTATAGTTGGGAAGGGCTTGCATATTGTATTGTGAAATCAGCTTTTGAATTAGTAATAAACATTTGTATAAACTGAACTGCTCTCGGTGTGTGTGTCTATTTTCTTTCGGTAGCTCAAACACTGTGACCAATCTAAAACGAACAAAATGAGAGGTATAAGTTTACCCAAGACAGTTCGCAGTTAGTGTAGTGGTTAGGGTAATGTTCTCCCATGTATGTGTTGGTTTCCTCTGGGTGCTCTAGTTTTCCCCCACCTTTCAAATTGTACGGGGGTTGTAGGTTAATTGCGGTATATGGGCAGCACGGGCTCGTGGGCCATAAGGACCCGTTACCATTTCTGTATATCTAAATTTAAAAAAAATAGACGGTAAACAGTACGGCACTGAGGACTGCGGTTGAACAGAGAGATCTGGGAGTACAGAGACATAATTCCCTGAAAGTGGCGTCACTGGTAGATAAAGTTGTAAAGAGAGTATTTTGGCACATTGGTCCTCATAATCAAAGTATTGAGTAGAGGAGATGGGATGTTGTAGTAAAGATGTACAAGATATTGGTGAGGTCAAGTTCAGAGTATTGTGTGCAATTTTGATCACCTAACTACAGGAAAGATATCAATAAGATTGAAAGAGATCTACTAGGATGTTTCTGGGACAATGAATTGATTTACAAGGAAAGATTAAACAGGTTAGAATTTTATTCCCTGGATCATAGAAGAATGAGAGAAGATTTGATAGAAGTATTTAAAATTATGAGGGGGTGGACAGAGTAAATGTAAATGGGCTTTTTACACGGATGGTAGGTAAATACAGACCAGAGGACATGGGTTAAGAGTATATGGGGAAAAGTTTAGGGGGTACATTAGGGGAAACTACTTTACACAGAAAATGGTGGGGGTGTGGAACGAGTTGAAATGGTGAATGAGGGCTCAATTTTAACGTTTAAGAAAAAATTTGACAGGTACATGGATAGGAGGGGTTTGGAGGGATAGGTGCAGGTCAGTGGGACTAGGAAGAATAGTAGATTGGCACAAACTAGAAGGGCCAAAGGCTGTAATGTTCTATGTGTCATGAAACACTTGATACTAATGCCATTGCACAGTGATATATTGGGGCAGACAACCAGAGATTCAAACCCAGAGGGAGTATTTAAGGAGCAAAGGATGAATAAATTAGGCGATGGAGATGTTTAGTGAATGAACCTGATCCCAGGGTTCAGGGTCTGAGCTTGGATTTTCTGAGATTACTTGTAAGTGGAATAGGTAATTTGGTGTCGTGGTCTCAAATATCCTGGAAAAGGAATGGAGCCAGAGGCTGGGGTAGGACTTTGTCTGTTGCAGCAGATAGAGGTCTGGGCCTCTCAATGGCCAATCATTTTAATTCCACACACCTTTGTTCCTGACCTTTGCTTCAAGCATTGCCAAACCAAGGCTACCCAAAAATTGGAGGAACAAATGCTAATATTCCGTCTGGTCAATCTCCATCTAGTATCATCGACCTCCAATTTCTGTTAACTCTCTACCCTCTCTTTCCCTGTCCCTCTCCACTCCTATCAGATACCTACCCTCTCCCCATCACTACTCAGCTTTTTTCTCTGTATCCACCTCATACCTATGCTCCTGTGCCTGAGCCTGTGCTCCTCAGCCTGCCCCTTCCTCCATCCTCTCCTCTTCCCTCTTCCCATCACCATTTTATTCAGGAACGTCTGTTTTTGCTTGTACCTGTTGAAGGGCCTAGGCTTGTACTTCCTCTGGATGCTGTGTGACCTGCTCAGTTTTTCCAGCACATTTGGGTACTGCACTCAACCCCAGTAACTGCCGATTTTCTTGTTCACTTTACTGTTGTCTTGGTGTTACCACCTCCACTAGAGGGCACCAGTGCCCACACATTACATGGCAAGAATTCGAGTTTACATGCAAAGTAATGTAAATTATGAATTTATATCAATGGAAACCAGCCAATCCAGGCCAGGGCTGAGTTCTCAAGCAGGGTGAGTCCCTGACCTGCTTTTGCCTTATATCTTGAAGAAGTACTCAGGCCCGAAACATCTGTAATACATCTTTATCTCCTTCAGATGCTGGGAAATCAGCTGAATTCCTCCAGCATTTCTGGGTGCTTTTACCTCCAATCAACGCAACCTGATTTCTGGGGAAGCCCTATATGGGCCTAGAAATGCACGTGGGCCAGAAATTGTGCAAATGTCATTGAATTTTGATCAAATCACACTACGACATTTCACTCCAAACATAACCAATATTCCTCAATGCATAAAGTTCTGGGCTGACTATTCTGAGCTCCAGTGGCAGGCATGTCCATCTCTGCTCCCACTCAAATAGTGGATGGAAGGTTTATTGTCAGTTGAGTGAGAAGACAAAACCTTATCTTCTGCACTATGCTGGAGGAGCAGGTAGTACGGAGGAAACAGGAGACAGGTGAGGAGAACAGACAGAAAGGTGGCAAATGAAAAACAATGTTGGAAAGTGGACGGTCACACATTTTGGTAGAAAAAATAAATGGGCAAAGACTATTTTCTAAGTGGGTAGAAAATTGAAAACGACCTGGGAGTCCTCTTGCAGGATATTCTGAAGGGAAACTTGCAGGTTGAGTTGGTAGTGAAGAAGGCAAATGCAATGCTGGCGTCAATTTCAAGAGGACTAGAATATAGAGGCAGGGATGTGATGTTGAGGTTTTATAAGGCCCTGGTGAGACCTCACAGAGTGTTGTGAGCAGCTTTCGGCTCCTCAATTCTGACATTAAAGAGGGTTCAGAAGTTCACAAGGATGATTCCTGGAATGAAAGGGTTTTCGTTTGAGGAAAGTTTGATGGCTTTTGGCCTATTCTTGTTGGAATTTAGGAGAAGGAATGGGAATCTTATGGAAACATTTGGAATATTGAAAGACATGGACAGAGTAGGTGTAGAAAAGGCTAATGGTATACTGGCTTTCATCAGTCAGGGGATTGAGTTCAAGTGTGTAAGGTAATGTTGCAAATGGGAATGAAAGGGTTTTTATTTGAGGAGTGTTTGACAGCTCTTGGCCTGATTTTATTGGAATGAGGGGGGAATCTCAGTGAAACATTTGGAATGTTGAATGGCATGGACAGAGTAGATGCAAGAAGGTTGTTTCCCATGGTGGGAGAGTCCAGAACAAGAGGGCACATTCAGGATTGAAGGGTATCCACTTAGGAGATGTGGAGGAATTTCTTTTGCTAGAGGAATTTGTTGCCACAGGCGGTTGTGGAGGCCAGGTCATTGGGTGTATTTAAGGCAGAGATTGATATGTTCTTGATTAGCCAGGGCATCAAAGGCTGTGGGGAGTAGGCCAAGCAGTGGGGCTGAGAAAACTGTGGCAAAGAAAACATTGGGAACAGGTAGAGGTGTTTTTGGACCGTCAAGTTTATTGTCACCTGATTGCACAAATACACCGTTCACCGGTCCTCTGTGCAAAACAACCAAACATGACACACATACAGACAAGCAATACATATTCAGGGCAAATAAAGAAATAAATAAACAAATATTGTTTTGTAAAGATGAGGGTCTCAGATGGTCAGTGTGAGCAGTTCCCTATCATTCAGCATTCTCACTACCCGTGGAAAGAAGCTGTTCCTCAGCCTGGTGGTGCTGGCTCTGATACTCCTGTATCCTGTAATCATCCAGATGCCTTAACTTTTGGAATGAACCACAGGTTATAACAGAGTTGAATGTAAAGGGGGATTACCTTGAAGTTGTTATCAATGATAAAGTCGCAGCCCAATAGGTTGAAATAGCCCAGTTTACATTCCAATTTGCCCTTGACAGCAGAGAAACATTGCTTCATGATTTGCTGCATTCTCTTCTGCAAGGGAAGGGGGAAACTTTCAATGACATTTCATCGTTCTTTCCCATTCAGCTACGAGTTTCATTTCCTCACATGCAAAAACATTCTCTGCTTGCCACTACACTTTCAAGCTCCATCCCATATTTTCAATTCCAGAATTATAGAATGGTAATGGTACACCAGACTGTTCAACCCATCGTGTCTAAGCCAAGTTTTTATTAGAACAATTGACTAATTCCACATCCTGCTCATTCTATCTAGCCTTGTCATTTTTTCTTCAGCAGATATTTACCTCATTCCCTCTTGAAGGTTACAATAGAAGCTGTCGGTGAGGCAGAGGGTGTAGATTTAATTACAGATCTGGAACCTAGCTCAAGAGACTAACATTGCTCGTGCAGCACTGAAAGAGTGCCTCAGTGCTGAGGTGGTGTCCTTGGCATGAAGCATTAAATATAGGCGCTCTGCTTCTCATAGTGATTGGAAAAGATCCGAGCAATTACTGTGGTACCATACCAAACTCTGCAGAAGTTTCTGAAAAGCAAGGGCATTTCCTTGAAGTTTTGGGCAATATATTCTCAAAGCAAATCATATGGCTTTTTTAAAGTCCTTGTTTGTAGGAGCTTGATAGATACAAATTAGTTGAGCTGTTTCCTTCATGCTGATAATAACTTCTTCAAAAATACATTATTACCTATAAAGTGTCTTGGTACATGGTGAAAATTAAGAAAGGGGCCACAGAAATGCATGTCTGTTGGTAGAAATCCCTGATCTACATTTCTCAGATTCCAAAGTCAGGGAACATAGGCCCTTGGGCCCAGGACATTGTGCCAACCTATATAAACCTACTCTATGATCTAGCTGACCTTCCCTCCCCAACATCCGTAAACTTCCATTTTTCTTACATCCATGTGCCTGTCTAAGAACCTTTAAAATTACCCCTATGGTACCAGCCTCCACCACCACCCCCGGCAGTACATTCTAGACACCCACAACTCTGTGTAAGAACCTACCTCTAATGTCTTCCCTAAACTTTCCTCCAAGTTCCTTGAACAGATGTCCTCTAGGATTGGCTTTTCCCACCCTGGGACAAAGAGCTTGACCCTTGTGTTTCCTAGTTGCCGAGCCTCTATTATAATAATTCCATGTGGGTTGAGCACATCAGGTATAATAAAACAGCTCACCTCTACTCAGATGGAGAAAACTAGGGATATTTCAGTGTCCAAAGGCTCACCTCACTCAGCTCTAAGAGCTCTGGTGGAAAACTTACATTAATGAGCTGCCCAGGACCTCTGCACAAAACCACAACAGCATAACAGAACTGCATGAAGCAATCCCAACTTGGAACATGAGATTACACATTATATTGCCCAAAATGCATGGTCCAACATCCATCACCAGTGCAGTATTCCACTGTTCCACAACTCAGATGCTGGGAGGTGCCGATTCACATCAGGTTTGAGACCATTCATGCTCCAGATATGGTGCCTTGATTTTTTTTTAAATAAATGGAACAAATTGTTCTAGTTTCATCAATGGTTCTATTTGACAGCTTTTAAGAAAAAGCATGGAGTCAGTGAATCATGGATTCTCGAGCAGCATCTGAGCAAAAACATCAGAAAGGAAACACTTACTGCAAAAACAGTGAAGACCCAGTCTTTCGGGAGACATGTTGCTTCCATGTACTTCTCATTAATATACTTGTTAAGGTCTTCCATCGACCAGACAGTGTCTTCCTTCATGTCACTGTAGTTGGGATGTTTTTTTTGGATGGACTGTGGGCAAGAAATTTCAAAGCTATAGTTAGTGAACATCACATGCAGTCGATGAGGGAAAGGGAAAGGCAGATGGAAAAACACAAGGCAAGCAATTCAACAAATGAAAAATTCAACATCGTCAGCCCATGGATGTGGGAGTGGGGTATGAGGCAGTGTGATAGAAGTCATTGAGCAGAGATTTGGGACAGAGATCTGGCAGAAAGGAGCAGATTGGATCTGGCTAGATTACAAGGCCACAGCCCTGCTGCTCCTTCTGGGTCAGGAGCAGGGGTGGGAGAAGTCCCTCTCTCATTAGCATGACTGCCCTCTCTGCCTTTGACTGTTTGAGCCTGGGGACTGAATGCTGGGGTAGTGATCCAAAGCATTGAAGAATCTCAGATCCATCCAATTATTATAATAGGACATAGAACATTACAGCTCAGTACAGGCCCTTTGGCCCTCGATGTTGTGCTGGCCAATATACACCTACCAAAAAAAATCTAAACCCTCCCTACCTCGTAACCTTCTATCCACGTGTCTGTCTGAGTCTCTTAAATGCCTCTATTGTTGCAGCCTCCACCACCTCTCCTAGCAACACATTCCAGACACCCACAACTTTCTGTATAAAAAACATTCCTGATGTCTCCCTGAACTTCCCTGCCCTCACCTTGTACAGATGTCATTTGGTATTTGCTACTCCCACCCTGGGAAAAAGATGCTGGCTCTCCTCCTTATCTATAATCTTGCAAACCTCTATTAATTAATCTCTCATCCTTCTTTGCTCCAAGAGGTTTGAGTGAATGTTCCATGACATCTTTGACCATATTTCTGTCTTTCTTTCATAAAATGTTGTACAACTCTAAGTCAAGGTATGATGATTGATAATGCACCTGCAAAACACCTTTGCACATTTTACCATTCTTCTTGAAGGCCTCATGATTAGATTTGCTTCCTTTAGTCCTGGTGATGTGCAGAGGTCCCTAGATCATAGAAAGCAGCCATAAAAGTGGTTAGGGTGGTAAAGAAGGTGAATGATACACTTGGCTTTACTAGGGGGGAGGGAGCATTGAGTAAAACAGTAAGGAAGTCAAGTTGCAGCTATATAAAACTGTCCCTGTCCTGTATTGTTCTATGAATGGGAAGCCACGCTCGTGTTCATTGACTTCATGCACAACATATTTCCATCGCATGTTTTTGGAGCCAATCTGTGTCAGGAAAATTGAGGCATCACATTTAGCTTTTACAAAAACTTTGGGTTTTTTTTCAGTTTGTCTGAGTGGATTCTTACTTCATCCAGGCACCCAACAGCGCAGGAATATACTCTTTGAGCCTGCTCTGGCTTTCAACGTAATTATGTCTGATCTGGCCAGGGACTCAGCTCCACCTATCCCTGTTCCCCATCACCTCGATTTCTCAAGACCACATTTGTTAGACTGGTCATTGGAAACATCAGTGATGTTGGGCATTCACAAGATCTGGGACAAGTCTGGTCAGTCCTGACCAGACCCTCTATTTCAAAGGATTGTTTGTTCAGTGGCAGCTTCGTTACAATTTTTTAAATAAAAAAATTAAAATCACTAACCATGAAAAGTTACCTAATCACCTTCAAAGAGAACACGGAGGATTATGCCGCGTGGGATGCAAGGGGCCGGGTCAGTTGTTGACAAGTGCTGACGTGGGTATTTTTAGCCCCTCTCTGGGGTTGCTGGGTAATTTACACAGTGCTAATGAACACCTGCCTCATATTCAGCTGGCAGCCCCTTCTCATCTGTGCAATGTCTGTGCCCCAGAGAGGTACATGAACAAACAACAGAGAATCAACAAACTCAGCAATTGCTTCATGGGAAGAGTACTTTGATTTGTGCCACCGTGTAAAACAGGTGGTGCAAACCTGCAGTCTTTTTGCATTGATTTTTGTTTTTATTTCCATTATTCCTACACCTGGAATGATTCAATGTGCCTCTGGCCTTTTGACTTAAAGGGAATTTTAATTGGGAAAAGACCATAAGATATAGGAGTAAGTAATTTGGCCTGTCGAGTCTTCTCCACCATTCTGTTGTGAGCTGATCCATTCTCCCATTCAGTCCCACTCCCGGACTTCTCCCCATAACCTTTGAAACCCTGACTATTTAGATATGTATCAATCCCTGCCTTAAATATACCCATCAACCTGACCTATACAGCTACCCGTGGCAACAAATTCCACCGCTCTCTAGCTAAAGAAATCCCTTTGCATCTCCTTTTTAAATAGGCACCCTGAAATCCTGAAGTTGTGCCATCTTGTCCAAGACTCCCCTATCATGGGAAACAACTTGGCCACATCTACTCTGTCCAGGTCTTTCAGCATTCAAAATGCCCCCTTCCCCCCACTCATCCTTCTGAACACCAAGCAGTTGTGTCTTCTTTTAGTCCTCATGATTTAAAAAAAATATATATACTCATCTAGTACCTCATTTGCTTTTTGCTACAAGAGATAAGTCTGAAAAATTAAAGCTCATAAGATTTAGACAGTCCAAGAGTCAGAATGGGATTATTTGGATAGATTCAATGAAATGCCCTTTCCAGTGGACTGGTGGGAATACATCGGAGGCTCAGAGGATTGGTATGCATACAAAACAAGAAAGAGGCCACAGAAGGAATTAATTATTGAAATGTGATTATTATGTCATTCTCACTTTAGTGTTTCTTGCTTCATTGAATCCACCATAGTGTATTACACTAGAATCTAACACCAGAATGCTTTTAAAGGCTCTTAAAGTCAACTAGCGATGCATTGTATCGTTCATTAACTACCAGCAATTTTGAAGTTTGTTCTCACTGAGATATTAGCAACAGTGTAGTTGTCCTCAAAGGTCTGGAGAGCTGGATGGAACTCACTGCAAATGGTCTAAGACAGTGGTTCTCAACCTTTTTCTTTCCACTCACACACCACTTTAAGTATTCCCTATGCCATAGGTGCTCTATGAATAGTAATGGATTGCTTAAGGTGGTATGTGGGCAGAAAGAAACAGTTTGAAAACTACTGTTTAAAACATACCATTCGCCATCTTGATTGCTTACTTCACCTGTATTTTGGATTTCAGTGACTGGATACATGGATACTGAAGTCGCTTTGTATTTTCACATTTAAATTATTTTCTGCCTCCCTGTCTTTTTCTATGGAAAATTTTCCAACTTGTACTGTATCTGGCAAATATCTTACACTCAATGTCAATTTTGCCTTGGAGCCCCTCTGTGTCCTTCTTATGGTTCACAATCCCATCCAGTTTTGTGTATACTGCACATTTAGAAATATTACCTTTGCTTCTCTAATCCAGGTCATTGCAACATATGGTGAACAGTCAGTTTCCTGCCTTCTTACCCCATTTATTACCTCTCTCTCCTTCCTGTCAACCAATTCTCAATGAGAACATATTAGTCCAAATCATATGAGCGTTCATTTTGCAGACTTATCTCCTGTGCAGCAAGAAGCAAATGAGGTACAATGAGTATTTTTTAAAAAAATCAGAGGACACGAGGTAACTTTGGCAGACAAAGTGAGGGAAAATTCTAAGGGTTTCTATAGATACATTAGGATCAAAAGGAAAGAAAGGATCAAAATTGGTTCTCTTGAAGGTCAGTGGTCAGTTATGGATGAAGCCAAAATAGATTTTCTTGGGAAACTGAACAGAATCTATGAATGTGAGCCAAATAAGCAGTGAGATCATGGAACCTGTACAGATTAAAGAGGTGATTCTTTCTATCTTAAAGTGCATAAGTGATTATAAATCCCAAGGGCCTGATAAGGTATTCCCTCAGACCTTGAGTAAGGTTAGTGTACAAATTGCAGAGGCCCTGGCAGATATATTTAATATGTTCTTAGTCATAGGTGTGGTACTGGAGGATGAGAGGGTAGCTCATGTTTTTACGTTGTTTGAAAAAGGCTCTAAAATAATCTGGGAAATTATAGGAGAGTGAGTCTGACTTCAGTAGTAGGTGTTCTAAGACATCATATATAGAGGTATTTGGATATTCGGGGACTGATCATGGATAGTCAACATGGCTTTGTGCGTAGAAGGCCGTGTTTAACCAATCTTATGGAGTTTTTCAAGGAAGTTACCAGGAATGTTCATGAAGGAAAAGCCAAGGATGTTATCTACATGGATTTTAGTAAGACCTGGGAGGTTAGTCAGGAAGGTACAGTAGCTTCATGTTCATAGTGAGGTATTAACATTGGATTAGAAATTGGATATACTGGAGAAACCAGAGAGTGGTGG
The DNA here is from genome assembly GCF_036971445.1 of Narcine bancroftii. Classification (NCBI taxonomy): domain Eukaryota; kingdom Metazoa; phylum Chordata; class Chondrichthyes; order Torpediniformes; family Narcinidae; genus Narcine; species Narcine bancroftii. The sequence goes on along the minus strand of NC_091470.1, from coordinate 140,837,517 downwards.
TGGATGATTGCCTTGCCTCAGGGATCAGTGCTGGGAACATTATCGTTTGCCATTTAAATCAATGATCTGGATGATAATGTGGTAACTTCGCAGATGAAACAAAGGTTTCGAGGTGTTGCGGACAGTGAGGAAGATTTTCAAAGACTGCAATGGGATCTGAACCAGCTGGAAAAATGGGTTGCAAAATGGCAGGTGGAATTTAATGCAGACACACGTGAGGTGTTGCATTTGGAAGGACAAATTGAGGTAGGACATAGATGGGCACCGACGAGCGCGGTGGAACAGAGGGATCTGAGAATACAGAAAGTGGTGTCACAGGTGGACAGGGTTGCAAAGAGAGCTTTTGGCATCTTGGCTTTCATAAATCAAAGTATTTGTATAAGAGTTAGGATATTATGGTGAAGTTATAGAAGACACAGTTAAGGCCATATTTGGAGTAATGTATGCAGTTTTGGTCACCAAAATACAGCAAGGGTATTAATAAGACTGAAAGAGTGCAGAGGAGAGTTTAAGGATGTGGCCGGGACATCAGGAACTGAGGAAGGTTTGTATTTTCTATCCTGGAGTGAAGAATGAGAGGAGATTTGTTCGAGGTATACAAAATTATGATGGGCACAGATAAACTAAACGCAAGCAAGCTTTTTCCACTAAGGTTAGGCGAGATAAAAACTGGAGGACATTGATTAAGGGAACATTTCTGGGAACTTCTTCACACAAAGATTGGTGGGAGTGTGGCACAAGCTGCTGGCTGAATTGGTGAATGTGGGTTCTCTTTTGACATTTAAGAAAAGTTTGGACAGGGGGACATGGATAGGAGGCATTTGGAAGGATAATAGTTATAGTGCAGATCAGTGGAATCTGGCAGAATAAGAGATCGGCACAAACCCGAAGGCATATGGGCTTGCATCTGTGCAGTATGTTCTATAGTGGGAGATTATTTGAATGTCCAAATATACCACATTCTCCATTATCTATTTCGCCCATTTTGTGGTTAAAGAACTCCAGTGGATTTGTTAACCATGATTTTTTTTTTCATAAATCTGACTTTTCTTTATTAGTCCCCTTAATATCTTTAAACCACTACCACCAGGAAGCTGGTACAGAAGCATCAAAATCAGACCACCAGGCTGGGAAATGGCTTCTTCCCACAAGCTGAACATTTTTATTTTGATTGTTTATGTGATTTTTATGGACTGTGTATTGTGTGTACCATAGTCTGGACCCGCACTGTATTGTTGAGTTGTTTATGTACAGTTAGATGATAGTAAACCTAATATTTTCTGTGTCTTGTCAGCAATACATTATTTACATACTTTTGATTTATACATTTTAGATTTCCAAAGGGAAATGCTATATGTTATTTTCCATTTGTTCAACTCACTTGATTGGTCAGGTGGCACGTCAGATCATCAGAGAATGGATCGTATTTATCACATGACAATTTCACATATCCGTGGCAAAAAAAGACCATGTTAGGGGAGGTACATGCAATCAGGAAGTAGGCACGAACGTCAAACTTTCGCCCTTCCAGGAGGAGAGGTTTGTGCACATATCTATTTGGTTAAATGCAAAATTATTTTAGTGCAGGAGTGACCTTCATTGCCTGGGCTTCCATTGACACTTGCATAGACAGTACTCACATGTCAGGCCTTTCTCAGCTGTTTCAAGCAGAGAGCTCCCCTCTGCTGAAAAACACATCCTATACCTCTTCTCCACAGGAACATGGTTCAGAGCCTCAATAACACAAGAACACAGGAGAGGCATAGATGTTTTAGAACGTACTTCCTTCCTCCATCCTCTTCACCTACACTCCCGCTGTCCAGGAATTGTAGCCATCATTGCACCCCAGATGTGTGCTCGTTCTTCATAAACCTTAATTTCAGCATCTTTTATTTAACTCCACTTTAAATACACTATATCTCATGATCCAGCCCTTCGGGGTGAAATTCCAGAGATTCACAGCCCTTGGAATAGGAATTTCTACACTTGGTTTGTAAAGGATCAGCGCTTTAATCTGTAATTAGGTCCCTTGTTCAAGATTCCCACTAGTTCAGCCCCCTTAAATGTCTGAGTGAGGTCACACCTCATTCTTTGAAACTCCAAGGGATGCAGACCCAAACTATCTGGTCCTGTAACTTTGCCCATTCCCCCTGCGAATAGTGTCACTTTGTGACAAGGTTAATTGCCTTTGTTTTTGCCTGTTTCTCCTGAATCTGAAGCAATGAACCCAGCAGCTTACGTCCCTTCAGTTGTGTTTGCTGTGCAGTGAGATACTACACGTTAACATGATACAGAGTCATGGAGTGTAGAGCACACAATCCACCCACGCTGACTATATTGCCTACCTGCACAAATCCTATCTATTCTCCCCACATTTTACAACTTATCCACACACTAGGGTCAACTTACAGAGGCCAATTATCCTGCTAAACTACAAGTTATGGGAAGAAACACAAGGAGAATGTGCAAACACCCCATGGATTGAACCTAGGACATTAGTGGCTCTTCTACCTGTGATACTAGGCTGCCAAACCAATGTCCTTATCTGAGAAGGATACCCTTAGAACGGAGCACTGATTCCTGGGATACTATGAGCAGAGATTAGCTTGCTTGGACTTGTATTTGTTGGAGGTTAGAAGAATGAGGGAAATTCTCCTTGAAACATAAAAGACTAGACTCAGGAAGGATGTTCTGAGAGTGGGGAAATCCAGAATTAAGGATTGTAGCCTCTGATATGAGGAAAGAAAATTCAGCCTAACCAGTGGTGACCCTTTGAAATTGTCCATCACTGAAGAGAGTGGAGATCGAGTCATTGAGTAAATTCAAGAAGCAGCATACAGTTGAAATGTCTAAAGGGATACAGAAGGAACAGTGGAAGAGGGGACTGAATTTGAATGATTAGCCCTGCTTGTATTGAATGGTAGGAAGCTTTAAAGGGTTAAATATCCTCTACCTGTTCCTATTTTTCGTGTTATTCACTGGAGTAAATGAAATAAATAAGAGCAGATTGGTTATTGGGGAGATAGATAAGCTGCCTTATGGGATACTTGCCTCTTTTTTGGACCCAAGTGGGAAGACAAGACCATGCAGAAGATACAGGAACTGCATAAAAGATAGCTCCTGCTGTGGATACCTTGGGTCCCTCGACTACAGCGAGGGTTGAGATCCAATATAGAGCGTGTCAGAGAGAGGTTAGGGATAGGATTAGGAGTCTCCTGGGACAGAGAATTATGGAGATGAGCAGAAATTGAGCGGGTGGGTTGGAACTTAAGGCATCTGAACCATGAAGTCACGAGACTGGAAGAACCGGAATTCTCTTGGAAGGGAAATCAGTTACTTAGGGGCATAGATTCAAGATGATTGATAGCTGGAAGTGGAGGTAAAGGCCATGATTTTAATGAATGGTGGAGCAGCACAGAGGCACCCAGCTTCTGACACTTGGTGGGTGGGAGAGGGGGTGTCTGGATCACATGGCCCAAAAATCAGCAAGCAAGAACCATGACCCTCAGGGGAAAGGAGCATCTGCTGGGGAGTGGGAGCAACATTCCACTGATGTGGCGCCATAGGCTGAAATTCCTCAGGTGTCCAGAGGCAGAACAGCCAGCAATTTGAGGATGCAGCTTTCAGTAAACAGGGAAAAGAGCCAGCAGCGATGTAGGTAAACATCAGCGCCGAGAACCCCTGGCCCCACCCCCACCCCCAAACAAGGTAACTGGATGATTAGGGTCACCTGCTCCCCACCACTGGGCACTCTATTTTAGTGACGTCAGCTGAATATTGATCGAGAAATGGAGAATAATCTGCTGCTCTTTAAGATCTTGTCACGTTTTTTTTAATCAATGTGAGAAATAAAGCTGGTGTTTACTGGAGGCACAGCCCAGACTCAAGAAGGTGGAGCCTCTTGACTTAGATGTGAGTCACACACCAAGGTACAGTGGTTGCACTGAGCTCACAGTACTAGAAAACGCCAATTACATGTTATTCCTGGTTACCATTGCATTAACTTCAGCCTCCCAGCTACAGTTTGCAAAATAGTTCGATTGTTCCAACTACCTTTGCACTATTCTGTTGAAGGGTAAACTATTGTAACTCCTCTTGCAGTGAAAGTTCTGTTCCACACTTTCCACCCGTTTACGGAAGTCCAGCAGGTCCTCCTGACATTTCAGCAGGAAGATTCCACGACCCAAGTTTGACCCAGCAGGTTTTGAAATCCAAATAGATCCATCTGTGTAACAGAACAAGCTTAAATACCTTCAATAAGAGAATATAATACTTCCTCAAAAATATAAAGTATCCCATTGCATTGGTTCCCGATTTGTTCTTTTAACTGATAACTGAACCAAAGGGCAGAGGTTAAAGGTGAGAGGGGAAAATTAAAGATGGCCTTGAGGAGCACAGTTCTCACTCAGAGCCTTGTCTGTGTGTGGAACAAGCTGCCAGGGGAACAAATACAGTGGTCAAAAGACGTTCAGGCAGATTTATGGATAGGAAGGGCTCAGAAGGATACGAACTAAACGTAGACCAGCAGGACTAGCCCAGATCATCAAATTAGTCAGCACCATGTTGGTCTGAAGGGCCAGTCACATGACTGTTCCACTCAAGTGGGAAATTTTCTGGTGGTCTAAACCTAAATTCATGGTGAGAAGGTGGTAAAACATAAAATGCAGCAAATGCAGACTTTCCTGATAAACACTCAGAGAGATTGTATCTGATTCGACCAGCTCCTCTAGCAGCAAGTTCCATATATCAACTGCTCTCCATGTAAAAACTTTCCGTCTCATCCCCTTTTAAACGGCAACCTCGCATCTTGAATATTGTCCTCTTGCTTTTGATACTGCTCCCATCTCCTCGATTGATGCTCTCAAAATTTTCTGTACCTCTATCAGGTCGTCCTCTCACTTTGCTTTGCTCCATGAAAAACAAGCTCAGACCATCCAATCCCTTCCATAACTAAAATCCTCCAAGCCAGACACACCCTGGTGGAACCTCACTAGTACGAGTCCATCCTTCCTACAGTACGGCAACCAGAACTGCACGAAAATACTCCAATTGTCACATAAACAGAGTTATAAAGTTGCAGCAAAACATTCTAATTCTTGTATTCAATGCCCTGATCTAAGAAGGCAATATTCCAAAGACAAGGAAGAAAGAATACCTCCCATAATTTCAAAGAAAGCCAGACGTTCACTTCTCACGTCCATGCGAAATGTTTCAGGATAAAAGTCTTCCGTCTTCAAGATCCTAGAAGTAAAATGAATTTGTGTATGTGTATGTGTCAAGGTGCAAGTACTGGAAACTTCAAATGAGGTCTTCACTATAATGAAAGGTTCAAACAGTGAGTGCTAGAACTTCATTTGGTGATAAAGGACACAGCAGAAAGGAGCTCACACAACAATTGGAGGTTCTTGGAGGGGTAATGTTCTCACCCAGGACAGGGTTGTGGTTTGGTACAGTGATCTCATCACCACATGTGGAGGGAACGGGATCAAAGGACTCTTTATCCAAGACGTAGAGATTGACCAGAGTGTGGAGAATTGGCTGGGCAAGTGGTCCAGGTTTGCTGAGTTGTGCGAGTCCATGGGGCAGGTGTTTGAGACAGTGACCACACTAATCACTTAGCTGCCTGGTCTGCCAAGTTTGTGATATCTCTTCCTGCTTCATTCTGTAGAAAAGTATCAAAAATATTACTGCCCGATGAATGGTGAATTTGCATTTACTGATCCATCCACTCAGAGAAAGATGATTTCTCTGCCACCACTGAGGAGAGAGTCAGTCATCTTGAAGGAAGAGAGGTTGCCTTATCCCAGTCATTGAACAAGCTATCATTTCCACCTTTGAGACTGGGAAAAATAAAGAAACCTTCATCTCAGTGATTACAACTGTCTAGACCCACATCCATCAGGCCTCAAGGAAGGTATGAAAAAATACAGATGCTGGAGGAAGTGAGTGTGTGTGAATGTGTGTGTGTGTGTGTGTGTGTGTGTGTGAGTGAGTGTGTGTGAGTGTGTGTGAGTGTGTGTGTGTGTGTGTGTGTGAGTGAGTGTGTGTGTGTGAGTGTGTGTGTGTGTGTGAGTGAGTGTGAGTGTGTGCGTTGTAAGGTAAAACATCATGAGATGGGAATGTGCAGGGCTGTAACAAGATGTGAATGCATCCTTGTACTTACAAGATAAGAGAGACATTGATGGATTGAGAGGCAGGAAGCTAGCAGGGAAAGGATAGCAACAGTTTTAGTCATTGGACAAGTAATGATATGATGATGTTCTAAGCACATATCCAAGGGTATAAAAAAATCACCATTTTGCTGATAACGGCAGAATGCATTCTCCGACTAACATGGTTAGTCGCAAGTGTTACAATCCGGTAATAAAGAACAAAGAACCCTGATTTCGACTCAGCCTGGTGTTTGTCTCACTCATTCATGAACAAAGCAGACCTAACAGCGTGTGTGCTTTTTAAATTCAGTGTTGAAGTGTAGGCCTTTGAAATTTGATGCCTAGAATTAATGATGAACTGATGGGAAGATTGGAGCTGTCGCTGCTACAGACTCAAGAATTCTCATTGCGTTGCCTTTAAGAATTGTCCATCCACATGAGCTGTGGTCATAACACTCCTGGTCCTTTTGTAGGCAAGAATTGAAATGAATGGCCTCCATGAAGCTTCCAAGACCCTGGCACCGACCGGTCTCTCCAGGTGACCTTCACTGCTAGTCACAATCAAAATGAAGCACTTTGCTTCCCAAAAAGACCCTCCTGGCACAGGTCAATCCACTGAAAAGGCCCAGTCATTCACAGAGCTGGCTTTGCTCTGAATTCCACAAAAATGGCTGGCCAAGAGCTGCTTCAAAAAACTGTTTTCTCTTTAACGTCGGAATGGTTCTCCCTTTCCAAACTCAGTCTTTACAATTGTATGGAATTCTGGAACAGTCTATGACAAGCCTCAGTTCTTCCAATGTATCGAATTATCGCTGGGCTGGGACTTGCGTTGTGATGGTGTTTGTGTGAAATGTTAAATGTACCATTCAGTCCCTCCTGACTATCCCTTTCAGTGATTATCCCATTTTACTGAAACAGGAGCTCGTAATAGTATGTTGCATCGTTCTGGTTACCCAACAAAAGGAAGACAGTCATGAAGCTGGAAAAGATGAATGAGAATGATGGCGAAACTGAGGGGCTTGAATTACAAGGAAGGCTGGATAGGCTTGGACTTTTCTCTCTGGAGTTTAGGAGGTAAAGGGCAAAAATATAGCTTATCAAATCTTGAAGGGCGCCCAACTTCTCACTGCTGTTACTCTGGAAAAGAAGCAGGATGAGTTCACTTACCTTGGGTGCAGAATTGATCCAAATTTAGACATTGCTTGCTGATAGTTCTTCAGGACAGAACAAAGACCAGCTTTGGTAGTCAGGAGCTTGTTGTTTGGAATTTGGTTTAACAGCTGCTTACCTGCCAGAATCACAGGACATTATAATCATCAAACAATATCATAAAATCAAGGATTTTAGGATATAAAACTGCCAATATGGCAGCCTCTGGCCACTCTCCCTTTTGTAAAGTGCAGTTTTGGTGACCTCACAACAGGAAGGATGAGAGTCCAGAAGAGATTTACAAGAATTTTGCCACAACTTGAAGAACTGAGTTACAGGGAAAGGTTAAACAAGTTAAGACTTTATTCCCTGGAGTGTAAAAGCTCCTCCATCTCTAACTACCCCTGCTGAGAGGAGGTGATTATTAGTCAATCACATTTGTGGATCTGGAGTCACCTTGACTAGGCAGGGTAGGAAGAGTGGGGTTTCTCTTCTGAGAGACATTAGTGAACCATCCCTGCTTTTTTAAGGATTGAAAGGACAAGAATTTAAATTCCTGTGCTGCTATCATGGATTTTGTATTTATGAATCGGGATCTGAATGCTCTTCACAAAATCTAAGCACTACATTACACAACCAAGCCTTTATTCCATGGACTGGTTTTTCTGATCTACAGTGTATTTGGATCTCATGAATTATAATTCATGGATCTCTTGGTAGTAAGTGACCCATGAATTGCCTTTATTTTGTTAAATTGATTGCATACAAAGTCCAGAACTCCAAAATAGGAGGTTCCTCCTGTGAATTTCAAACAAAAGACAGCTCCACTCCAGAGTTATGAGGGACCATCAAAACAGGACTAATTTTCTTCAGCCTGAAATGAGGTAAATTGTCTGCCAAGATTCACGCCTTATTATGGGAAGCCACGTGACGAGATAGCAGATGATAATCAATAAACTGAACCCATCAGTAACCTGTGCTAACACTTGGCCAGAGGATAGTGGGGTAACTATGTGCAGAACAAGGACAGATGGTGCTGGTCTTGCATTCACTCTTCAAACAGGGCAGTAAATAGAAAGAAATCAAGTAAAAACACAATGCTGGAAAAATTCAGTAGGTTAAATAGTGGACTTTGTATAGCAAAGATAAATATACATAACCAACATTTCAGACTGCTGAGTTTCTCTAGTGTTGTGTTTGTACTTCAATCACGGTGTCTGCAGACTTTTGTGTTTTACATCATTTATTTTTTAAAAATCACCGTTTCATTTCACACCACAGTTTCCAAACATATTATGTCCACGAGCTATCCCTGGATGAAGGAAAGGAAGAGAAAGAAAAGAGAACGGTGTTCTTTGATATTACTGGAGTTAGAGAGAAATGCATCTTTCCTGCAGTGAAGCAAATCAACCCAACTAAAACTGAGGAAAAAACTTAGGCTCCCTCATGCTACATCTCCTGGATTAAATTGCCTGCATAGTCCTTTACCTTCTTGGAAGTATTGGAAGTTGGCAGATACAGTCGTTTCACACCACTTTAATATGTAGTCACATCTGTTATTGTCACTTATTCGCTTCCAACCCCGGTTCTCACAAAAGCTGACAATTCTGTACAAAAATAAATAATAACATCTCAATGTGCAGGGGTAGATGCTGACCAAACCAAATTATACATCTCCTCATTGGACTGTACTGAAAGTGGTCTAGGCATGTGATCAAACTATGCCATAAAGTTGACATCTTATAGAGTTCTGTCAGGGTGGGAATAGCAAACACTAGAGGTCATCTGTACAAAGCGAAGGGAGGAAAGTTTAGGGGAGATGTCAGGGTAAGTTTTTTTTAAATATAGATGGAGTTGTAGGTGTCTGGGGCATTTAAGAGACTCTTGGACAAACACATGGATGGAAGAAAAATAGAGGATTGAGGTAGGGAGGGTCTAGTTTATTTTTGTAGATATATATGGGCCAGCATAACATAGAGGGCTGAAGGGCCTATACAGTAATGTTCTCTCTTCTATATTTTATGAGGCAGGGTGGAAAGGATCTGCTTTTATACATTGAAGAGAGTTGAGAGAGTCATTGCATGAGCCACTTGTGCTGAGGCAGGACTTCAATTGTACAACCTGCCTCCGTCATGCTGAAGGGTACTAGTGCCCCAGAAGTCCTGAACTCTGAACCACTGCAGACAGTTGCCCCTAAGAATTTATTTCTTGCTGGGTGTCGCATTTGGAACCCCCTCCCCATTATAGTCCCAGCTCTCTGAGAGCTCAATCTCCAACCCCTTTCTTTGCACCTTGATCTTTACTCTTGGGCTGACCCTGAAAGCTCCATCCAATGGATGGTCACAAGAATTTTCCAGTTTCTGAACTTTCAACCTGATCCCCAAGTGATATCCTGTACTTCAAAGATCTCTTCACTATGATTAGCACCAAAAACCAAGTATACCACTATCCTCAATTGCTTTTGGCAATTTATCTTGTAGGGAAGACATTTGTATTGGCTAATTGTCCAGGACTTGCTCCCCTGCAGGCAATGCCTGGCCTTGGGGTGTAGAATTTGGCAGTCACATAATGCCCAATTATTTATTTATTTAGATATACAGCGCAGTAACACGCCATCTCGGCCCATGAGTCCATGCCTACACCCCTGGTAGGTTTTGAAGGGTGGGAGGAAACCTGAGACCCCGGGAAAACCCACACAGACGCGGGGAGAATGTACAAACTCCTTGTAGACAGCATGGGATTCGAAACCCTTTCTGGTCCTAATCGCTGGTCCTGTAAAGGCATTGTGCTAACTGCTACGCCAACTATGGTTTTTCTCTTGCTTTTAATTTCTAGAAATGCAAGAGCTTCTAATCTTCCAGGTATAACTCATGATATTGTTCAGGCATTCCTTGAGTTACAAACATCACTTTTATGATTTTTTTGGGTACCATTTTGGAGAATGAAGCTACTTTTCACTGACAAATAGCAACGTTGTCTCCATGAGGAGAATTATATTTTTACAGAATTTCCATGTTTTATTTCAACCAATTTCATTTTGCGGAATGTTTCTTCATGCAATACTTTCTAAGAATGTATCCCTTTCACAGATCAAAGGGCTATATGATTAACATAATGTTAGCATGACACTATTATAGCACCAGCAGCCCAGGTTCAAATCCGCCACGGTCTGTAAGGAGTTTGTACGTTTTCCCCATGACCTGTGTGGGCTTCCCCGGGTGTCCTGCTCCCCTCCCGCCACCAAAATATACAGGGTTGTAGAATAATTGGATGTAATTGTGGGCAGCACAGGTTTCAATGGCTGGAATTATTACTGTGTTGTAAATTCAATTTAAATATCGAAAAAATTAAATAAATGGAACTGGATCTCTAGCAATAACTGGTAACTTCCATTGAAAACTCCCTTTATACCTACAGGTCAGATCCATTTGTTCCTGAAACATGGAAGACTGGCTGGCAGTCTTTGTTGACTTCCCTTCTGGACTTGTGGGCCCTGAGGCTCACGTTACCTCCTGCTTTCTGAAGATTCGTTCCGTGATGAGGCTTTGCATTTTCAGATTTAGTTTGTGCACCATCAGTTCCTGGATGAAGAATGGACAAGTCAGGACAGGGGTTATGAGCAAATTGGAATACAAACACAATCGTAGTCACAGAGATGCACAGCACAGAAACAGCCCTTTGGCCCATCACATTCATGCTGACCTTTTGTCCATCTACACTAATCCCACTTGCCTATAACTCCAAAACCCTTCATAACTACTATTGATTTAGCAATAATATTTAATTACTTTAACATTTGTATATACTTATTGTACACATGTATCATTTGTCTGTATGCATGCTATGTCTGTAGGTGCGTTTGCACTGAAGACTGGAGAACGCTGTTTCATTGTTGTATGTACAATCAGACGATAAACAAACGAACTTGACATTCATTTCCTTCCACATCATTTCAAATGACCTTTAAATGTAGTAATTGGGCCCTTTTCAACTGGTCTCCCATTTTGGACCTTTTCAAAATCCACATGAATAATATTTACTATCTGCCCTCTTTAGTTACTCCTTCAATTGAATTAGTTAGACAGAATATGCCCTTGACAAAGCCATTGGCCGAATCAGATTAGTCCTTACCTTTCCAAATGATTGTTAACCCTCTTCCTCAGAATCCTTTGCCAGTGACTTCTCTGTCACAGATGTTACATTAACAGCTCTATCTATCATTACCAAGCTTTTCCTTGTTGCTTCACCTGAAAGCATCTGCTATCTTCCTGTGTATCTCAGCCAGAGCCCCAATAATCTCTTCCCCAGCCTCTCTTAACACCCCATGATAAATCCCATCTGCTCCTGATGATTTGCCCGTTAAGGCAATGAGTATGTCTTTCTTTTTAAAAAAAAAAGAGACCGGCACCTTTCCTTTCACTGAATCCTTCAACAATGAAGTCTGTAACCTTTGTGAATTCTGATGTTAAGTATTCATTTAGGACCTCACCTGTACCTTCTAGTTCCATGTTGTTCCTTGTAAACCCTATTTTTTTCAACCTTAATATACCTCAGTAACAGCCTCATTACCATAATCCTGTCTACCAGTGATTTCTTGTGACCCCTCTTTACCTTCCTAATTTTCTCTCTTCGCAGGCCTCACCCACCATTACAACCTTCCATGTCCTACAACATCCATGGCCCCCCTGTACAGGAAAGTCTTGGCCTTGAACTTTTACTGTTTCTCCTTTCCCACCCTTCACCATGAGAACATAGGAACACGTGAAATTGAAGCAGGAATTGGCACATGTCATTTACACACTGACTCACAAACAGCCTTTCAAATGTCATCAGCACTCTGCAGTCTCATTTCATTGTTGCTCTTTTCACTGTCTCTTCCTTTCCTCAGTGAGGCATTCTTCCTTAAGTCAGAAATGAAGCTTTTGATTTCAAAATGGTGAGAAATAGTTAAAAAAAACTACACACATTGGAATTCTGAAATAAGAACAGAAATCTCTGGAAGCACCTCAGCAAGTCAAGCAGCATCTGTGGCAAGGCAGACGGTTAATGATCCTGATATGAGAATTGTTGTTAGAATTAGGGAAGAGAATTCAAATGGAAGAAAATAAGGAACTTAAAGCCACCAGGCCCTTATAGTCTAACCATCATTTAACATAATCATGGGTGATCTATGCTGCTCTCAACTCTGTGGTAATTCCCCCAACCCTCAGTCCCTTTATCTTTCAAATATTTGTCTATCCCCACAAATAAATATTTCCTCTTTTCTCTCAGTTCATATCTTGATGAAGGGTTCCAGACGTGAAACATTAACTCTTTTTAAACCCACTGGTCACCCCAATGCGTTTCCAGGGGCCTCTGCTTCTATGTCAGTTGTTTTAATTTTCACTTTCAGGTTTGCAGTCTGCCACCTGTCTGCCAGGTTATTAAAGATGGTATTTGAGAGGCGCTTTGTATGACAGAGACAGACAAATTGGGAGATAAGAATGGAGTCTTTATAGGAAAAAGAGTAAGATGAAGTCTGGTGAATTTAGCTGTGGGATTTAATTTAGAAATCAGCACGGTAACAGGCCCTGTCAGCCAACGAGCCCATGTTGCCCAATTACACCCAATCAACCTACATCCCCTGGTACATTTTGAATGGTGGGAGGAAACTGATGCACCCGGAGGAAACCCATGCAGACACGTGGAGAATGTACAAACTCCTTACAGACAGCGCAGGATTCAAACCACGGACACTGGTGCTGTAACAGCATTGTGCTAACTGTACCTGTCTCCACCATTTCTGTGAGCTCATTCCAGATGTTCTCCACTTTCTTAAACATCCCCCAGCTTTTATTTAAATGACTTCCCTCTCAACTTAAACTTATGATCTCTAGTTCTAGATTCCCTATTCTGAGGAAAGACTGTAATGTTCTATCTCCTCAGTGCTCCTCATCATTTTATAAACTTCTTTCGGGTCATTCCTCAGCCTCCTACATTCAGTGAGGATAAACCCAGTCTCTCCATAAAACTGCAGCCCTCCATTCTCGGATACAACTTCCATACAGATCGAGAGACCATGGGATCCATGGAGCAGCAAGCTGGCTGGGAGTCGTAATCAAGCGATAAAGTAAATTTTAATTAGTTGCTCCTTTGAACTAAAAATAAAATACATTTATAATTATCACTTGCTTAGATCCTGATTGTTGTTTGTTGCTTTGGAGTATTTTCTACATTATATAATTTTTAAAAATTCATAAATTTAGACATACAGAACAGTAACAGGTCCTCTGGTCCACGAGCCCGTGCCACCCATATACCCCAATTAATCTACAAACTCATACGGTTTTGGAGGGTAGGAGGAAATTGCAGCAACTGGAGGAAATCCATGCAGACTTGGACATTGTACCAACTCCTTACAGACAGTGCTAGATTCGAACCGTAGTCCTTGGTGCTCTAACTACTACGCTAACTGTGGCACCCATGATCTGCAGAGAGAACAAATATCCCAGCACCAATCACTGAGGAACATTTTTATCTCTAGGCATCTATCCTGCCCCTTGGCTGTAAGCCCAGACCTCTTTCACTGGGTGGTGAGTTCCTTGATTCATGGGATTGATGATGCCATGGTGACAGATAGAGGAAGCTTTGTGAGGCAACATGTTAACAGGGCAAAGGGTTTTTACAACGTTGAACACAATAGATGAGAATACAAACTACTATTTACAAATTAGAGCAATCCTATTGTCCATAATCTCCCCAAAGCTGTCTCATAGCTCAAAGGCAAATCCCAGACCTTCAGAAGGGCAATGCTTTCAGTGGATATGGAAATCCAATACTAGAAACCCAAAGAGAAATTATTTCCTGCTTCGAGCTGCAATGAAGTAAAGCTTCCACAGAGGCAGCCATCACGTTGATTCCATGCAAGAGTGGAGTGGGTAAGATGTGATGCTGTCTCAGGTCACACAGGCTGCTGATGCTCACTGTTACCAGGTGAAAAAGGAGAACATAAAAGGGCTGTTGAGTAGAACAACCTGTGGCACCATCACTGGTGAATAAACATCTGTAGAAGATAGGATGGAAGAATATGGCACAATTAAAAATCCTACAAGGCGCCTGGGCTACACGAGGCAAATATAGTATAATCATTAGGTTACAGTTTAAATAAGTGTAATTCTATGAGAAAATTGCAAGGTGTTAGTGTTCCAAGTTTAATTTCTCAATCCTTTTGATCTAGCACAGCATCAGTGTTGTATAATGTAAAGAATGAACTCTGACAATAAATCTGAATTCAAATTCAATGACCAAAGTGGCTTGCCCCATGGTCACTGAATATTTATGAGAGGATGTCCTCGGAGCATTCACTTTTGTGGGTTATCTGTGCAAGTTCATCTGACAGCAGCAAATATCAAGATCGGAGAGTTCATTAGAAGATCAGTAAACCATCCACATGTGAGGGGTTTAAGAGAGTGTTTGAAGGGCAAAATTCCCCAGTTACACATTTACAAAACTAGTTCACTGCTTGCAAGGCCTCAGGCATAGGTGTTTGAGTTAAACAGGAACGACTGCAGATGCTGGGGTTGAGGGCAAGTCACAAATTCTGATCCATCGCATCAGTTTTTGATGCTCTTGTCATGTCTCTCCATTTTTCTTTACTGCTGGTTTAATGGCCAGCACATTCACTGGAACCCTTTTGCCTGACAAATTCAACTCAACTCTATCCAGACAAAACCGTTCACATGAATGGAACCCCAATCACTCCCTCCTCAACTAATGCAGAACGACTGCAGTGTGCACCAGCTATAAAATGCACTGCAATTACTTCCCAAATCTTGTCTGAGAGCTACTGCCAGACCCATAACTATCACCACCCAGAAGAACAAAGGTAGCCAGCTCATGAGAATATCATCCTTTCCAATAACACATCTTCTCTTTCACTGGATCCAAATCTCACAGTAGTACTTTGACTTCTCAAGAACAATTAGGACTGGGTAATAATTGGTAAATCTTAACTGAGATATCAATATCTTTGCAAAATAAAATAAAATCCAGTCCCTTGCACACATTGCCTGAAATGCAGCGCATCATGTAACTCAGGAAAAGTTGCCATCATCTTACCTACCCAGTACATCGGACTGGGAGCAGCCACAGTTTTCTGTCCACTGAAGACATTGAGAGATTATTGGGAGAGGTACAAGATCAGATCCTGTTAAAACTAACCCCCAATTCGAAGAGGAATTTACATGAGAAATGATCCTTGGTCCAGAGATTGTGAGAATATTAAGTTGGCGTATTCACCATGTCGAGTTGTTCAGCATTGATTTTGTTCAGCATTGATTTTGTTCAAGCAATGTATGCAGGGTAATATTCCCAAACTCTTGATCTGATCACCAACTGCTAAATGGTATTTTCTGACCAGTGGCCCACTGTACATTCAGTAGCTCAGGGATATTTGATAGCATTCAGTAACTCAGTGAAATAAAGGTTAGAGACTAACTTGAGGAATTCCTGGACACTTTGTCCACAGCTCTCTCTTGACCAGTTGTATTGCTGAGGAAGTGAGCTCTAAACTCTATTAAATTGGAAAGGTGTGTGATACCTTTCTCTGAAACCATTTTGTGTTATGCACCGTCCTGTGATGCTCTGTGATGCCTGCCTTTGGTCACAAAGACCTTGCTTAAAATGGCATATTTTAATACACAACAGTGTTAAAAGTCTTAACTAAATCTTGTGTATGACTCAAATTTTTGGATATATGTTCCTTGTGTGAATGCATCTGTGGAAGTGGGGACCTCATTCAATAGAAATCAATGGGTCTATTGCAAGGTGATGTATCAATGTCCCTTTCGGTAGAATGTTCTGATCACATCATTTCATGGTCCCAGAAAGTGATCAAGCATTGAGAGAAATACCCGAGAACCACAGCAACACTAAACAATTCATTTGTTGACATTCCACATAACTTTGCAGAGCTGTCATTGATAATCTTCCAACAAGAAACAGAATCAGCTCCATATTAACTGATATCTTTGCATTTTTTTGTAGCAATCCAGACAAAGCCATTCTACTTCAGTGCCTCTTAATTCCATAGATTTAGACTATGATGATGTCAAGCTATCCCAGGATCAATCACGGTATTAACCCACAGTGCCAGTCTTTCATAACACAGTCCATTCTATCACAGTCTACCCATGTCCCAACCACAGTATAATGGCATCACACATCCAATCTCTCGCGGTGGCAACTATGGCAACATATTATTGCAGATTTGAGTATCCATTACAGGAAAAATTTGTCTCAAGAACAATGACAACTATAAACATTTACAACATAGCAGCGAATCCAGTGTAGTGAACCTCTCATCATCTGCTGTCTGAAGGTTGAGTATCTGTCTCACTAGGTAATCTTTATCATGTTCCTTTCCTACTCACCAGGGTCCCAAATCCCATCCTTCTTTTCCATTTGCTGCGGACATGGCTCCCACACCCCCTTTAAACTCACCGAGGTCTCAATTCTCACTTACCTAGTTCACCAAAATATTACAATATTGTATAGCAAATTAAAAGTGAGTTAGGGTATTAATGGAAACAACACTTTAAAATGTTGGTTCTATTGTATAAAATCTTCTTTCAACATTCTCCAAAACTTCAAAGTGTACAGGGGTTTTAGGCTAATTGGGCAGCGTGGAAGGGGCTGTAAGTCTAATTTATAAATGAAACATTCCATATTCCAGAAATTGTCAATGCGACTAAAGTCCTGCACATGCTGGATTATCAGTGTTAAACAATACCGGTTACAATTCATCTCTGCCAATTGTGTAATCTATCAGAGCAATAAAAACCTATCACATTGCCAAACGACCAGTCACACAGCCTGCAGAAAGGCCCTTCAGCCCATTGAATACACACTAATTATTAACAACCAATTTACACTCATCTTTCTTCTCCCTGTGTTAAATTGGCTGGCTCATCAAAGCCAAAGGGGAGTGAGAAAAGGCTGGTGTTCTGCAGAGATCGGTATTGGCAGCTCTGTTGTTTGTGATGTACATAAATGACTTGGATGAAAGAGTAGGTGGGTGAGTTAGTAAGTTTGCAGATGATACAAAGATTGATAGAGTTGTGGACAGTGTAGAGGGTGATAAAATAATATAATGGAATATAGATGAGGACAGAAAAATGGCAGATGAAGTTTAATTTGGGCAAATGTGAGCTGTGGCAATTTGGGCAGTCAAATGTAAGAGGAAATGTTAACAGTTAATTGGTATGCAGAGATTTCTGGGGGTCAGGGTCCACAACTCTTTGAAAGTGGCCAATCAAGTAGATAAGGAGGTGAAGATGTATGGTAGTCTTGGCTTCTTTGAGTGGGGCATTGAGTCTACATGTAAAGAGATTATGTAGCAATTGTATAAAACTGGTAAGGCAGCACAGAATTCTGGTTGCCCCTTTACAGGAAGCACGTGGAAGCTTTGGAAAGGGTACAGAAGTGGTTTATAAGGATTTTGTCTGGTTTAGAGGGCATGCATTAGGAGGAGAGTTTGGACAGACTTGGATTATTTTCTCTGGAGTGTGGATGTGATGGGGGCATGTGAAGGTGCAAGTGTAATGTAATTTGGGTGTCATGTTCGGCACAGACAAATGGGCTGAATGCCCTGTCCAGAGCTGTACTGTTCTAGAGGTTCTTTGCAGCCATCAGCACCCCCAAGAATCTACCACTCATTTGTACACTAAGGGTAATTAATACACTGGCGCACATCTTTGGCATGTGGGAGGATACCAGAGCACCAGGAGGAAGCCCACATGGTCACAGAGAGAACATACAAATTCCACACAGGGTTGGGGTAGAACTTGTGGTGCTGGAGCTGCCAACAACTCTACCAGATGTTACCTATCGGAGATCAATCCATCATGATGAAAAATTATCTGTGACAAGTATCCTGAGAACAAACACAGAAGGTTTTTATCCCAATGTCCATTAGTGTATTTCTTTCATGTTGCAACTGTACCACAGCTCCACTCTGTCACAGTTACAGCTCATAAAGTGACAAATGCCCCAGCACCAAAACATAAATATGATAAAGAATCATCCTGTCACAGATTAGTTCAATGTTAATCCATCCCAGACACCATCATTGTTCGTCACTTTGTCTAACTGATGATACCCCCTCTTATCAACATGTTGATTTATAATAATCCCAATCAGTAAAATAAGCAATTCGAGTATTGATTGCAACCTATGACAGGGATAACCTGACACAGAAACAAACTGTTGCAGCAAACCAAGAGGCTTAAAGCAGGAAGACAACATGATTGGGAAGGTATTGAAATACTAGCTTTAGTGGTGAGACACTGAATACAGACACAAGGAGTGGAAATAAAAAGTTTGAAAACCCGTGTTTTAATCTTCCCTAATTGACTTGTTATGTGCATGGTTTCATAACTCCAAAGGAAATGGGCCAATGACAAATTTTCTCAAACAAAATATTTCAGTAACAATTGGGTCTAGAGCAATGGTTCTCAACCCTTCCTCCCCAACCCCCACCCCCCCCCCCAACTTACATCCCACCTTAAGCAATCGCTTGCTAATCACAGAGCACAGGGTGGGATGTGAGTGGAAAGAAAAAGTTTGAAAACCACTAGTGGAGATGGATACATATGGTGTTCGAGGGTTGGCATGGAGACTGGAAGCCTTAATACCTTTCTGTGCTACCTGACTCCATCACTGAGTGAATACAGAAACTTGAAGCCAAGTTCTCCTCCACAATGATACATGGATGAGCCCCAGCATCTGTGTTATTCTGGGACCAACACCTACCCGAAAATACAGTGGGGAAAGTCATTTGATGAACTTGGTGCACAATTGGATTTTGTCAAATATAGGGAGACAGGTTTCAATTGCAGACAACTCTATTTATTACCTCGTTCATACTGAGTGTGCTCCTGCATCTAGATTCTCCCACAGTCTTGCACAGGCTGTGATTCATAGAAAGATTACAGAGGAATTCATGGTAAGTAAATCTGAAACTCAACTCACCTTTATTGGAAAATATCTTGGCTCGATAAAACAGAGCTTGGACTGTTTGGTTCAGTCGTTTCTTGTTCACGTTTGGCAGCTCTGCAACTGCTGTCTTCAACTCATCCTGCCAACGGTCAGGTCTATCTGCAGATCCTTGAACCAGATCTGGCAGACATTGGTTTATTTGCATTTCAGTAGCATTATTTGTCTGCCTGGTGCTAACACTTATATTGTTGGTTGGCAGGATCATTCCTGAGGTTTCATCTGAGGTCCCCCCACTTAGTTTCACTCCATCTGCCATTGTTCTGAATGGAGAGTCATTCATCTTCCCTGAGCGCAGTTCATCATGTGTCTGCATGATGGGTCTGTAAGCATTTCACAGTCATGTGGTATTGACTGAAGCTCCTTAAAATGCCTTGTTCATGTTTCTTCCTTAATTATTTCCCAGTGCTTGATCACATGGCTTAAAACTTCAATTTTCATTGGCTCACTTGTATCCTCATCATTTGGAGTCACTTCCTCGTCTTCATTCCCCAAAGAGGACTAAAGAAATGCAAGTTCACTCAATGCAGTGACTGAAAGATGGGGAGATGGGGCAGCTGGGTGGGTGGATGACGGGCGACAGGGCGGCTGGGAGGCTGGGAGACCAGGTCAAACGTCGAACTCATGTTATAGAATCGAGAATGTTAATTAATGAATCAATACTCACTTAATTACGCCTCCCTTATCCAAGAAGAAATTGTTGCTTTAAACACCTTCGCCAAGAAATAAACACATCATTTTAGTCAGTCGCTCTAGTGCACCAAGGAGTACATGATGGTGATATTATGATGTCTTTGTGAGTGAAACTCTGTTCTCAACTATTATTGAAGGAATACTCCATGTTGCAGTGTCATTCTTCAGAGGTTAAAGGGAAGACCCATCTGCCTTCATGTTCGGTATAAAACATACATGAAGAATTACATGAGAATCCCCTGGTGTTCTGATGAACATTTATAAACTAACAATTTCTGCCCTGGGTACATTTTTCTCTTCCTGTGGTGAGATATTTATGTATAAAGACAACCAGACAATGGGACATCCTGATTGTGTAAGGCTTTACAGTAATATTTTCTCCCTGTCCCTTACTTTAAGGGAAAGAATTGTTTTCTTTGTTAGAATTATTTGTTGCTAATCCTTGTCAGATGATCAGCTTCAGGGTTGTCTGATACTAAATAAAGTAAACCAAGGTGAACCTTCTCCAGAACAGAGTGTGGTTTGTGTATGATGGGTCCCCACACTATAGAGGCAGGTTGAGGAGCAGGCAGGAAAAGCAGATTAAATGAATGCTGTAAAATGCAAATGTTCTTGGGAAGGAGAATAGGAAGTACTATGCATAAGGAGTACAAGAACAGAGATGCGGGTACATTAACGTAACGTTAAAAGTGGCAGGGGAGCCTGAGAAAGTAATTGATCTGTATGGAGGATTCTGGGCTTTTGATTTTAAGAGGATACAAGACTAAGAAAGCCACAATAGAGTCATGGGATTGTGCAGCCTGAAAATGGGCAAATTCTGGCCACCACACCCATACTGACTGGTGGCATTCATCTGTATTAATCCCATCAGGCTCTTGAACCTTTTCCTATGACTGTAACACCAATTATAAACCACCCAGGACAACCAAAAGATCGGTCTACATGACTGAAATGCTACTTTTTTTTCTTGTACCAACTTCAGCTGAGAATATTTACTTGTCTATCCTTTGATATTTATTAGCTTTTTCTTTGCATATTTTAATGCTTCGTTTAAATGATCGAGTTTTTCACCATGTTCAGATGTCCAGATGTGTCAATCTTTGTCCAGGAATTTCTCGAGCTGATTGCCAGAGGCTGCTGCTCTTGACATCTTATGTTAAATCCAGGTGGGCTTCAAGAAGCTGGTAGGCAAGCCTACTTGCCTCTTGCTCTCAGTCTGAACACAGGCAAGAGTATTGACTGCACTCCCAGTCAACCCAACACATTCCCATTTTAAGCATTTTTAAATGCACAAAGCAATACATACTTTAATTGATCATATTAAAACAAATTTAACAAAAACATTTAATGCATTGAAGCACACCATTTATATGGGAGTAGCTGGTGAGAGACCTCCATCTCTCCCAGAGTCCTTGGTGATCCCTGCAACCTGGATGGAAATATCAAACAAGCTTCTCAAGTCTCCAGAGCAGGTCTTGAACCCACAACCTTCTGACTTAGAGGCAAGAATACTAACCTCTCTACAACAGGACTCTTGTGTCAACACAGTATAAACATCATATCCATTCTGAAGAAATTTGAGAAGTTGTGAAACAGAAATTACAGCAGCCAGAGGGATCAACAGAAAAGATGCCAATCAAAAATATTGAGTACAACTCTGCTCATGTTTTACACCCATCAATAAACTAAACACCTCACCCACCTCCAAGTACTCACAATAATTGCAGCATGCCACATGTATATTTAGATATAGATCAGAACATGTAACACTTGTTCTGCTGTCGCAGGAGATATAGATTTGTAAATTGACGAGAACAGTGATTTCCCCAGTCCAGTAAACAACAGCCATTGCCAGGCAACGTTGGGAACTGCAATTACAGTTCCAGCACCAAACTTATCACCACTTTGGGAAGAAGATTAATGTGGTCTCCAAAAGTGAGTGATTTAATTTCTTCTGTAACAGATGAGAAGCCACTTGAATTAAACAGATACTAAATAATTGGCTCGAATTGACTTATTTCAATTAAAAACCAGGACTGATCCAGATGCAATACTACTTCACATTCATATTTCAAGAGCATTCAGCAGTAGGCAATCGTACACACAGCAACACTCTGCTCAGGAAGGCAGATGTTGGTGACAAGGTTTACCTTCACCCTTCAGCACATCTGTTAAAAACATACAAGCCAAAGATCCACAAACCTAGTTTTAAGCCCAGAGACTATAGGGCAGAAATAGTGCCTGCCCTCATTAACACCCCGAGAGGTGGGCCACAGGGTTTGCATTCCTGAAACCAGACTACTGAGACAGGTACTCTTCCAAACTTCACCTCGAGAATGTGCTTGATGAATATACTCAAAGCCTCCTTGAGAAAATGTAATGCACTTAGAGTGCAGAAGAAACATTCTAAAAGGCACAGAGACACTGGAGTCTCTTCAGCAAGAGCACTTCCCCACCTGAGGCAGAATTAGCAGGTCCCACATTAGCCTCATTCATCACCTGGGGGCCACTGATCAAGACTGGACATCCTTGTTCAAGAGACAAGATGCAAAACTCTGCCAATCATATCGTCTCAGACTGCACTGATAGCAATGAAAGGTGCAATTTTGTTGGGTGAGCATCTTTATGGTTGAAAGTTGGAAATGTAGAAAGGTTTGGGGAGAAAATTCCAGAGTTTGAAGCCAAAAGAGCTGAGGCAAGAGCATCAATGGTGGAGCAACCACAGTCAGAGATAGGCAATCGGTTGGAATTGTAGAATCATAGAAAACTTACCACACAGGAGAGGATTCTCTCCAGTATCAGATTGAGAGACATGTCTCACTTTGTCCCACCTTCCAGTACTTTATAAGCCACAGCTGGAGCATTGTTCACAATTCTAATCTCCACAGGTAGGTCATGATTAAAGTGGAGAGGGTGCTGGATGCACCCTGGATTGAAGACTTTAGTTAAGGGGAGAGATTGACGGGCAAGTTTGTTTATCTTGGAGACAGAGGCTTGATGGAAGCTTATAAAGTTTTAAGAGCTAGAGATGGGTTAGAAAGTCAAGATCATTTTTGCATGATTCGATTATTAAAGTTTAAGATAAGGTGAGAACTTTTAAAAGGGAAGGTGAGAATTTTTAAAAGGGAAGATGTGGAATTAGATACAATTTCTAAGTTTTAAGATTGTTTAGGTCATTAAGTCTGCAAGATGCAGAAGGATAATTCCTAATGTTGACCTATTTTGGAAGGACAAACCAGAAGGCTGAGTACAGTGTTAATGGTCATTTACTTAAGAGTGTGGATGAATAGAGGGACCTTGGGGTGCAAATCCATACATCCCTCAAGGTTGCTGCACAGGTTGATAGGATAGTTAAGAAGGCCAATGGGATGCTGGGCTTCATTAATGAGGGGATTGAGTTCAGGAGTGGAGAGGTCATGTTGCAACCCTACAAATCTCTGGTAAGACCACAGAATATTGTGTTCATTTCTGGTCACCTCATTACAAGAAGGATATGGAAGCCAAAGAAAGAGTACAGAGAAGTTTTACAAGGATGTTGCCTGGATTAGAAAACAAGTCTTATGAGGCAAGGTTAGCAGAGGTATGACTTTTCTCTTTGGAGCGTAGAAGGATGAGAGGAGACTTGATAGAGGTTGACAAGGGTCTGAGATGCATAGATAGGGTGGAGAGCCAGCACCTTTTTCCCAGGGCAGAACCAGCACACACCAAAGGACATGTGTACAAAGTTAAGGGAGGGAAGTTTAGGTGAGACGTCAGGGGTAAGTTTTTTTTTATAAACACAGAGAGTTGTGGGTGCCGGGAATGCCTTGCCAGGGATGGTGGTGGAGGCTGAAAGATCAGGGGCATTTAAGAGACTTTTAGACAGGCACATGGATGAAAGAAAAATAGAGGGTTATGAGGTAGGGTGGGTTTAGTACTTTTTTGGGTGTGTTTAGTATTTTTTTAAAAAAAATAATATGTGGGACAGCCTTTATTGTGCAGTTGTGTTCTATGTGGAAAAGTGGGGTGTGTGGATGGGCAAAAGGTCAGCATGGATATTGAGGGCCATCTGGCTCATCTGTCCTGTACAAATCCACAACTTAAGGATTCTGGAGTGCAGCGATTTTATGTAAGAGGTTAGAAGGGATCTGATGTTGGAACCTGGAACTCACTGCCTGAGAAGTGAATCGAGGCATGCATCCCACTACAGCTGCAGTTTCCCAAGAGCACCCCAAGTGCTTTAAATTAGCTTGTAGAAAGGCTACTGATTTTAAAAAAAAACGTTGGCAAATCCACAGAGGACAATGCCCAGATGTTGGCGCCCATGCTTATCCATGAGGGTTACTGTCTCTAGGGGATCAGGGCAGTAGATCCCCCCTCTCCTGCCCACAGCAGCTGAAAAGGAGTAACTTACAACAGGACACTACAGGGTAGGAGACCACAGTAGCAGAACCAGCAAAGGGCTCAAACTCATGAGGCTCTGGGCTTCATGAAGCTGTTGATGACGAGCAGGGAATTGGAGGGGGCTCAGTCACTGACAGCTTCCTAATCATATTGTAGGTTCGGAAGCAGGAGCTGGTGTTCACCCCCGGAACAGACAGGAGGCTGTGTGACGGAGCGCAGGAGGCAAATCCATGGACACTCAGTGTTTCTGAAGTGACTCTCTTTTGCTTCTCTTGCCCTCATTGGTGGGGTTTCCAAGTTACTGGTGCCTCTTTTATAAAGAAATCTTAAATTCTTCAGAAACACAAATCTTCCAAGGCCAGCAGGGGGCAGTACATATACCAATACTGTACGTACGGTGCTCATTTATTGGTGTTACATTCTTGTTGCCACAGTGCCAATACCAACTCTTTCAGCTCTGCTCCTCCTGTCAACTCCGATATCAAAGGGAGGAGAGGTTTACTTGCCTACAGGAAGATTTGCCTCAGAGGGAGCATGAAGGTAGAGAGAAGGTGGCTAATGGAGCAGAGTTGAATCCTTGGCATTCTGGTGTTCCTGTCATAATCAGCAAGTCCAACTAGTTCATCAAACACCACAGATCATATCCAGCCAACAATTTATATTTTTTTTAAACAACTTCATCATCCAAAAATCCTTCACGAGAGCACTTTGTGTAAAATTTAGGGATCACAGAATGGATACAGGTTGGATGTCATCTGATTGGATCCATTCCAACTTTTATAAGACTAATCCTGTTTGTCATTGCATGCTTAATAACAAGTTGAGTCGCCAGGGGAGGTAAACCAAATAAAATACTTTACTGAACACAACCAAACATGATAAAAAGGGTAGGGAGAGAGAGCCCACAATGTGACCCCTGCTCCCTGCTATCACTTGATCCAACTAACGCACGTGTGCGGCGAGCTGTTGAGAGTATGGTGGGTGCAATGTGATTGCATCGGGTGCAGAGCAGCCAATGGCAGCGGCTGTCTACATCCCATTCCCCAAAAATGGCACAAGCTCTTTCATTTCAGAGACACATCCAGTGCCCCTGTAAATGCTGCATCGGAATTTGTCTCCACTCCTGTCCAGCCCGTCTATGCACAGCCCAACACTTCGATGGGAAAGCAAATCTCTTACTTTTGGTTCCTTTGCCAATTACCTTCCTGGCTGTCCAGTAACTGGATTTATCTCTGTGCTCTTGCGCTTGAAATCTTTCATTGCTCAGGCACCATAACTAAATTGCTAGATGTTTCAAAGTATTTTCTCCCCTTACTGTCCTTAGATCCATCCCAGCTGGCGCTGTTTTTTAAAAAAAAAATCTACTTTAACGCAGCTTGCCTTTCTGGTACCTCATCTTCAGAATTTCAGTTTTATCTTCCAGAGCTTCCAGCTTTATCTTGGTGAAGTCGGTTTCAGGGAGTGTCTTAAAGGAGAAGGCAGAGTCAAATGTTAACAGAGAGCTTGGATGGGAACTTTGGTGGTTGTGTAATGGCTGTCAAGGGTGAAGCAAGTAATGTCAGGGCGACACAGGTTTGGAAAAAGAGTGAGGGGTGGTGCAATAAAATGATGTGGGGCATAATCGATTGATAATCAGAATCCTTTCCCCAGGGCAATTCAAGGGGACAGGTTTAAGACCATAAGATTTAGGAGCAGAAGCAGGCCACTTGGCCCATCAAGTCCACTCCGCCATTCCATCATGAGCTGATCCATTGTCCCACTCAGCCCACTCTCTGGCCTACATAGAAACATAGAAACATAGAAGATAGGAGCAGGAGTAGGTTATTCGACCCTTCGAGCCTGCTCCGCCATTCAACGAGATCATGGTTGATCTTAAAGTTCAGTACCCTGTCCCCGCCTTCTCTCCGTAACCTTTCATACCCTTATACTGAAGAAATAGATCTAATTCCCTCTTAAATATATTTAATGAACCTGCCTCTACTGTCCTCTGTGGCAATGAATTCCACAGATTCACCACCCTCTGGGTCAAGAAATTCCTCCTCATCTCGGTCCTAAATGGTTTGCCTATTATCCTCAAACCATGGCCCCGGGTTCTGGATTTTCCCATCATTGGAAACATCCCATCTGCATCCATTCTGTCCAGTCCTGCCAGAATTTTAGATGTCTCTATGAGATCCCCTCTCAATCTTCTAAACTCCAGCGAGTACAGTCCCAATTTGCGCAATCTTTCCTCATAAGTCATTCCTGCCATTCCAGGTATTAGCCTGGTGCATCGCCTCTGCACTCCCTCCATTGCAAGAACATCCTTCCTTAGATAAGGTGACCAAAACTGCACACAGTACTCCAGGTGGGGTCTCACCAAGGCCCTGTACAGCTGCAGTAAGGTATCCTTGTTCCTATACTCAAACCCTCTTGATATGAAGGCCAACATACAATTTGCCTTTTTAACCGCCTGCTGTACCTGCATGGTCGCCTTCAGAGACTGATGTACAAGTACCCCTAGGTCTCTCTGCACTTCCCCATCTCTTAATCTATTGCCATTCAAATAGTAATCTGCCCTCTGGTTTGTATTACCAAAGTGAATAAAACCTCACATTTATCCACATTGTAGTGCATTTGCCATGCATCTGCCCAGTCCCTCAATTTATCCAAATCACACTGGAGCTTCCTGACCCCCTCTTCCGTGCTCACAACCCCTCCTAGCTTAGTGTCATCTGCAAATTTGGAGATATTACATCCAATCCCCTCATCCAGATCATTAATGTAAATTGTGAACAGCTGGGGTCCCAGTACAGATCCCTGTGGTACCCCACTGGTCACCGCCTGCCACTCAGAAAACGAGCCATTTATCCCAGCTCTCTGTCTTCTACCTTCCAGCCAGTTCTCAATCCACATCAATACTTTTCCCCCAGTCCCATGAGCCTTGATTTTGGAAGCCAGTTGTTTATGCGGGACCTTATCGAAGGCCTTTTGGAAGTCCAGGTATACCACATCCACTGGCTCTCCCCCATCTATTTTACCTGTCACCATCTCAAAGAATTCCAATAGATTTGTCAAGCACGATTTACCTTTTGTAAATCCATGTTGACTCCGTCCGATCCCTTCTCTGCTAGTCATATGCTCTGCTATTACATCCTTAATAATGGATTCTATCATTTTGCCCACTACTGATGTAAGGCTCACCGGCCGATAATTCCCCGCTTTTTCTCTACCCTCCTTTTTAAATAGTGGGGTAACATTAGCTACCCTCCAATCCATGGGTACTGATCCTGAGTCTATCGAGTTCTGGAAAATAATTCTTAAAGCATCTGCTATCTGAATGGCCACTTCCTTGAGTACCCGAGGATGTAGATTATCAGGCCCTTGGGATTTATCTGCCTTCAATCCCATCAATTTCCCCAAGACCATGTCCTTAGAGATACTGATTTCTTTCAGTTCCTCCCTTGCATTAGTCTCTATGTTTCCCAACATCCTTGGGAGGTTATTTGTATCCTCTCTTGTAAAAACAGAACTAAAGTAAGAATTTAATTGGTCTGCCATTTCCTTATTCCCCATTATATATTCCCCTGATTCCGACTGCAAAGGACCTACTCTGGATTTCACCAATCTTTTCCTCTTGACATATTTATAAAAGCTTTTGCAGTCGGTTTTTATATTTGCCGCAAGCTTACTTTCGTAATTTATTTTTGCTCTCTTGATTAATCCCTTTTTCCTCCTTTGCTGCATCTTGAACTGCTCCCAGTCTTCGGTTGTGGTACTTTTTTTGGCCAATTGATATGCTCTCTCTTTGGACCCAATGCTGTCTCTAATTTCCCTTGTTATCCACGGTTGAGTCACCTTTTTTGGTTTATTTTTATGCCAAACCGGTATAAACGATTTTTGCAATTTCTCCATTAGATCTGTGAATGCTTTCCATTGTCTATCCACAGTCAACTCCCCCATAAACACCACCCAATCAATCTTACTCAACTCCCGTCTCATACCATCATAATTCCCTTTATTTAAATTCAGGACCTTAGTCTCGGTTTTAATTTCATCACTCTCCATGTCGAGTGAGAATTCGATCATATTGTGATCGCTCCTACCCAAAGGGCCTCGTACAACAAGATTGTTGATTAGCCCCTTATCATTGCATAATACCCAATCTAAAATGGCCTGCTCCCGAATTGGTTCCTCGACATATTGGTCTAGATAACCGTCCTGTAAACATTCAAGGAATTCCTCCTCCTCTGTATTTTTACCAATTTGACTAGTCCAATCTATATGCAAATTAAAGTCTCCCATGATGACAGCTGTTCCCTTATTGCACACTTTTCTAATTTCTCTTTTAATGCCTTCCCTCACCTCTACACTACTATTTGGAGGCCTATATACCACCCCCACTAACGTTTTCCGCCCCTTGCTATTCCTTAGTTCTACCCATATAGATTCCGCATCTTCTGAGTTAATATCCTTCCTGTCAATCGTGTCGGTCCCTTCTCTCACCATCAATACTACCCCACCCCCTTTTCTTTCTTGCCGATCCCTCCTAAATATCGTATATCCCGGGATGTTAAGTTCCCAGGATTGCCCACCCTGCAGCCATGTTTCTGTAATCCCAATCAAATCATATTTGTTTTTCTCAACTTCCACAGCTAATTCATCTACCTTGTTCCGAATGCTTCTTACATGAAGATATAAAGCCTTCAGATTTGCTTTTTTACTTTTTTACTTTCGCTGCCTAACCTAACTTTGAAACCCTGACTATTCAGATACCCATCAACCTTTGCCTTAAATACTTATAGTTGAGAAGGGAAAAAATTTAAAAGAATAAGTTTTTCACT
The DNA here is from genome assembly GCF_036971445.1 of Narcine bancroftii. Taxonomy (NCBI): domain Eukaryota; kingdom Metazoa; phylum Chordata; class Chondrichthyes; order Torpediniformes; family Narcinidae; genus Narcine; species Narcine bancroftii. Next base: position 140,808,284 of record NC_091470.1, on the reverse strand, counting down.
CAGAGTATGGTGTTGGTCTGGAATGAGCTGCCAGAGGAGGTGGTGGGCACAGAATCTATTTTAACATTTAAAAGACATTTGGAGAGACTTGGATGGGAAAAAGGATAGAGGGTCAAATTCAGGCAAATGGGATTAGTGTGGATAAACATGCTGGCCAGCATGGACAAGGTGGGCAGAAGTCTCTGTGCTGATACACATTGTATCACTGTGTATGATTTTGTGAAATGGTGAGAATGATTGTCCAAAGTTCTGACTTGAAATATGTGGACAGAGAGCTCTGGAGCAAAGATGACAGATTCAGAATAAGTCATTTTCTCTTTTACTTTTTGGTCATGTATCAACATGAGGTCATTTTAAAGTGACCAGATGATCAGTGAGTACCGATAGTCCCCAATTTACGATGGCCTGAGTTATGAATTTTTAAAGATACAATGGTAGAATCTGTACTGTACTTTAAATTTTGGCTGTCTCCCCACAGCTCTGTTAGTCCCCACACTGATCCCACTGCACTGCCCCGCTCTCTCCCACCAGCCCCATGTCAGTCCCACACTGATCCCACTGCCATTTTTCGGTGTACTTTTTTTTGGACTTACAATGGGAATGCCAGAATGCAACCCTATCATAAATTGAAGATTAGCTATACCTGGTGAGGATTAGGGGCTGAAATTATCCCCTTCTTGCCTCTCCACCATTTGAGCAGAGTCCAGGTTCTGCCAGATGCTTGCCTGTGCCTCCAACTCCGTGTGACCAGGGGGGGGGTGTGACCTTTGATAGTCTGGCCTGAAGTGGCCCTTCAGTGGTGGTAGCATGTACTACAGTCTGGCAGAGAGTGTGGAAGTGAAAAGTGTCACTCACATCCTTTTCAGACTCGAGGGTTGAATTTTGGTTATAATTTACTAGTTTGGGGATTTTCATTTCAGGTGCAGAACTTTTATCCACAGAAGATGCTGGTTCATGGCATTAAGTCTGAATGTCCAGATCTCTCATCTCCATAGCAGCCCTTACATCCTGGGAAAGTCCTCCCTCGTAGTGCAGACAGCACGGGAACCTTGGGTTGTCTACCTGCACCTGTTACTGTTTCTTCGCAAGAGAAAATTGCAGCAATAAATTCTCGAAGTGAGGATGACCCAAGTTCACAACTTTTTTGATGACTCTTGATTTGTGTTTGACATCAAATAAGATGAAAGCAAATTTCCGGGCTCCTGCTCTTTCCTGATGGACATGGGAATATAATAATGAAGAGGGTGGTGGCACAATGCATGGTCATGTGGAAGCCTGCCCTAGAAATGGAGCCAGTGCAAAGGGTTTTGCAGAAACAGGACACTGGTTAAACCAAACCCAGGACATTTATTTGGCACTAGGAAAGACTAAAACCTATTCTTGGATAAATTATCCCTTTAATTAGGAACAGAGCTATGTCTGGCAATTACCTATATTTCTGACCTCCTTTGGAAGGTTCACAGAACAGTGCCAAACTTTTCAAAGCTACTTATGAAAAAGCTGAGATGACTATGCTTAGGATGGTGTAATGGAAGATTCTAACCTGTTTTTTTAAACTTGCAGCTCTGGGTTCTGGAAGGCTGAGAACCTGCTTGTGTTTTAGAATCAGCAGACATAAGCTAAATTCCACCAAGGGGCCAGAGATGCTGTTATCTGATGAAAGGACATCTGTGTACCAAGAACATTTAATCTTCCTGCTTGTTTTGGTCTCAGACTGTCAGAGGCCTAGCCTTGATGCAAAATAAACCATTGTATTCAAAGTGATAAGCTGAAAATTATGTTATTTGACTGAAGCCTAGCATGCTAGCTTGCTTGCTTATCTTTCTTGCTGTGCTTGGGTAAGCAGTTTTTGGGTAATACAAGTCATGGTCCCGCTGCTGAAGTTTGAGACTCTCCGAGAGGTGGCAACATCTCTCAGCAAGAAGAAGAACTTCTGGAGTCCAGCCAACGTCCCGGTCAGGGGAGGTGGAGAAGTTGCTACCGGCGCCCTGACAACCAATTACAAGTGTGCAGTTGTTGCCTTGCTTCGGCAGTTGGGACCAGTCCAAGCGTTGATAAGTATAGTTGGGAAGCGCTTGCATATTGTAGTGTGAAATCAGCTTTTGAATTTGTAATAAACATTTGTATAAACTGAACTGCTCTCAGTGTGTGTGTCTATTTTCTTTCGGTAGCTCAAACACTGTGACCAATCTAAAACGAACAAAATGAGAGATATAAGTTTACCCAAGACAGATGGCCATAATATTCTGCTTCACAAGGTCGTGGAAATAGAGTTTGTGAATGGTGTGAAAACAGAGGTGAAATGTTACTGGGGCCAGACAGCAAGGCCAAGCTGACATTACAATGGGATCAGCCTTGGTTGAAAGATTGAGTTATCAAAATCTGCTCTTAATTCATACGTGTGCTTATGACTAGTCAGGAAAGGAAAGATTGTCAAAAGAGGGCAGTTTGTAGCTTGAAAATGAGCTGAATTGCAGGGATGGGTGATCACAGGTATGGGGAAATCTTGGTATGAGAGGGAATGGTGAGGAGAGGGGAAGCTATGGGGGAAATGGGAATGAGAAGACTGTGGTAGGGGGGAGGGATAATCAGGAATGGGCCTTCATTTGAGATGATTTTTGTCCACGCATGTAGTGCACTGTGTGATATCCACCCAGAAGAAGTTTGTGCCTTTTAACGGCACATTCATGTCAGCCTTTAGATAAACTCTGCCTCAGTTTAGTTGATTTACTCACCTTGCCTGTGCAGAACAACTGTGATGATGAAACAAGTTGAACCAGCATGAACTGTCAGCAGCCTGGCATTCAGGCAGGGTTGGGGCTTGTTTATGCATTAACACTTTCCGCAAACTACTTTTTAAAAATAGAATTCCCTGACGTGGACTCAGTTGTTGTGTAATGGAAGGGATGGGGCCACTTTCTGGAACTGAGCTTTGATCAGGTTTGGTCTTGTGCTTTTTAAAAGATGCATTTACAGTTCCTTTACTCTTGCTGGTTGTCAGTATTCTCACTGCTGATTGATGGACACCCATAGCAGAGTGTCGATATAAATAACCAGTAGAAATCTTTTCACGTTCTGTGGAGATACCCAATGGTTACCCTTGGGCATAAAGTGAGCGTGTGCGATACATCGATAATGGTTTGCTGCTGCAGTATGAATCAACCATCAAGCCCTCATCAAGGGACTTCCTCTGAAGAGAAAATAATAGTCTGCGATGGTCACAGTGGAATTTTTGGTGGTTTGAAACCTGTTGCCTAGCAGTGGCTAGACCAATCAAATGCATGCAGCTGGCATGTAACACTGCACTGGTACAACCAGCATTTATTTGGATTGCATTAATGTATGCAAAACTCCACACAATACAAAGTCTTGTTAGGTAATTGAATGGGAATAAAGCAAATGGCTATTAATTGTGGACGGAGCCCTCTCGTGTTTCAGTAAATTGCTGCCCTACTGTTGGTTTGTAAATCCTGCCTGGTGAGTAATCACAGGGACAATGAAGGATCTCATATCTCTTCTTTAAAACATCCTTTCTAATTAGAGGACTTTGTTCCTTCATTTTCTTTTCAGTACTCCCCCTTCTAAAATGAAGGGTTGAGATTATGCTCTTGTTTGTTTAATAATTTGCTTTCCAGGTTTACGGTGGGGGAGAAGGGAAACACAAAAGATTGATGCCTGGTGTCACCAGCAGAGTTTGGGATGGTTTACAAAGAACAGAAAGGCAGATAACTCAGGTGATGAGTTGGGGAACAGCAGTTGGATGCAGTCGTGTAGCCAGGCTTTGACGTTAGGGGGAGCGAGCACATTAAAAAAGCACCACGACCGCAGTTCCCTCAAAGCTGTGTGCGTGTGCACAGCACACGCTTTGCAACCAGCACACAAAGGAAATGAATGTGCGCACATCCATGACCCATACTAAGTAATTTGAAATTCATTATACATTTTTATTTTGTATTTAACATCAAAAGACAAGGAATGTAAGGGAAGATCAGTTTTAAAGGAAGTACATAATCGTTATTTGTATTTAAAAATCAAAATTAAAATCAACCTACCACACACTTGAGCTCCCAACATCCAATTCTAAACCCTCCCCTCAGCTGACCTGAACTGTGAGGCACAATTTGCATCTCATGAATTCAATTTTTAAATTAAAAAATAATCACATCTCTCGGATTTACTTTGAACAAAAATTGAATATCATTTCATGCCTTGGGTTCGCGGCGCTTCGCGCATGCAGTCCCGATCCATGCCAGCTAATAGCTGAAGGGCTGAACATGCCCAATCAGCAGCGAGCTTACACCTTGACACACAATGGACACACAAGGAATCAGAAGATGCCATGAAGCTGAACACAATGCACAAGAGGAACTCAGCGGGAGAGAAAGAACAGTCGACGTTTCGAGCTGGGACTCCAATCGATTACAGGTCTGAAAAACCATTTGTCAGTGATTGCTATAACCAATTTGCTATTGGGCACTCCCCCTCCCTACTCAGCCTAATGGTTAATCTGCCACTGGTGAGCACTAAGTTCAAAAAGGTGGCAATTTTGAACAAATGTGCTTAGGGGGAGTGGTCATTCCTCCTGGACCTTCCTAGCTATGGTTGGATGCATTAAACTGGTGATAGGCAGTAGCTGAGTGTAGAGTACTGTACTCCATTGTACCCAGTCAAGGATGTGGCTGGGTTCCACCAGGACCAGTGTCAGACCCTTGCTTATTGTAATATTAATAATTTTCATTGAAATGAAAGCGTACAATAAAAGTGTTCTTCCCCATTCTGTTGTAAACTCGCTCCACACCTTGTCTGCCTGCTGACAAAGATTTGCCACAAAGATAGCAAACACACTCTGGGATAGAAGACTACTGTGTGCCCGATCTCAGGGTTTAACTTTACTCTCTGCGTCTACTCTCAACACTGCTAGCATTTTACAATTACTCTGTATCTCTATGTGTGAATGGTGAACATCCCAGAGTGTCCCTGGTTTTGCTTCATCTAATTAATTCAGCAGGCTTGCCAAAGGGTCATTAATACTGGCATCACTTTGGCAAAGGATGGAGTAAAGCATTTTAAACTGTCCATGTAGGATCATTGTTCTAGTGACATCACCAATGTCCACAACTGCATTCAAATTATTCTGAACCTTAGCAAAAATACAGTTAATTAAAAATAGTCATCTTGAGATTTTGATCAATCAAGATGTCACAATCCAGAAGATCGAAGTAGCCCAGTTTATGACCCAGCCTGGCCTTGTCGGCACTGAAGCAAGGACATGTCAAAGCTCCTAGCCTCTTAATTACCTATGCAATTGACAGGATGCTTCAAAACAATCTGTAACTCAACGTTTACTTAAAAGGATGCTCACCTGCAAACACTCATTCTTTTCCTTTACGCCACTGCTTTTCCTCTTTGTAAAACTATCTACAGACACTAGAAGAAGAATGCTCCATTACTGACTGACAGGTGAAATCAAGGATGGCAGCAAAATTGATGAAAAGAGTAGTTCCAGGCCAGAAGACGGACAGTATTTTAGAAAGCAGCAAAAGATGATTGAAAACTAAATAGAATATATGGATGTGCCAGCAATAAATATAAAAGAAAACCCCAACATTGAATCCCAGAACACAGAAAATGGCCTTTCACCATCCCAAGGAAGGTCCACGCAGATCCTTATCAATCCCCATCATCAGTACCTGGTGTGGAACCTTCCATGCTGAGGCAATCCAAGGGATTGTCTAAATAAATGTAGTGAGAAAATCTCCCTCCACCACCCACAAATCTCAGGCAATATCCAAGCTAATCTCCTCTGCAGTTAAACACCAAAATCTGCAGATGCTGTGATTGTAGTCAAAACAAATGCTGGAGGAACTCAGCCAGTCTCAAAGCGGCCATAGGAGGTAATGATAGATTACTGACATTTCGGGCCTCGTCCTTCCTTAAGGTACGAGTGAAAAAAGACAGGCGTCTGAATTAAAGGCTAGGGAAAGAATGGGAGGGGAAAGAGTACAGACCCACAGACAAAAGGTGTTAATTGGATGTGAAAGAGGAAAGGTGAAAATCTCCTCTGCACCCTCTCTGGTTCAATTATGTCCTTCCTATAGTGTGGAGACCAGAATTATCCACAGTACTCCATCTGTGGCCCAAACAAGGCTCTGGCAAATGAAGACTTGCATCCTGCATGCCTTCAACAGCTTCCTGGCTGTGCTGCACCTTCACAGGTTCTTGGTCTTGTACGTTTGTTCCCCAGTTCTCTTTAAGGGCCTACTACTGTAGATCCTTTATTTATTATTTATGCCAAAGAGTATCTGCCCACAGTCATCAGGATAAAATTCCTTCTGCCATTGCTCTGCACATCTTGTATCTTATAACTCAGCAAAAAAAAAAACAATTAAAAGTGTATTTCAGCTGACACTACAAGAGACTACAGCAGGAAGATGAAGACACAAGAGACTGGAAGAGCTGGAAACTAAAGCAGAAAGGAACAACAGGGAACCCTACTATGTGTCTGAAGGACTGGATTGTTCACAGATCACTCTTTGTATCAATATGTAGTTTACTGGTTTCAAATCAAGGAAAAGTTTTGATGTCTGTATTTTCAGAAATGAAATGCAATCTCATTAAGAATGTGTCCTCATTCCTGAAAGCCCAATGAAGGGAAACTCAACTATAATTGTACCTCTACTGTAATGACTGAAATTGTGTTTGAGCACCATCTTGCTAAATAGTTCCCATCTGAATTGTTGACTAACCAATTCTACCCATGAATGCTGTCTGACCTGCAGAGTTCCTCCAGGAGTTCTGTGCGTTCCATGAATGGACCTGGTTTAGAGGGACGTTGGGACTAGCTTGGGTTGACCAACTTTATCAGCACGGATAAAAAAGGTTAGAGGGCTTTACCTCTGTTATGAAACTTTAACTGAGGAAGGACATGTCTAAGACGACAGCAAAACAGGTAGAAAAATGGCAGAGAAGGCATGTGGAATATCTATCTTTATTAGTTGCAGCATAGAATACAAAGGCAGAGAGGTTGTGGTAAGAGTATATGAAGGATTAGTTAGGGACAGCTGGTTAGTGCCTGCAGTTCTGTTTGACACGCTGAAGAATAACAATGTGAGGGCAGAGGTGTGGAGAGATGGGACAATGGTGTTGTTCTAAGGGAGAGGGTGGACATACCTCATTGAGACACAGGCAAGATCACAAGATAAAGGAACAGAAGCAGGCCACTAGGCCCATCGAGTCTGTTCTGTAACTCTACACTAAGCTGAACTATGCTCACATCTAGTTCCAATTTCCAGCCTTTTCCACATATCCCTCGATACCCCTACCAATTAGATACTTATCAATTTCCTGTTTAAATTCTCCCAATGATCTGGCAGTGAATTCCACAGATCCACGACCCTCTGACTAAAGAAGTCTTCCACATCTCTGTTTTGAATGGATAATTTCTAATTTTAAGACTGTGACCCTTTGTCCTTGATTCACCCACCAAGGGAAACATTTACATCCACTCTGTCAAAATTCAAAATGTCTCTATAAGATCCCCTCTTATTTTTCTATACTCCAATGAATACAACCCAAGAGCTGCCAAACTTTCCTCATATGTTATCCCTCGCATTCCAGGAAACAACCTAGTAAACCTCCTCTGCACCCCCTCCAACAACATCAATCTTTTCTAAGATAGGGGGCCCAAAACTGCATACAGTTCTCCAAATGAGGTCTCATCAGTGCCCCACAGAGCCTCAACACCACCTTTTTACTCTTATACGCTATTCCTCTTGAAATGAATGCCAACATAGCATTTGCTTTCTTCACTACCAATCCCACCTGGTCATTAACTTTTAGGTCTCCCTACATGAGGACCCCCAGGTCCCTTTGCACTGCCAAGGTCTGAATTTTCTTCCCATCTAAATATGTAGAATTGAATATTTATCAATGTTGTATCTCATCTGCAATATTTTTGCCCAGTCTCCTAATCTGTCTATATCCTTCTGCAACTTTACTATTTTTTCAACACTTCTTGCTCTGCCACCTGTCTTGGTGTCATCTTGCAAATTTGGCCACAAAACCATTCATTCCATAATCCAAATCATTAATATAAATTGCAAATAGCAGCGGCCCCAAGACCAACCCCTACAGAATACTGCTTGTTAAGGCAGCCATCCTGAATGGGATCCCTTAATTTCAACCATTTGCTTCCTGCCTATCAGCCAATTTTCTATTCAGTCTAATATCGGCCCTGTAATTCCATGGGCCCTTATCCTATTTATCAGCCTAACATGTAGCACCTTATCGAAAGCCTTTTGAAAATCCAAATATACAACATCTACAGCCTCTCCTTTGTCTATCCTACCTGAGATTTCTCCAAAAATACTCCAATATATTGGTCAGAAACAACACAGTCATAGAGATGCAAGGTTAGGGATGGAGAATAAGAAAGTTTTTCAGGAAGGACTTTCTCACACATAAGGTGTTTGGAGTCTGGAATGCAGTGTTTGGAGTGTGGGGTGGTGGAGGAGGGCGGGTGGTGAGTCGGTACTTTCAACACATTTAATAAACATTTAGATGAAATATTCCCTGGTGTACAAGACTATGGGCTGACTGCTTGAATAAGGGATGAATAGAGACAGGTACTTGACACCTGGAATGGTCATTATAGGACAAAGGGCCTGGTTCGATACTGTAAAACTAAAGACCACCCAAAGTTGTAGAGTGGAGACAGTAAGAGAGCTGTGTATCTTTTGCACTGCAGTGAAGGTTGGTGGGTGAAAGATGGGGTGTTATTTACATTCTGACAAATTAACTACTTGAAACACTCCTCTCTGGCACCTCAGACCTGTGTGGAAATTGCAGAAGGACAATGGGAAACCTTGGATAAAAACAGCTCAAAGTTGGATTTAAAAAGTTTTTCCAGTTTGAATTGAATTCTTTTTACTTCATACAGTCCTTATCTATTAATATGTTTAATTTAGAATACACACTTCGTTTGATTCAATTTCTGAGATTTCTTATTTTGCCACCATTTTCGTTGGAAAATCTACCCCTTCTAACATCTCTCTTCTTTGGCTTGGCTTCGCGGACGAAGATTTATGGAGGGGGTAAAAAGTCCACGTCAGCTGCAGGCTCGTTTGTGGCTGACAAGTCCGATGCGGGACAGGCAGACACGATTGCAGCGGTTGCAAGGGAAAATTGGTTGGTTGGGGTTGGGTGTTGGGTTTTTCCTCCTTTGCCTTTTGTCAGTGAGGTGGGCTCTGCGGTCTTCTTCAAAGGAGGTTGCTGCCCGCCAAACTGTGAGGCGCCAAGATGCACGGTTTGAGGCGTTATCAGCCCACTGGCGGTGGTCAATGTGGCAGGCACCAAGAGATTTCTTTAGGCAGTCCTTGTACCTTTTCTTTGGTGCACCTCTGTCACGGTGGCCAGTGGAGAGCTCGCCATATAACACGATCTTGGGAAGGCGATGGTCCTCCATTCTGGAGACGTGACCCATCCAGCGCAGCTGGATCTTCAGCAGCGTGGACTCGATGCTGTCGACCTCTGCCATCTCGAGTACTTCGACGTTAGGGGTGTAAGCGCTCCAATGGATGTTGAGGATGGAGCGGAGACAACGCTGGTGGAAGCGTTCTAGGAGCCGTAGGTGATGCCGGTAGAGGACCCATGATTCGGAGCCGAACAGGAGTGTGGGTATGACAACAGCTCTGTATACGCTTATCTTTGTGAGGTTTTTCAGTTGGTTGTTTTTCCAGACTCTTTTGTGTAGTCTTCCAAAGGTGCTATTTGCCTTGGCGAGTCTGTTGTCTATCTCATTGTCGATCCTTGCATCTGATGAAATGGTGCAGCCGAGATAGGTAAACTGGTTGACCGTTTTGAGTTTTGTGTGCCCGATGGAGATGTGGGGGGGCTGGTAGTCATGGTGGGGAGCTGGCTGATGGAGGACCTCCGTTTTCTTCAGGCTGACTTCCAGGCCAAACATTTTGGCAGTTTCCGCAAAGCAGGACGTCAAGCGCTGAAGAGCTGGCTCTGAATGGGCAACTAAAGCGGCATCATCTGCAAAGAGTAGTTCACGGACAAGTTTCTCTTGTGTCTTGGTGTGAGCTTGCAGGCGCCTCAGATTGAAGAGACTGCATCCGTGTGGTACCGGATGTAAACAGCGTCTTCATTGTTGGGGTCTTTCATGGCTTGGTTCAGCATCATGCTGAAGAAGATTGAAAAGAGGGTTGGTGCGAGAACACAGCCTTGCTTCACGCCATTGTTAATGGAGAAGGGTTCAGAGAGCTCATTGCTGTATCTGACCCGACCTTGTTGGTTTTCGTGCAGTTGGATAATCATGTTGAGGAACTTTGGGGGACATCCGATGCGCTCTAGTATTTGCCAAAGCCCTTTCCTGCTCACAGTGTCGAAGGCTTTGGTGAGGTCAACAAAGGTGATGTAGAGTCCTTTGTTTTGTTCTCTGCACTTTTCTTGGAGCTGTCTGAGGGCAAAGACCATGTCAGTGGTTCCTCTGTTTGCGCGAAAGCCGCACTGTGATTCTGGGAGAATATTCTTGGCGACACTAGGTATTATTCTATTTAGTAGAATCCTAGCGAAAATTTTGCCTGCAATGGAGAGCAACGTGATTCCCCTGTAGTTTGAGCAGTCTGATTTCTCGCCTTTGTTTTTGTACAGGGTGATGATGGTGGCATCACGAAGATCCTGAGGCAGTTTACCTTGGTCCCAACAAAGCTTGAAAAACTCATGCAGTTTGGCATGCAGAGTTTTGCCACCAGCCTTCCAGACTTCTGGGGGGATTCCATCTACACCATAATCAAATCAACAACTACACCATAATCAAATCAACAACGAAATAAAGAGTCACCTTGACAGCATCAGTCAATATCTCTATCCTCCAGTGGCATCAGCCTCTGCTTGAGTCTCATCCCGTTAATTAGAAGCCTGTAGCGGCCTGCAATTGCGGAGATCGGGCTGGCACATCACGCGGCAGCAGATGCGGACAGAGATCACTAAAGCGACTCCCAGGACAACGAATCGGCGGGGGTAGAAGCTGGGCCAGCATCAGACCAACAGCCCTAAAATGGCGTTGGTCAAGCTGCCCAGTTAACTCAGCAGAAACAGGCTGGGGAAGAAGGGCATTCATATGCATGGGCATTCCCGCCCGCTATTGTTATTTCATATGGCTAACTCAATCAATCAACAAAAAACGGGGAACTTGAACAGAATAAAAGCAGTCTTTCCAGCCCTAATAAAGGAGTGAGCTTAATCTGCCACACTGTGTGTGTGTGTGTGTGTTTTTGTGTGTGTGTGTGTGTGTGTGTGTTTTTGTGTGTGTGTGTGTGTGTGTGTGTGTTTTTGTGTGTGTGTGTGTGTGTGTGTGTGTTTTTGTGTGTGTGTGTGTGTGTGTGTGTGTTTTTGTGTGTGTGTGTGTGTGTGTGTGTGTTTTTGTGTGTGTGTGTGTGTGTGTGTGTGTGTTTTTGTGTGTGTGTGTGTGTGTGTGTGTGTGTTTTTGTGTGTGTGTGTGTGTGTGTGTGTGTTTTTGTGTGTGTGTGTGTGTGTGTGTGTGTTTTTGTGTGTGTGTGTGTGTGTGTGTGTGTGTGTGTGTGTGTGTGTGTGTGTGTGTGTGTGTGTGTGTGTGTGTGTGTGTGTGTGTGTGTGTGTGTGTGTGTGTGTGTGTGTGTGTGTGTGTGTGTGTGTGTGTGTGTGTGTGTGTGTGTGTGTGTGTGTTTCTTTGTTGCGGTCAGCTACAAGCCACTCAAATTCACCATACAAACTGAGAAACCCAGAAAAAAAGAGAAGATAATGAAACAATTTTGTACGGCTCCTGTTCCCAATCTCAGAATGAATTTCAGAATTTCACTGTCAATATTAATTAGATTAGAAACCATTTTATGTCTTTGTTTCAAAAGGCTTAATTAAAACAATAGAGTTAAAACAGCTTATTTGAGAATTAATTTAACAAGGTTTAAAAATGAAAACAAAAACTTCAGAACTCAGAAATTCAAGAAATCCTCTTCTCAAGAAGTTGAACTTGAATCAATAACGATTCCTTCAAAGAGGACCTTTTGACATCAAGCATCTCTCGCCCACCTGCGGGTGTTGACTGTGACATCTGCAAGAAGATGCAAGTTGCAAGTGATTGGCCACAGTTTTCCTGAAGCCAGATGTTTGTTATCCAGCTAAGATTTTGAGGCTTCTTCGTCACCACCAGCAAGTCGTGCCTGACTCAGTCAAATGGGTGAGGACATAGAGGCAGGAGGTGGGCAATTAAAAACTGTGCCACTGATGAGACCATTGGCATTTATTTTTGTTCCTCCTCCTTTTAATTAAGTGAGAACTGGGAACAAACTCCATGGTCCACAGGCATTTACCAGCAAAAAACGTTCAAGAGCTGTAACTTAATATGCAGGAACCTGGATGCACTTCAACCATATGGTATAAAAAAATGCATACATCTTCAAAAACTGAGTGCACCAACTACTGCTTTCAGGAAAAGATGTTCTGTTGCCAGCTTTACCTCTATCTAATAACACATGCAAGGAGCCGAACAAAGAAACTCAAGACAGAATATTAGTGTTGAGTTCATGATTTTAAATGTAGGCATACAGAACAGTAACAAGGCCCTTCTGGCCCACGAGTCTGTGCTGCCCAAATACCCCAATTAACCTACAACCCTTAAATGTTTTGAAGGTTGGCAGGAAACCAGAGCACTCGGGAGAACATGCAAACTCCTTACAGATAGTGTCAGATTTGTCCCGAGTCACTGATACTGTAGCAGCATTGCACTAACTGCTATGCTAACCATACTGCCCTATGTTGCTGGTTGAAGCAACGAGATTAAGACTCTTGAAGGACAGCAGTCACAGCAGGTGTGGACCTGTGCATGTGTTGAGAATCATGTTAAGGTTGCTTCCTTGCATCATAAGGTCAGAGGCAAGGAGATATATCAGTGTTTCGAACATAATGTTCAAATTCACTTAGAACACAGAACAGTACAGCACAGGTACAGACTCCTCAACCCATGTGCCTGTGCTCAATGCGATATCCAAATCAAACTAAAATTCTACTGCTGGCACCGGATAAATATCCTTTCATTTCCTTCATATTCATGTGTATATCTAGAAGCTGCTTAAACAATACTATTGTATCTGCTTCCACCAGAACCGGCAGCCTGTGCAAAGAAAAAACTGTCCTATACACCTCCCTCTCACCTAAATGTATGTCCTCTAGTGTGTGACATTTTTACCCTGGAGAAAAGATTCTGGCTATCCACCTCATCAATGCATCTCACGATCTTATAAAGTTCGATCAGGTCGCCCTCAGCTTCACATGCATCAGAGAAAACAACCCAAGTGTATCTAATTTCTCCTCATAACTCACTCCCTCTAAACCAGGCAACATCCCAGTTAACCACTTCTGCACCCTCACCACAGCTTCCACATCCTTCCTGCACTGGATGACCAGAATTGCACACTGACTTTTCCCATTTCCTTCATTCCAGACTGGACAATAAAGCCTTCAGCTACACTTGCCCTGAGCTTGGAAGTCTTCCCCACAAATCTTTGTCCTACTCTCGGTCACTTTTTTCCCCCATATCTCAGATACTTCTTCAGCAATTCTTCCATGAAGTTTCATGCCACCATAAATTTCATTATATGGCTTGGCTTTAGATTTCACCTTGGGTAGTTTTATCATTCATCAATGATCATACATTGAAGTAGCTTGTTGCACTGCTACCACAGTTGATCCTCAAGCTCAAACTATTCACCACTGGGAAATCAATTGAGTGGAAGTAAATCAAAGTTTGAAAATCCACATCTGATCCACATTTACTTTCTGTATAATGTCTTTGTCAGCAGAATCAGAGGATTTTCAGAAAACAGATTACTTTTCTACATGGAAAGTGGAATGACTTTCCGTGATATTGAATCAATTAAAGAATAACTTCCACTAAGGAAATTTTGGAACTATTCTGAGTGCATGATGAGAAATATTCTTTCCAACTGGATGAGCATTAATTACGAGGATCACACAGAAACCTGACATCCAGTGCAGAATAACTTCGCATCAACACTACCTGGACAAACCTGTCTCACAGACATCTGAAATGCTGATGGGAGTAATATTAAAATGGACAATTTATTTTATTGCAAAATAATTCATTGAATATTCTCAATAACGTGAAGAAAATACTCAGAGAAACACTACCACGGTCTTGAAGGGTAAAGCACAGAAAAGCGGACAGATCGAGCAGCAGTGTGAACAGTTGAGGCCAGGACGGTTGTTGACAAGTGCTGACATGAGTATTTTTAGCCCCTCTCTCTGGGGCTGCTGGGTAATTTACATAGCACTAACGAGCACCTGCCTTGAATTCAGCCGGGCAGCCCTGTCTCACCTGTGCAACTCCCTCGCCCGAGAGCAGTATGTACACAAACAGCAGAGGCAATAAACCCCTGAGGAAGGCACAGAAAAACACAAGGCTCTCGACTGTTCCAGTCCAATGAAGCACACAAAATAATGAGATGCAATGTACATCCTTGTCACATTTTGATCTTAATAATTGGGTTGGGAATTTAGGCCAATTTTATCTCGCTTGGTTGTCATTTTAACCTTGTGATGATGACATTTGCAGTAGAATGTCATGGATCGCATAAGAACACAGGAACTCTGAGCAGGAGCTTGACCCTGGTGCCAATGAGGACTGTGCTATAGCATGGTCACAGATATACCCAGCTGTTCTCTTAACGGGAGCTCTGATCTGTTTGTACCCAGCTGTGCACCCATCTTCCTCACCAGATTCCAAAAGGGGAAGCTGGCAGATGAGAGCTGCCTTGACTGAGGACAAGGCTGGACCAGCAGTTGCGATGGTTGGGAAAGATTTTAGATTCAGCAGCAGAAAGTTAAAAAAGCACATAAGAGAAAAAATGAATTTTGAGAAATCTTTCATGTAGTCAAAGAACAGACATTATTTTAACAGATCTTCTTCTTCTTCTTTAGCTTGGCTTCGCGGACGAAGATTTCTGGAGGGGTAATGCCCACGTCAGCTGCAGGCTCGTTTGTGGCTGACAAGTCCGATGCGGGACAGGCAGACACGGTTGCAGCGGTTGCAAGGGAAAATTGGTGGGTTGGGTGTTGGGTTTTTCCTCCTTTGTCTTAGAGTTAGGAAATGGCAGCGAAGGCAAGTGTGAGGCTTCTAGTGAATAAGACTGGTGAATTAACAACAGCAAGCTAAGAAATGGCAGATAGGTTGAACTAATTTTTTGTATCAGTCTTCATTTTGGAAGATGCTACTAATGTCTAAGATATCCAGCTGGACTAATTTCACATGTGGTAGAACTTGCAAAGATCCCAATTACAAGGGATAAAATATTGGAGAAATACAGAGGGCTAAAGGGGGCAGATAGACCACACAATCCTGTTTAATGAAAGTGGCTGCAGAGATAGAGGACCTAGTGAGTGAAAATATTTATAACTCATTAAACTCCGGGAGGGAACCAGAAGATTGTAAAATCGCTAATGTGACTCCCTTGTTTAAAAAAAAGGAGGAAAAATAAAGGCAGAGAAGTGACAGGCTTGTTAGATTAATAGCTATTATTGGCAGGATGCTCAAGCTATTAATCAAAGAGGAAATAGTTCATCTTTCAGTTAAATCCAGTCAACATGGTTTTATGAAAGGTAAATTATCTTTGATAAGGTTGCTCAACTTATCTAAGGGTGTACAGGGAGCATCACTAGAGGGGAATCTATAACTTGGAGGAGGGAACAGTATTTAAGGTTTCCAAATTTGCCTACAATACAAAAGTTGAAAGGGCCTGTTGTGATGAGGATACTATGATTCTACAGTGGGATAGACATTGAATGATTGGGCAATGTACTGGTCACTGGGGTTTAATGTGGGGAAAGGTGAGGTTGTGCACTTTGGTAAGACTATAGAAAGTCAATGATCGAGATGGAGAGAGAATACGCGAGTGAAGTGCCAAGGAATCTGTATGTTCTTGTACGTGAATCACAAAATGCCAGCAGACAGGCCCAACGTAATTAAGAAGGTAAATGGCATTTTGACCTTTATTGAAGATACAAAAAGGGAAGGCATTTGGCTCATACTTCATTCA
This sequence comes from Narcine bancroftii, assembly GCF_036971445.1. Lineage (NCBI taxonomy): Eukaryota > Metazoa > Chordata > Chondrichthyes > Torpediniformes > Narcinidae > Narcine > Narcine bancroftii. The sequence goes on along the minus strand of NC_091470.1, from coordinate 140,792,190 downwards.
CCTGATTGGTCGGATGATCCATCAGATCATCAGAATTTGGATTGTACTTATTACAGGTCAGTCTGGCATATCCATGATGAAATAAAGTCTCATGGGGTGAGGTGCAGGCAATCAGGAAGTAGAAGTGGACATCAAACTTCCTTCTCTCCAGGAGTAGAGGTTGATCAACCTACCTGTCTGAATAAAACACAATGGTGTTTTGGCAAATTATACAGATCTGTATTTCAAATCGAGACTTTTATCTAAATATGTGATTTTATTGATGATTCCCTCTGTGAATAATTTTATCTCTATCACAAAGTTCTATCTGGGAGAAGTGATAACATTCCATCTCATATTTTCTCCCAATTTTTCTACTTTTCCATGTTTTTTTCTGCTTGGTTTTCCCATTTCTCCTGAAGCTCAGACAACCCAATTAAAATAAGACACTCAAAAAGAAAATGCTAGAACCACTCTGCAGGACACACAGCATCTGTGGAGAGAGAAACAAGAGTCAATGATCCATCTGAAGGGCAACTCCAACATTTTAAGTTTACTAAACTGGGGAGTGAGATTGATGGAATTGCTCTAAGAATGGAGACAAAGGCCACTGGTATCCTTCTATGTCAAAATAAATTATGGTCCCCAATACTTTTTAGATTTTCAGCAACTGCCTTTTATTTTTCCTCAAGTTCTTTTAAAAAAAAGTATAACTAATCATCTCAAACAATGGGGAACAGTTTATTGTACAGTAATCATGATCCAGAATCAAGGTCTCTTCAGCCTTTGACAAGGTCCTGTACGAGAGGTTAGGAGGTAGAGACAACAAGGAGCAAATGAGGTATTTGAGTATGAAAAATGCAAGCAATTAGGAGTGCTAAAAGACGACATGAGGTTGCTTCAGCAGACAAGGTGAAGGAAAATCCCAAGGGCTTTTACAGTTATATAAAGAGCAAAAGGATAGTAAGGGACAAAATTTGTCCTCGTGAAGATCAGAGTGGTCAGCTATATATGGTACCAGAAGAGATGGGGTAGATCTTAAATGTTATTTTTGAATCAGTATTTACTTAGGAAACTGGCACAGAGTCTATGGATGTGGAGCAAACAAACAGATCATGGGACTGTACAGAGGAGGAAGTGCTTGCTGTTTTTAGGCCAAAAAAAGGTGGATAAATTCCCAGGACCTGACAAGGCATTCCCTGGGACTTTGAAAAAGTTGAAAACCTGTTATGAGCCCAGAAGACCCCAAAACCCAGCAGTAATAGATATTCACCAAGACAAATGGTTACTTAAACAAAAGTTGCTTTTAATTTTCTTTAGACATGAAAACATGATCAAACTTTATTTCTATTAACTTAACCCCCTTCTAATTCTAAACAGACGTGTATGTAATGTGTCTGTAAGTTCAGAAAAGCTCTTTGATTCACAGTCCAATCTCACTTCTCACTCCAAGTTCACTAGTATCAGGCAATTCTTATACTGTGCACAGAATTTAAGATTTATGTATTTCACCAGGCTTTGGTGCTTGAAAGGTAAATGGTTACCACTCAGGAAGGTTCTTGTCAGTTTTCAGGGACATCCACAACTGATCCCTTTTGATCAGGCACTTCAGTGTCTTGCTGAAGAAACTTGCTCCATCAGGGTTTTCCAGATGACGACCTCAGGTCACCACAGAGTTCCTTTTCTGTTTCCCTTATTTCAAGTGAAACATTATGTAGCCAGTCCTCTCCTCTTGTATGGACCACAAGTGCTTTGACCAGGCTGAACTAAGAACTCACAAACCATTTTCAAAATGTTTTTTTTCCCACAAGCTTGCCAGCTTGTCCTGTTCTAGTCCTGCTGCTGAACTGTAGAACTGAATTCTCTCTCTCACTCAGAGAAAACCACATGATGCTCTTAGAGCAGCCAACTGCATTCAGACTGCAGCTCTGGACCCAATCTTCCAAGTTCATTCATCAGTTGCTTTCCAAAACAATAATCCATTACTCCATAGCATGTCCAATTAACACGCACTAGTGAAGTCCTTATAGGCATTCTTCCAAGTTTTTGCAAAGGCATCCAGAGCCTGGACTGTCTGGCTTGAGGAGAGCTCCAGCATTTTAAATGAGATCTGTTTTGAAGTGTTTGTATGTGACCTACACTAAAAAAAACCTGCCAAAACTTATCTCCTTCAAAATATATCTATATACAATATAAAATATAACAATCTGTCACACACCCGAAGTGCTGTTACTGTGGGTAGACAAAGCACCTGTGGGAGAATTGCCCTGCCAGAAGCATGACCTGTTCCAGCTGCAGAATAAAAGGACACTATGGACAGATATAAAGGTCCAGACCTTCCCCTGTTCAAGGCTGCATGGGGGCCTCAACTAGGAAGCTTGTGAACAGTGACAGTCACCATCTTGGACTGCGTCACTTCTGGGCACCACTTCGGGTGCTCCCTGGACTACCTACTGCAGGTATTTCTGGACCATTAACAAGGTCTCTGCAAAATCCTCCAAATAAACTGAAGCAGAAGGCAAACCTTCTCCCAGGCCAACATCTCAACTGATTCAGTAGAGCAGGCCACGTCAATTTCTTTCCCAACAGCAGACTGCGCAAATGCATGCTCTATTAGGAGTCAGTGTTAGGCACATGAACCTTGGAAGAGATGATCAGGCAGAAAGATGAAAAGATTCAAGGATGTGCTCAGAAGCATCCTTTAAAAGGTGACCAACTTCAGGAATCCCAAGTTTATCACTGGAGACCGGCTCAGAACTGGCTGAAAGGGGATGCGAAAGGGTGCTAAAGGCTTTCTGATTGTATTGGCGGTTTTAATCTGGAGCTCAGGTTGCCAATGGCTTGGACTAAAATTTGTGTTGCTGTGCAGACTGTCGGAGTGCTGGAGGGGAATCCATGGACACTGGAGTGTCTTTGGGGAGACTCTCATTTACTTCCCTTTTTGCTGATGGTGAATTCATTTGTCTTATGGCAGACTAAAACAATTTTGAGTAAGATTACACCTGTTTTATTACATGAAAATAAAGGAACTTTGAATCTTGAGGTAGAGAGGAAACATTTCAGGTAGTATTGAGAACCTCAAAAATCACAGAATAAAATACAGGAGCTGTGGTCCCTCATAAACTTTCTGCCCAGTCAATCAAACCTCTTCTATTCCAGCTCTTAAAGTCTGTAATTCTCACATTGCTATCATTACTCACCTCAGACCGAGAGGGAAAGCAAGTTGCCCTCAATCCTCAGAAGCTGTTGGAATTCTTACAGCACAAAACTATACACCACATAACCACCCAAATCACAACCAATCCCAGCCATCCACTCTCCAGCTCTTGGCTTATACGGTTCTTTGCTTTGAATGTTTCTACCTTGCCTTTAAAAGATGCAGTGATGTGTAGAAATAAATTACATTTCCAATTTGGAGATACAAAGCATGTGGATGACAGGAAAAAGTAGTGAACAAAGTGTTGTAGAAAGGGTTGTGACACAAAGTCATGATTTTGGATAATATATATATAACAAAGGATAAATGAATAGAGAGAAAATTAAAGCATTAATAGATTGTTTCAAGGCTGCATGGGGGCCTCAACTAGGAAGCATGACTTAGATACCGTCGTTTCACACCACACAGAAACAGGACCTTTGTCCTATCGGGCCCATGCTGACCAAGTACCAATCTACATTAATCCCATTAACCAAAACTTCATCTATTGCCCACAATGTCTTGAAAATTCAGGAACATGACCAGATACTTCTCAAATATTTTAGAATCTCTGCCCACCAGCCTCCTGGACTGCAATATGCAAAATATACAAGTTTCCTGATGATCTAGAAGTAGATGGAAAAATAAATTATGACAAGGATGCTCAGAGTTTGCACCAAAATGGAACTAGGTTAATTGATCAGGCAAAGCAGAGAGATGCAGCATCATGTGTAGAAATAAATTACATTTCCAATTCGGAGATACAAAGCATTCAAGGTTCTTAAATTCAACAAAAAATAACACAAAGCTGGAATGGTTTGAAAAATGGTGAATAAGTTAGTATTCTGGTTGCAGTAGAAATGAGGGAGACAAATGGCCCATGGAACTTTATTGTAAATGGGTTGGAAGAAGGAAGATGCTTTGCTACAAATACGAAAGGCTAGTGGTAAACACTACCTCAAGAATCATGTACAGATTTTGGTTCCTTAATTCACTGAGGAAAGACATGGAATCACGAAATTCTTACTGCACTAATAGAGGCCATTAACCCACTCACTCCATGCTGAAATCTTGAGAAGCAATCTCCTTAGTCCAATTGTCCCAATTATTTCCCAAAGTTGAGCAGATCACTCTACCTCAAAGGCAGATCCATGTCCCTTCAGAAGGCCCTAATTGATTGTTTCCCCAACCTTGCAGGCCAGAGTTTCAGATAATCATTGCTCTTCACAAAATCATTTTCCATCACACTGTGTATTCAACAAATGGAAGCCATGCCCTTGGATCCTAAATCATCAGTTAACTGGAGCATCTTCCCCATTTATTCTGTCAAGACCAGTTATAATCTTTTACACCTTTATCAAAACTTTCAACCTATTTTACTCCAAGAACACCACCAGTTTCTCCACTGGAACACTCGACCCAGGATCCCCCATCCCTGGAACCATTCCATTCATTTTTTTTTTAACTGTGCCCTCTTTGCTGAAGTTAGGATTCCTTTCTGGCCTAACTGACTGTAACGTGATCGATAGACCTGTGAGGGGCACAAACTTGCTTTTATTAGCTTACAACTAACTGCCAGTATTTACAATAGTCTTCAGGTAAATTGGAGGCAAGGCTGGAAACAGGGTTTATATTGGGACCGACAGGGGCAGAGCCAAGAGGAGGGGTCAGCAATCTACTCTACACATAGACAGTGAATTCCAGTTCACTGCACTGATACTCCACACAGCTTCAAAATAACAGTTGTACTAATCTCACCAATGATTAATCATGGGTTGGTTCTACATGAGCATCTGGCTTTTTCTATGTGGAGTTGGGGAATTTGCTCGAACCCCAGATATGCCAGGTATGTTCACGTCACGAAATTAATTTGCTATTTCTCTTAGAGACTGATGTATATCAATACAAAACATATTGGAAATTGAGAGTTAATGAAGCCTTATGGATAGCTAATTAAAGTGATAATGCAACTTTTATCAGTTGTTACAGTTTATTACATTTTTATTAAGTAGTACAAAGCAAAGCCAAGCATCATATGCCTGCAGCAGCATGACATTTCCTAATGAGTTACATCTCCTCCTTAATCACACTCAACACCAGCACTCCTCAAGGATGTAGTCAGTCCCCTCCTCCAATTCCTCTACACCCACCACTGTACAGCCAAATACTGTTTCAACTCCACCTTCAAATTTACTATGGTCAGGGGCCAGTTATCAAATAATGATGCGACACAATACAGGAAAGAGACTGCAAGTCTAGAGGCATGGTGCTCAGATAATGTCTCCCTCAACATTATTAAGATGAAGGAGATGATCATTGACTTCAGGTGAAGGAGGAGAGTCCACACCCCGTCCACATAAATGGTGTTGAAGTGGGAAGAATAGATAGCTTCAAATTCTTAGGAATAATTATCTTGAATGATTATAACCTGGGACAAACACCTTGATGCAACATTCAAGCAAACACACAAATGCATCTACTTTCTTAGAAGACAAAGGAAGTTCAGCATGTCCATTTGTTTAGATTATTTATTTAAAACAACTCACGTTGACAAAAGTGCTGCACAGATCAAAAAGACATCACAAGAAGGGAGTTATTTAAAGTCCAGAATAAAATGAATTCGAGAGGTTAGAACATAAGGTAACAATCAGATGCATGAGGATGACTCAAAACACTAGAACATCTTCAATCTGGATATAAAATAGTTGATGGAAGGGGCCGATTTGATGGAGGAAGGAATATTGTTCCACAATTTGGGAGCTTCAATAGTGAAGGCCAAGCACACCAAGTTAGCCAACTTGAGGGGTCTTGAAGTGGAATAAGGAGTTAGGAAATCCGTGATACAAGAGGGGCTAGCCCATGTTTATAGACAAACAGGAGAACTTTAAAATCAATTCTGACCCATACGGGCAGCCAGTGGAGGGAAGCCAGAATAGGGGTGATATGATTCCCCCTCCTAGGCTCCTGGGTGCAGCATTTGTATAAATGTTAGAGATAAACTACTGGACTGCTTGCTGAAGAACCCCTTCAACCGTACCAGGTATTTTGTGACAAGTAAACGTGAACTTATTATTGATAGATCAGAGCACTGTGTGGATTTGCAGGCCCCAGTAAAAGTCAGAGGAGGAAGATTTTCCATTGAAACTGGGCAGAGGGTGAAGGGGAAGAATACTTTTCTCCTTGGATGTTTGTGCCCAGTGACATATAGCAGAGTCTGATACAGGGATCTTTGCTGTCTGTGATATATATTAAAAATTTGGATGTGAGGTAGCAGGTATAATTTTCAGATGACACAGAAAATGGTAGTGTATGAAAAGCTCTTCAAGGCTATAGCAGGCTGTAAATCAGTTGAAAAGTCCAGTAGACCATTGGCAAATGGATTTTAATCTTGATAAGTGCAATGGGAGGTATTTTATGATGTCTAATCAGGATAAAACATGTACAGTAAATGGTAGGGCACTAAGGAATATTGATGAACTACTGTGAGATGTGGGAATCAAGTCCATAATTCCCTGAAAGTGCCAAAACAGGTAGATGGGGTGGTGAAGAAGTTCTCTGGCTCACTTGCCACCATGGGTCAGAGTATAGATACAAGAGTTGGCATATTATGTTGCAGCCTTACAGAAAGGTTAGGCCACATCTGGAGAATTCTGAGCAGCTCTAGCCGTCACACTGTAGGAAGGATACAATTGCACTGGAAAAAGTGCAGAGGAGACTCACCAGGTTGCTGGCTGGATTAGATAAATAGAGTTTGTTAATCCAGGAGTGAATGAGTAAGAAGGATGGCCTGAAAGATTTAGGGAGGAAAGGAGGGAGGGATAGATCGATGATAATCTTTTTCCATTGGTCAGGGAATCAAATCGAAAGAACACAGTTTGAAAGTGAGGGAAAGTATTTTAAAGGGGATCTGAGGTACATGTTTTTTTAAAAAAAATCACAGTAGTTGATATCTGGAACTTGCTGCCAGAGGAATCCGATATGATCACCAGGAGGCATTTTGACAGGCAGTTACGATGACAAAACAGAAATGGATGTGGTCCTAAAGAAGGCAGATGGGAAAAAAGGAATGCATGGATATGTTGTGAACATGACACAGCAACTGAGAAGCTCCCTTCAGTAACAGATGAAGCTAAATGCTCCCTGGAACACTGATCTGGCCAATCTGACGCAAATGTGTCAAAATCCTCATAGCAAAACACTGAAGACTGTTGTATCATCATCTGTGCCCCAGTCATCAGCTTAAACTCTTCTCTTGTTAACGTTTAATGCCTGATAGTTTAAACCAAGCCAAATAAAGTCTAGCTGCAGGATTTTCCACAATTAACCTCAACTAATAGACCAGATCACAATTTAACATACCCATTTTATTGATTCAGATGTGACTCAGCCTTCTTTACTTCCTCTTTTCCTGTTATAATTTTCCCCATTATTAGGTGTTTCTATTAGCTTCCAATGCTTGGAAGAGGCTTACATTGAGAAGGGCAATGAGGATTCCTTCATGGCAAGGGTCTGCTCCAGAGATGGAGATACCTCAATCACTTCTCCTCCTTAAGAAATAAATAATATGGTAAAAGAAGTTGCTTTTGTGTTGATCAAGACTGAAACAACAATTTGTTTTGAACTTCTAATTATCCTTCTTTGCACAATTCTATTAAGAGAATTGTAGAAACACATTGTGATGAAAAGGATCTCTTATGTCACTTTCCAGTTTTTCCAGAAAATCCTTTTACATCATTACAAGTCTTCAAGAGGAAGATTCCTTTACCTTGGAATGATTCAGCAGATTTGGATATCCAAATCTGGCCTTCTACATAGAGAACCAAGAGTAAACAAAACTCAACCAATATTCTCCAATTCTCCAATCATGCATAGAAACAAGCAAATAAATGCAATTTCTATTTGAGTCAGTAAATGCCACCCACAGCAATCCACTGATATCCCAGGGCAGAGATGACAGAGATGGACAGTGTAAAAAAGGTCTAATTTTAGAGTTGGGGAGTCAAACAGCACAGAACAGGCCATTTAGCTCAAATTATCCATGCTGGCATTCTGGGTTCATCCCATTTGCCTGCATTCGGAACATATCCTTCTTAGCTCTTCCTCTCCATAAATGTGTCTTGTTTGATGACCTGAGATGAGTATAAACTGTCCAACAGCTAAAGAAGTGAACTTACGAGTTATATTAGTTCTCCTGAACTGGACCACTGCAATAGCATGGATCTTCCAGTGGCCACCCATTTCAGTTCCCCATCCCATTCATTTGCTGACATGTCTGTCCACGGTCTTGCAATGCCAGACCGAGATCACCTGTAAATTGGAGGAACCACACCTCATATTCCGCCTGACACCCTCCAATCAGATGGCATTAATATAGACTTCTCCAGCTACCGATAAACTCACCCACCTCCCCCCTCACTTTTTCTCCAACTCTCTCTTTTTAAAAAAAAATCTGTCTCCTTCCACAGAGTCAAAATCAATCTCAGCCCTCCTCTTATCATATCCAATTAAAACCTTTTGATAGTCTGGACTCCTCCCCCAGCCACTCTTCAGTCCTTATTCTGATACCTTCCTGTTCTTTGCTTATTCCTTGAAGAAGGGCTCAGGCCTGAAGCGTCAGTATCTTAACTTCCTATGGATGCTGAGATACTGGCTGAGTTCCTCTAGCATTTCTGTGTGTTTTTACCTCAATCTCAGGGCCTGCAGATTTTGTGTTTCACTTGATTAGTATCCACAGTTGGTCATGCACGGGGACACAAGGAATGACATCCTCCACCTTTGCTTAGCACAGATAAGACATTACATTTCCTGGGAACATAACAGACTGATCTTGTAATCAAGCTCATTCACAGGCTGGACAGTGGGCCTTCAGGAATCTGCAAAGTCACTGCAGACTTGCAAAACATTCACATATGCTGTGATTGTCAAAAAAAAACCACACACTGAAATGCTGGAGGAACTCAGCTGGTTTTTTCAGTGTCTATAGGAGATATATTGCTGATATTCAGACCTGAGCCCTTCTTCAAGGAATAAGCAGAATAAGGCAGCAGTCTCAGAAATCAGGTAATGCTGGCTGGGGGGGGGGGTGGGGAATCTGGATCAATAAAAGGTGTTAATTGGATATGATAAGGAACAAAGTAAGAATTTATCATGTTTGTGCAAAAGGAGATGGAAGAGACAAAGCTGGGGAGAGGCAGGTGGGGTGAAAGAATGATGGTGGGGGGTAAGTTTATGTTAATGACATCTGGTTGGAGGGAGCCCAATCAGAAGATGAAGTGTTGTTCCTCCAATTTATGGGTGGTCTCAGACTGGCAGTGCATGAGACCATGGACAGACATGTTGGCAATGGAATGGGATGGAGGATCGAAATGGGTGGCTACTAGGAGATCCACACTATTGCAGCGGACAGAGCTGAGGTGCTCAACAAAGCAATCTCCCAGTCTGTGTCCAGTCTCTCTGATGTAGCGAGACCACAGCAGAAGCACCGGATGCCATTGATGTCCCCTGCAGATTCATATTTATGGATTTCAGGAAGGCATTCTATAAGGTTCCGCACAATAGGCTGATCTAGAATGTTAAATCACATGGAATCCAAGGTGAGAAAGCAGAATGGATAGAAAATTATCTTCATGGAAGAAAGAAGGTAATGGTGGAAAATGTCTATTGGAATTTAACATGGATAAGTGTGAGGTGTTGCACTTTGGGAGGACTAACCAAGGGTAGGATATACACAGTAAATGGTAGGGCTCTGAAGAATGCAGTAGAACAAAGGGATCTGGGAATACAGATACAAATTCTGAAAGTGGCATCACAGGTAGATAGGGTCATAAAGAGAGCTTTTTCCATATTGGCCTTCATAAGTCAGTGTGGTGAACTGTATCCCTGATTACCTGGATCCACCCTGTCCTGGGCTGTATCTGTGTCTCCACCCTCTTTTAACCTTGTATAAAGCCTCCAACACCTTGATCCTTCCCCAGAAAACCCGGATCATGGTTCAGGAGGAGGTCCTTGTCTATTGTGAATAAAAGCTTGCAGATCAGTGTCTCAGTCTCTTGAGTTATTCACTGCACATCACTTTTTTGTTTTCATTATCAATAATGGACCAATTCCTGAAACCTGATGAGCTGGGAATCAATCCACAGTCGCCTGATGCCTCAGACAGCTTTGAATTCCGGCTACTCTGTTTCAAGGTCTTCCTTCAAAACTCAGTGGCCCCAATACAAACAGACTGCATCTGCTCTTCTCCCGGGTCAGACCCCGAGGGTTTCAAATAATCAGGGATGCCAGCACGTATGTGGAAGCAATGGATGTACTCAAGGGATAATACAGGGAGAAAGTTAACAAAGTATTTGCCAGACACATGCTGACCACCCACAGACCAGAGGACATGATCTGGGATGCCTATGCTGCAGGCATCAGGTCTGACTACATGCACTAGAGGTCACTCGAGCTGAGTAAGTTAGACTTAAAAGGGGCAATCGATCTAGTGAAGTGGCTGGAAATTACCCTCTGCAACACAGAAGCGTACATTGCGAACAGGCCCCACACAGGGGTGACCATCCCGGGATGCAGGCCTACAGGCCACCAGTTCGCTACCATGCCTGATTAACGAGCCCACCACAGACGCTGTCTCCCTGGAGCACCCAAAATGCTACTTCTGTGGCAAGGAAAGACACCCCCAAAAATGCTGCCCGGCGAGAGATGCGACATGCTCCAAGTGCAGGAAGAAGGGCCACTATGCAAGAGGATGCCGATCTCAGCCCTCCAGTGCCACCGCGTGCATTGCATGGCAGCTGCCATCTTGGATACTGCCAACTTCTGGGGAGACCCACACCACCGCGTGGGCACCGCCATCAAGACCCCAGATGGTGAGTCAGTGCGGGTCGGACCAAGGAGCGGCCCTGGCCTCGGTGGTGCTGAATCAGAACAGCCCGCTCCATGATGGACATCTCCATCAATGACCAGGTGACTAAATGCCTTTTTTATAGTGGGAGCACCTAGAGCTTTATTCATCTTGCCACTGTCCAAAGTTACATCCTTGAGGCTAAATCGGTCACCTACCGTCGCTCTAGCCTCAAAGTCTCACTCCACAGAAATCCACATCTACACTATGGAGACGCTGACCATGCAGGGCATGACACATAGACTTTAAGCTCATTATGCTGTAGTTCTGTGTGCCAGTACTGTTGGGGCTCAACTTCCAGTGCCACTTGAAGAATACCACTATGTAATATGATGGCCCTCTCCCACCCCTCAGGGTCAGCAGTTCCTTAACCGGCCACTCTCTTCCCATCCCCCACCCCTGCTGACTCAACCAATGCATGGTCTCTCTACCCTTCTCATTGACCCCCATCAACCTCACCCCTAATTGTAAGCCAGATGCCACAAAAAGCTGGTAATACAGTGAGGAGGACATATTGGCCTTCATAAGTCAGTGTGGTGAACTGTATCCCTGATACAGGACTCCTGGACGAGGGGATTATCGACGCTAGCATCAGCCCCTGGAGAGCTCAGGTAGTGGTGGTCAAGGGTAGGGCTAAATGCAGAATGGTGATCACCTATAGTCAAATTATTAATCGCTACATGCAGCTGGATGCGGACCCCCTCCCTCGCATCATGGATATGGTTCACAAAATTGCCCGGTATTGTGTGTTCTCCATGATAGATCTGAAAAATCCACCTACCACCAACTCCCCATCCACCCTGAGGATTGCCAGTACACAGCTTTCAAAGTGGACAGCTGCCTCTACCACTTCCTCAGGGTCCCCTTCAGAATTTCCTTCCAACGGGAGATAGACTGGATGGTAGACGAAAATGACCTGCATGTCATCTTCCCATATCTGGATAATGTCACGATCTGTGGCCATTACCTGCTAGACCATGACACAAACCTTCAGAAATTCCTCACCTCCACCAAACACCTGAACCTGACCTACAATAAGGATAAGTGTGTTTTCTGCACTTCCCATCTGGTGATCCTTGGCTGTGTTGTAGAGAATAGGGTCATTGGCCCCGACCCCGACCACATGCGCCCTCTGCTAGACCTCCCCTTTCCCCAAAGCTTGAAAAGGTTCCTGGGGTTCTTATTATGCCCAGTGGGTTCCAAATTATGCGGATAAAGCCCACCCCACTTATCAGGTCTACCTCCCTCCCCCTTACAAATGAAGCACAGACGGCCTTCTGCACCATAAAGGAGGACATCATGAAAGCCGCAACGTATGCGGTGGATGAATCTACCCCCTTCCAGGCGGAGAGTGATGCATCAGTTTCGCCCTGGCTGCCACCATTAATCAGGCAGGTTGCCCTGTTGGCCTTTTCTCCCGTACCCTTCAGGGCCCTGAAGTTCGACACTCATCTATAGAGAAAGAGGCTCAGGAGATTGTTAAGACAGTGCAGCACTGGAGGCACTACCTGGCCAGCAGACGTTTTTCCTGCTCATGGACCAACAGGCTGTGGCATTCATGTTCAACAATAAACAGCGGGGTAAGATAAAGAATGATAAAATATTGAGGTGGAGGATCGAGCTCTCCACCTACAATTACAACATCCTGTACTGGCCGGGGAAGCTCAACGAGCCCTCAGATGCCCTGTCACAAGGGGCATGTGCCAGCGCACAGCTCTCCACAATGACCTCTGTCACCCCAATGTCACGAGATTTTTTTCGCTTATCAAATCTTGGAATCTGCCATTCTGGGGATGTCAGAGACATGACCAGGGACTGCAGGGTCTGTGCCGAGTGTAAGCCGCACTTCTACCAACTGGACAGGGCGCACCTGATAAAAGGCACTTGTTCCTACAAGCACCTGAGCATGGACTTCAAGGGCCCCCTTCCCTCCACCAACCACAACACATACTTCCTCATTGTTATTGACAAGTATTCGTTGTTCCCCTTTGCCATTCCCTGCCCTGACATGACCACCATCACAGTCATTGGGGCCCTGTGCAACCTGTTCATGCTGTTTGGGGACCCATCATACATCTACAGTGATGGGGGGGTGGTGGGGTCATCATTTATGAACAACGAGCTGTGCCAATTCCTACTGGCCAGGGGTATCACCACCAACAAGACCACATACTCCTTGCCCTAAAGTCCAGGGGACTGCCTGTCTCTCACTGACACGAGGTCCTTCCAGAGGTGCTCCATGCCTCTCTCCTCTGGTATATACTGCCCCTCATGCTACCTCTCATGAAAAAATTTTCTTCATCTCCAGGGCCGGTTCTGCTACAAAAACACGCAAGGGGGCATAAAACTGACCCCCTGGTCGAAAGGGTTGAACTCCTCCAAGCGAACCCCCAATACTTGTATGTGGCCTACCCAGATGGGCATGAGAAAACAGTCTCCATCTGGGACCTCGCACATGCGGGGGGCCCCCGAGGAGTACACCCACCAAGCAGCAGCACCACTCCTTCCAAGGACATGCAATACATACCACTGCACCCTCCCCCCACCCCAGTCTCTCAGTCTAAGCCGTCACACCCCCAGCAGGTTGACACAGTACTGGAGGTCCAGGATAAGGCAGTGGTCCTGGCTGCCACCCAACAATTGGCACTCTGCTAGTAAGTATGGAAGATCAAGCCACCAGACCGGCTTAACCTGCAAGACTTTGTGACCCACGTCACCCCACCAGAGAATTAAAAAAACAAGTGGTGAATGTGGTGAACTGCTAATCTGCTGTATCCCAGACTGTACCAGTGGCCCCTCCCTCTTTTGACCTTGTATAAAGCCTCTAACTTGACCCTTCCCCAGAAAGCCTGGGTCACAGCCCAGGAATGAGGTCACTGTTCAATGTGAATTACGGCCTGCAAGTCAGTGACTTGGTCTCAGCCTCTTGAGTTATTTACTGCATGTCATAATGTATTGAGTATAGGAGCTGGGATGTTATGGTAAAGTTGTACAAAACATCGGTGAGGCCAAATTTGGAGTATTGTGTGCAGTTTTGGTCACCTAACTAAAGGAAATACATCAATAAGATTGAAGAGTGCAGAGAAGATTTACAACCATGTTACCAGGACTTGAGGAACTGAGTTACAGGGAAAGATTAAACTGGTTAGGACTTAATTCCCTGGAGTATGGAGAAATGAGGGGAGATTTGTTAATTCTTCCTTTACTATTTGAGGATCGTTCTTCCTGCTATTTGTTGTTCATGATACTTTGGGAAGGAGATCTATCAGTCTATTGTCTGCAGTGTAGTTTATTATGCCCAGGATATGAAGAACAATCTTGGGGTGTAGTCCACAGCTCTCTGAAAGTGCCAACACAAATACGGAGTTAAAGAAAGTGTACGGCCTTCATTGGTTGGTGTTTTAAGTATCAAAGTTGAGAAATCACGTTGCAGCTCAATAAAACTTTTGGTTAGATCACATTTTGAGTATTGTGTGCAGTTCAGGTCACCCCATTACAGGAAAATTGTGGAGGCTTTGGGAAGGACACTGAAGAGGTTTATCAGTATGTGGCTTGGAGGAGAGTCATAGATACGAGGAGGGGTCAGTTAAACTTGGGTTGTTTTCTCTGGAAAATCAGTAGCTGAGGGGAGATCTGATAGAGGTTTATAAAATCTTGGGAGGCATTGATATGGTGAACAGTCCAAAAACTTACCACTGGGCAAAAATCATCACATATTAGAGGGTGTGCATTAAGGTGAGGAAATTTAAGGGAGATGTACAGGAGAAATATTTTACACAGAGAGAGGAGGGTTCCTGGAATAGGCTGCCAGGGGTAGTGGTAGAAGCAGGTTCAATAGTGGCATTTAAGAGACTTCCAGATAGACCCATGAATTTGGAGGGGGAGGAGAAGAACCTATCAAGTTTAAGCAGCAGAGCTTTAGATGGATTTAGACATGGTGTTGGGTACAGTTCAGTGTGCTGAAATCAGTCCTTCTGCTGTATGACTCTATGTTCTGTGTATGGAATATGTTGGGAATGGAGAGGTACAAATCATAAACAAGCAGAGGGATTGAACATGGTTGTAGGCTGAGGGGCTGTTCAATGTCACACAGTACATCTTATGTTCCAACCTCACATCTGGAGGCATTACATGCAAGTTGTTGTGGTGCTCTGGAAGAAACTTCTGCTGCTGACCTTCCTTCTCCTTCACTGCGATTCTGGCAATAATTAAGGTAGTGGTGTCAGTACACTGCAAGATCCAGCAGAATCCTAGTGGAATTTTGCACCATACCTCATAAAAGATCAAAATTGGCTTCTGTTTTACAGTGATCTCACCCTTATAGGTCATCGGGGAGCCACCTTCTGCTCAAATAAACCACTTCTTCCTGCACAAAGGCGTCATTACACAAGGACCTGAGAAGATGTCAGGAGTTGGCCATCTGGCCCATCAAACCTGTCCTACCATTCAATGAGATCACATACAATCTCCTGTGGACTCAACTTTATTTATCCATCTTTTCCCCAAAACTCTCAATTTACCCTACTTAGTATAAATCTTCACCACTTCCTTGGGCAAAGAATTCAACACCTTCATTATTCTCTGGGAAGAGCAGCAGCTCCTTATCTTAGTCTTAAATCTATTTCCCTGAATCTTGAGGCTACATCCCCTAGTTCTAGTCTCACCTACTGGTGGAAACAACTTTCCTGCCCCTATTTTACACAGTTCTAAAAGATTGCCTCTCATTCTACTGAATTTCAGCAAGTACAGTCCCAGGCAACTCAACCCCTTTTTCAAAAAAAAAACACCACTATGGAATCAAATATACAAGCTTATAGATTCTAGCATGAATCCGAAGAGTTAGCAGAGAAAGCTTATCTCCAAAACAAAAAGCATACTTTGTTCTGATAAAGGAAAGATTGTTTGATTCTGAAGCCAACTTATAATGTACAGTGGATGAAACAGAGAATCAGATAGGTTTGAGCAGAATTGCAGCAAACTAATTTTAATAAAACATCAATTTATGATGAAACAAAAATATTTAAATATGTCAAATACCTGAATGCTTAGGATTACAGGATGTGAATTTCAAGTTGCCTGCAAAGGATGATGTCTGATTAAAACTGCAGCTGTTGTGCTCGATTAACAATCTAATCCATGCCAAAATGGTCAGGTGCTTAATTTCCTATCAACAGGGCAATCCATTGCCTTGTGCATCTATTTCTCAACTTCTTATTTCCTGCAAGGTCCAAGAATACCGAGAGCTCTAACAGCTGTGGCATTCTGTTTTTCTGCAGCTACTTCTGAATTAGCAAGGTAGCCACTTAAAGTCTGTATCTGTGTTGAACAATGATTAATTTACTGAAATACAGAGGCTAAATATCAATTAACCAATTAGTCCTTCTCTAGTTTTAATCAAACCATCAGCAAGTTTCTAGCATGGAAATTTGCAAAGGATAACCACACTTGGAAAATATTATCCTGCTACATTTATTTATGATGTGCTCATTGTCCTTGATGGAAGAGCAGAGACCAAACTTGCTGGTCAGAACTTTAGGATTTGGTTCAACATTGGTCTATGTTTAAGAGAATGCAAGTCAAAGGCACACACATTAGTTGTTAATGAACATGCACTTTGTAATGTGTGAAATATTAAAGGCCTAAGTTGATTGGATGTGCACTGCATCCTTTTATTGGTTGAGGAGCATCAACATTGAGAAGATAGGCCTTTGCAAAGACAACAAGATGAGAGAAAAATGAGGTCATTCTGCTCTCCTTCACCATTGACACCCTGACTAATCAAGAACGTATCAAACTCTACTTTGAACCTACCCAATGACTTGGCCTCCATAGCTGTCCACAGGTTCAACCCTCTGGCTGAAGAAATTTCTTTCTGTTCTAAAGAGAGTTCCAAATATTCTGAGGCTGTGCACTCTAGTCCTAGACTCTCACACTACTGGAAACATCTTCTCCATGTCTATTCTATCTAGCCCTTTCCATATTGGGTATGTTTTGATGAGATTGCCCTTCATCCTTCTAAACTCCAGTGAGCACATACCCAGAGCCATCAAACTCTCCTCATCCCTAGAATCATTCCTGTAAACATCCCCTGGACCCTCTCCCACACATCCTCCATGAGGTATGGAGCTGAAAACAGCTCGCAATGCTCCAAACATGGTCTGACCAATGCCTCGTAAAGCCTCGGCATTACATCTTTGCCTTCATATTCCAGACATCTTGCAATGAATGCTAGCATTGCATTTGTCTTCTTTACAATGGACTAAATCTGCAAGTTAACCCTAAGGGAATCCTACACAAGGACTTCTGAGTTCCTCTGGACCTCCTCTTTCTGAATTCAATTCCCATTTAGTCCCTCCGCAGACTCCCTACTTCCTTAACACTCCCCGCCCTCCACCTGTCTTAGTATAAGTCACAAACTTGGTCATAATTCTGTCATCTAAATCACTTACCAACAGCGTGAAAATGGAAGACCCAATACCAGCACCTGTGGGCCATCACTAGCAAACCAGCCAGAAAAGGCCCCCTTTATTCCCATCTGCCAGTCAGGCAATCCATGCTAGCATCTTACCCCTAATACGATCAGCTCCAATCTTATTGAATAGCCTCGTGGCGTCTTGTCCAAGTCTTCTGAAAAACCAAGTAAATAACATGCAGTGATTCTCCTTTGTCTGTCCTGCTCGTTACTTCCTCAAAGAACTCCCAACATTTTGTCAGGCATGATTCACCCTGAAGGAAACCATGCTAACTTATGCTTTCAAGTATTCATAAACTTCACAATAACTGATGTTAGCTTTATAGGCCTATAACTTCCTGGCTTTTCCCTCTCCCTCCTTAAAGAGTGGATTGACGTTTGCAATTTTCTAGACCTCTGGAATCATTTGCTTCCTGAAAGATCACTACTAATGGATTCACAATCTCTTCAGCTGCCTCCCAGAATCCTGAGGTGATGTCCTGCTGGTTCAGATGACAACCACCTTCAGTTCCCCAAATACCTTCTTGGTAATAGCGACTCCACTCATGCCTGTTCCTGACTCTCGAAATTCTGGCACCTCACTGGTGTCTCCCATAGTGAAGACTGATGCAAAATACCTGTCATTTGTTTAGTTTCTATTACCATTTCCCTAGTGTCATTTTCTAGTGGTCTGATATCCACCTGCATCTTTTTACTCTTCACATATACTGTATCTGGAAAAATCTTTTTAAATTTAGGCATACAGGATGATAACAGGTCCTTGATCCCATGCCCCCCAATACTCCAATTAACCTACAAACCTTGTACAGTTTTAGTGGGAGGAAACTGGAGCAGCCGAAGGAAACCCCTGCAGACACAGGGAGAGACAGCGGCGGATGTGATCCTGGGTCACTAACTCTGTAATCGCTTTGCACTTTTATGTTATTGGCCATCTTACTTTCACATTTAATCTTTTTACCCTTATTTATTTTTTGTTGCTTTCTGCTGGTTTTTAAAAGTTATTCCAATCTAGCTTCTTGCAGATTTTTGTGATACCATCTGCCCTCTTTTGCTTTTAGGCTCTCTTTGACTTCTCTCTTCAGCCACAGTTGCTTTACCCTCTCTAAAAATGCATCTTCTTTGGTTTGAAACAATCCTGAGTCTTTCAAATTATTCTCAGAAATGCCTGCACCGTTTCCCTGTTCAGATTCCCTGCCAGCTCCTCTCCCTCTCGTGTCTCTGTTGTTACCTTGACTCGACTGTGAGACCGATATATAGTTTCCTGCTCTGAAAATGAATTCCATATTAATGATCATTTCCTCTTCATGGTTCTTTTAGCTTCAGCTCCTCAATCAAATTTGGGTCAAGGCCTTGCATTAAATCAAATATTGTCTTTTCCCTCTCAACCACCAGCTGCCCCAAAAAGCCATTTCATAGGTATTCCACAAATTCCTTTTCTTGGGCTCCAGCACAGACCAGATTTTCCCAGTCTACCTGCATATTGCCTTTTTTAACATGCCTTCTCCAAATCTTGCTGTAATTTGCAGATCCTGATTGCTATTTATAAGTCTGTATTTCATTAACGCATCCGGGTCTTTTTTACCTTTGCAATTCCTTGACTCTACTCAAGGATTCTATATCCTCTGATCCCGTGTTCATTCTTGCTCAGGTTTTCATTTCGTTTATAACCAGAGCCACTCCACCCCTCTGCATAGTTGCCCAACTTTTCAATAGAACATGTATCTTGAATGTTTGGCTCCCAGCTGTCAACCACATCTCTGTTGTCCACACGTCTGTCTACCGGCCAATTTCTAACTGTGATTTAAGATCATCTAGCTAGTCCCTTACATTTCAGTTCTCTGTATACCACCCTACTCACCTGTATTACTGTGTTGCCCCAATTTAATTTTTGAATCCTTTTCTGAACTTTGTCCTATCTTTTATTTTGGAGACTTCGATAACCTCTGCTGTGCTCTCCTTCCCTTTAACTTTATCCACACTCATCCAACAAAGAATCCATGTATTTTAATATCCTGGAATATTCAGGTTTAATCCTGTTGACTTTGTATTGGCACTTCATGTAGTGCTTGTTTATAAATGGAACGACATTCACATTTCATTTCTCTCACCCACCAATTATCTTTGTTGGTTCTTGGTTTCCCAATACTTTCAACTTAAATTCACACGATATTAACTTCCTTTCAACTCTGAGCTTCTCTCAAGAATTACTCTGAAGTAAAATCTCCCTTTCTTCCTATCACTGTTCTTAAAACCTATTTGTTTGATCAGACTTTTGATCTATTTCCATCTTTGTAGCACTTTTGTTAAATTAGACTGATTTTGCCTTTGTGAAGCAACCTGGAAAGCTTTCTACATTACAAGGTATTATATAGATCGAAGTTATGGTGGACTTAATAAACTACAGTGTGGCATGGATATACAACACAGAGGGATTTACTCCGCACAAGTTGATGCCATATGGAACTACTCAACGTAGATATTCATTGTATGTGTTTACTCAGCACAGACACACCAACAGATAACATCCATCACCAAACAATGTGTCCAAATATTGGCCACTGAGAAGCATATCTTGAGCATCAGCAACAATACTCTTTCTCCCACATATATATTGACAAGACTGACATATTGACATGTCGTCCATCTCTACTTTCTTGTCCATTCATTCATTTGCCAAAGTGGAGCACAAAAGTCTGCAGACTTTGTGATTGAGGTAAAAACAGACAGAAATGCTGCAAGAACTTAACCGGACTTTTAGTGTCCAAAGGAGACAAAGATATATTGATGGCATTTTGGGCCTGAGCCCTCCTTCAAGGAACCCTGGCATCACTAGAGGGGTGCGGGTGACACCATCAGAGGGATTGACACCAAAATGAATATCAGAGCCCTGTAAATCCACACATGTGGAAACCCCCGCAGACCCACGCATGCACAGATCCCGCAGGGCCACGCATGCACAGATCCCGCAGGGCCACGCATGCACAGATCCCGCAGGGCCACGCATGCACAGATCCCGCAGGGCCACGCATGCACAGATCCCGCAGGGCCACGCATGCACAGATCCCGCAGGGCCACGCATGCACAGATCCCGCAGGGCCACGCATGCACAGATCCCGCAGGGCCACGCATGCACAGATCCCGCAGGGCCACGCATGCACAGATCCCGCAGGGCCACGCATGCACAGATCCCGCAGGGCCACGCATGCACAGATCCCGCAGGGCCACGCATGCACAGATCCCGCAGGGCCACGCATGCACAGATCCCGCAGGGCCACGCATGCACAGATCCCGCAGGGCCACGCATGCACAGATCCCGCAGGGCCACGCATGCACAGATCCCGCAGGGCCACGCATGCACAGATCCCGCAGGGCCACGCATGCACAGATCCCGCAGGGCCACGCATGCACAGATCCCGCAGGGCCACGCATGCACAGATCCCGCAGGGCCACGCATGCACAGATCCCGCAGGGCCACGCATGCACAGATCCCGCAGGGCCACGCATGCACAGATCCCGCAGGGCCACGCATGCACAGATCCCGCAGGGCCACGCATGCACAGATCCCGCAGGGCCACGCATGCACAGATCCCGCAGGGCCACGCATGCACAGATCCCGCAGGGCCACGCATGCACAGATCCCGCAGGGCCACGCATGCACAGATCCCGCAGGGCCACGCATGCACAGATCCCGCAGGGCCACGCATGCACAGATCCCGCAGGGCCACGCATGCACAGATCCCGCAGGGCCACGCATGCACAGATCCCGCAGGGCCACGCATGCACAGATCCCGCAGGGCCACGCATGCACAGATCCCGCAGGGCCACGCATGCACAGATCCCGCAGGGCCACGCATGCACAGATCCCGCAGGGCCACGCATGCACAGATCCCGCAGGGCCACGCATGCACAGATCCCGCAGGGCCACGCATGCACAGATCCCGCAGGGCCACGCATGCACAGATCCCGCAGGGCCACGCATGCACAGATCCCGCAGGGCCACGCATGCACAGATCCCGCAGGGCCACGCATGCACAGATCCCGCAGGGCCACGCATGCACAGATCCCGCAGGGCCACGCATGCACAGATCCCGCAGGGCCACGCATGCACAGATCCCGCAGGGCCACGCATGCACAGATCCCGCAGGGCCACGCATGCACAGATCCCGCAGGGCCACGCATGCACAGATCCCGCAGGGCCACGCATGCACAGATCCCGCAGGGCCACGCATGCACAGATCCCGCAGGGCCACGCATGCACAGATCCCGCAGGGCCACGCATGCACAGATCCCGCAGGGCCACGCATGCACAGATCCCGCAGGGCCACGCATGCACAGATCCCGCAGGGCCACGCATGCACAGATCCCGCAGGGCCACGCATGCACAGATCCCGCAGGGCCACGCATGCACAGATCCCGCAGGGCCACGCATGCACAGATCCCGCAGGGCCACGCATGCACAGATCCCGCAGGGCCACGCATGCACAGATCCCGCAGGGCCACGCATGCACAGATCCCGCAGGGCCACGCATGCACAGATCCCGCAGGGCCACGCATGCACAGATCCCGCAGGGCCACGCATGCACAGATCCCGCAGGGCCACGCATGCACAGATCCCGCAGGGCCACGCATGCACAGATCCCGCAGGGCCACGCATGCACAGATCCCGCAGGGCCACGCATGCACAGATCTCGCAGGGCCACGCATGCACAGATCTCGCAGGGCCACGCATGCACAGATCTCGCAGGGCCACGCATGCACAGATCCCGCAGATCCACGCATGCACAGAAACTTGCAGACCCACACATTGGTGGGGAGGGGGGGGGGTTACACCATGAGTGACCTACAAGGTGACACCAACCAGTTGCATGTCATGTTACTTCTTCTATCCACTGCCACACTGCCTATCTCTCCTTGGCGTCATTCATTGCTATTGAGAGGCCAAATGGAAATTGGAGGAACATCTCATACTTTGCTTGGGTAGCCTACACTCAATGATAGGAGGTGTTGTGGACAGTGAGGAAGATTTTCAAAGCTTGCAGAGGGATCTGGACCAGCTGGGAGAATGGCCCAGTTAATGGCTGATAGAACTTAATGCAGTTAAGCGTGAGGTGTTGCACTTTGGAAGAGCAAATCAGGGTAGGATGTACATAGTAAATGGAAGGCCATTGAGGAGTATGGAGGAGCAAAGAAATCTGGGATTACAGGTACATTGTTCCCTGAAGGTGGTGTCATATGTAGACAGGGTTGTAAAGAAAGCTTTTGGTATCTTAACCTTTATAAATCAAAGTATTGAGTATAGGAGTTGGGATGTTACGTTGAAGTTATTGGTGAGACCACACTTAGAATATTGTGTGCATTTCTGGTTGGCAGCAGGGAAGGTATTAATAAGATTGAAAGAGTGCAGAGAAGATTTTCTAAGATGTAGCCAGGTCTTCAGGAGTTGAGTACCGGGAAAGATTAAACAGGTTAGGACTACACTCCTTGGAATGAAGAAGGATGAGGGGAGATTTGATAGAGGTTTATAAGATTGAGGGGTATAGACAGAGTAGATGTAAGTAGGATGTTTCCACTTAGATTGGGGGAGATAAATATGAGAGGTCATAGATTTAGGCTGAAAAGGGAAAGGTATAAGGAGAACATTAGGGGAAAGTTTTTCACTCAGAGAGTGATGGGAATGTGAAATGAGCTGCCATCTAATTTAGTGAATGCAGATTTAATCTTGAGTTTTAAAAATAAATAGTATAAATACTGGAGCGATCTGGAGGGTTATGGAATGAGAGGAGATCAGTGGGGCTAACTAATTTTATTGGTCGGCACAGACCAGAACAACATTGATACTACCATATCCCTCCACAGATACTGCCTCACCCTTAGAGTTCTTCCATCATTTTGTTTCATTTGGCCCTATTACTCCACTGTGTACAGGATCCAAGACATTATAGTCTTGTCCATTTATCACATTACTCCACCACAAGTCAAGTCTATATTAAGAATTTGAATGACAATATAGTCAACATGATTCTTAAATTTGTAGATGACACCAAAATTGGTGGTGGTGTGTGCAGTGAGGAAGGATATCCAAGTTCACAACAGAATCTAGTTTAGTTGGAAAGGTGGTAAATGGAATTTAAATCTGACAAATGCGAGGTGTTGCACTCTGGTGAGTCAAATCAGGACAGGACTTACACAGTGAATGGTCAGACCCTGAAGAATGCAGAGACCTAGGGTACTGGTGCATCATTTCCTGAAAGTAGCATATCAGGTGGACAGAATGATAAAGAAATAATTTGGTACATTTGCTTTCATCGAGCAGGGTCCTGACTACAAGACTTGAACCAATGATTCACCTGAACAAGACAGTGGTGCAGTCTCACTTGGAGAAGTGGGTGAGTTCTGGTCACCCAGCTATAGGAAGTATATCAATGTTAGAATGGGCACAGAGGATATTCACCAGGATTTTTCCGAGACTGGAGGGCTTGAGTTATAGGGAGAGGTTGGACAGGCTGTGGCTTTAATCCCAAGAGTGAAGGAATGAAGGGTGACCTCATTGTGGTAATCCATTGTTGTGTATAATTGTCTGGTTGGCACACCTATTGGCTAGTTGTACCTGTGGCACCTCCCCACAGGCTCCTGTATAAAGGTGACTCTTCCACAGCCCCATGCAGCTCAGTGCGGGACAGTCGAGCAGTTTGGTTGTGAATAAAGGCTATTGGTTTTTTACAATAGTCTTTCGAGTGATTGATGGGGCATCAATTTTATTCACTTAAAAGTTTTTTACAACGGAGCAGGTTCTGAAGCCAGAAAAGTTGGAGATCGACCCTCAATCACCTGAGGCATCTACCAACTTTGAGCTCTAGCTTCACGGTTTTGAAGCATTCCTATAGGCCTCCTCCACCATTGTGAGATCAGAGACCCATAAACTACAAGTGCTGCACTCCTGGGTTGGCACCCTGGTGTACTTCATGATCAGGGACGCTACATTGTACCAGGAAGTCATGGACATTCTCAAAGGACAGTAACTGCGTAAGATCAAAATGTCATCTGTGCCAGACATCTCCGAGTGATTCAAAAACAACAATCCGGTGAATCCAATGTCGAATCTCTTTGGACCCTGCGAGTTCCCAGCAGGGCCTGTGAATGCAAGGCCATCTCCGTCACGGAGTACACAGAGGACCTGATCCGGGAAGCCTATGTCAGAGGGATCAGGTCGAGCTACGTCTGACAGAGACTCCTAGAGCAATGGGAGCTCAATCTGTGGAGAGCAAATGAGCTGAAAAGTTCGCTGGAGGTGGCTCTCCAGAACATGGAGGCCTACTCGACAGACAATGCGGCTGCCTTGTGGTTAACCCGAAGCACCGCCACCCCCTCGCTCCACTAACAACTCGACCACAGCAGTAGTGCTCCACGAACATTCGTCCAGCTCCACTAAAGACTCGACCACAGCAGTAGTGCTCTACGAACATTCGTCCAGCTCTGGTGGTGACCCAACCACAGCCACGGTGCTACAGGAGCACCTAAAGTGCTCCTTTTGCAGCCTGGGCAAGCGGCAGAGGAAATGCTGCCCAGCGAAGGATTTGACTTGCTCCAGCTGCAGGAAGAAAGGCCACGACACCAAAGTATGCAAGTCCAAACCCCTTTCTAGCAGAGTCACGTGCAGGCCCTGGGGGCCGCCATTTTGGTCACCACCACTACCCACAAAGGCAGCGAGCCGACACTGGCCCTCATCATGCTCAACCAGGACAGCCCACATCAACTCGCTAGGTTGATGATGGATATTCAGGTAAATGGCCACGTTATAGTGGAAACATGGAGAGCTTCATCCACTCGGACACAGCGCGGCGTTTTTGTTTCACAGTACTGCCGGTGAACCAGAAGGTCTCCTTGGCCTCCAGATCACACACAGTGAATGTCTGGGGCTTCTGCGTAGTGACTGTAATGGTGCAAATACTGAATATAAAGACTTTGGACTCCCGTACTGTTGGAGCTGGATTTTCAGTGTCACCTTAAAAGCATGACGAGGGAGATCAATGAGCCCCATCCACCCCTTATTGTATGTAATCGACAATTTTAGAACCTGCAACCCCACCACTCACCACACACAACCTGCGGCCTCTCTACCCTCAAAATTGCACCCCCCCCCACCCCCGTTGCTATTTGCCAACTTCACTCCTGCCTGTAAACCCGTTGTGGCCAAAAGTACCCAGAACAGTGCCAGGCACAGGGCCTTCACCTGGGCAGACTACACCACTTCCTTAGGGAGGGGCCCGAGAAAGAAATGCCAGTCGCATGTGCGAGGAGTCATGCATGCGCAGTATGCATTATAGCGAGGATGCCGGTGGGAACGGATGCCAGCAGCGGGACGCTTCGGCGGCAGTTGGAGAGGCCACTGAGGCAGTGGCTGGAGAGGCTGCAGAAGCGACAATGGCAGAAGAAGGAGGAACATGGAGCCATGAAGTGGAGCTAGAGCAAGAAGACCAAGAAGATAGAGACTTACAAGAAAAAAATCAAAGGTAAAAAACAGAAGCAGTCAATTGACAAGGAGTATTTTGACAGTCAAATAAAGATATTAATGGACACAATAAGGACTGTTTAATACTACAAAAAAACTATTCAAGAGGCAGATTTAAAAATGCAGAGAACGGAGAAGGCTTGGGTAGACATGAGAAAACGAGTTGATGATGTGGAAGACAGAGGGATAGCTGCAGAAATGGAGGTGAATGAGTTAAGAGAACAACAGGAAGATTAAGAAGACACAAGATTTATTAGAAAATTGATATTTTAGAGAACTTCAGCGGATGTAACAATATAGAAATACTGGGTGTGAAAGATGGTGAAGAAGGAGCAGAAATAAAAAGATTTATAAAAGGATCGATCCCACAGATCTTGGGAGTGAAAGAATTCCAATTAGAAATTGAGAGAGCCCACAGAGCATTGGCGCCAAAGCCACAATCACATCAGATACCACACTCCATACCAATAAAGCTACTGTGATTCACAACGAGAGAACTGGGAAAGAAAAGGGGGAAAGAAAATAAGGAACCATTGGAGTACAATGGGAAAAATATATTTTTTAATCTGGATATCAGCTTTTAACTTTTAAAGAAACAAAAGGAGTTTAATTTAGCAAAAATGGTACTGTGGAAAAAAAGGTTATAACTTTGTGTTGCAACATCCAGCAGTGTTGAAAGTATTTATTCCTGGCGGGAAAAATAGACTGTTTTCAGATCTAGAAGAAGCTCATCGCTTTATAAATGAATTGCCAAATAAGCAACAAGAAGAAGAGTGGAAGAAATATTAAAAGGACTGTTAAGATAATGTATATAAATAAGTTGGAAAGTTAATAGTTTGAACATAGACATTTAAGGTTTAAAAAAAAAAGAGGGCTTTGTTATATTTTTAAGAATAATATATAGTGTTTTCTCTGGGGGAGGGCTGGGACAGGGGGAGGATCTACCCACTGCAAAATCTGTTGATGTTTGCGGTCAATATCGCAACCCAGGTAGAAAAGAGAGTTGTGGTTGTCTTGCGAAGTGGCAAGGACAACTCAGTTCAAGGGGAGTTAATGTTTTTTTTTTTTACGGGTTTTGTTATTTTCTTATTAGTTGTGTCATCGCGTATAGTAAAGAGTAAGAATAATTTTAAAAAGTGATTTTGGAAGAAGGGAGATAGAGGGGTTGAAGAAGTGGGAGGGAGTTGAAAACAGATGAGTAAGATGAGTACATTGAAGTATATGACTATTAATATTAATGGATCCACAATCAAATTAAGAGAAAAAAGCTACTGACACTACTTAAAAAGGAGAGAATAGACATACAAGATATACAAGAAACACACTTGATTGAGTTAGAACACTGCAACTTTTTTTTCACACAGAACACTGCAACTTGAAGAGAGACTGGGTAGGTCATGTAGTGGCATCATCATACAATTCAAAAGCTAGGGGAGTTCCTATATTAGTTAATAAGAATCTGCCAATTAAGATAAAGGAAGCAATAACAGACCCAGCAGGTAGATATGTAATGATGAAGTGCCAGATTTATTCAGAATTTTGGAATTTGCTGAACATTTATGCACCTAATGAAGATGACCAGGAATTTAGGCAGGGCATCTTTTTAAAGATCGCAGACACACAGGGACATATTTTACTGGGGGGGGGGAAACACTTTAATTTAATTTTAGCCTTGACCCATTGATGGATAAAACTGGGAAGATAAGTTAAAAAAAAGCAACCAAATTTACATTTAAGTAAATGAATGATTTGAAAATAATTGATATTTGGAGAAAGCAACACCCTAAAGAAAGAGATTACTCATTATTCAAACAGACGCAGAATCTATTCTATGATTGACATGTTCTTGTTGTCAGCTCAGACCCAGGGGAGAGTTTGAAAGACCGAATATAAGGCAAGATTTTTATTTGACCACTCACCCTTGTTATGAACAATTGAGTTAGTGGATATACCACTGAATACATATAGATGGAGGCTAAACCCTACATTGTTAAATAGGTGAGACTTTCAGGAATACATTAAGCAACAAATCAAAATATATTTTGAGACAAATATAAATTCAGTAAAGGATAAATTTATATTATGGGACGCAATGAAGGCCTTTATTAGGAGACAAATAATTAGTTACACAACTAAGATTTTAAAAAAATATAATTGGGAAATAGAATGGATGGAAAAAGAGGTAGTAACTATAGAAAAAGATTTAATGAGAAGGGAAGATATAGAGAAAAAGAGAGAATTGGCAGAGAAAAAATTAAAATATGAAAAATTACAAATGTATAAAGTGGAAAAAAACATTATGAAAACATTATGAATTAGGAGAGAAAACCCACAAAATATTGGCCTGGCAATATTCTGATAGATATCTTAAAACAGAACAAGTAAAAATAACTATTTTAGCAATAAGAAATGAGGATAAACAGATTTCATATAACCCATTAGAGATTAATAGAAAATTTTTAAAATTCTGTAAGCAATTGTATCAAACAGAAAATACAGGGAAGAACAATAAAACTGATGAATTTTTATCAAACATTGAACTACCACAATTACAATTGGAAGATCAAAATAAATTGCTTAAACCCTTTACAATTGCAGAAATACAGGATACATTAATGACATTCTTCTTTCTTTGGCTTGGCTTCGCGGACGAAGATTTATGGAGGGGGTAAAAAGTCCACGTCAGCTGCAGGCTCGTTTGTGGCTGACCAGTCCGATGCGGGACAGGCAGACACGATTGCAGCGGTTGCAAGGGAAAATTGGTTGGTTGGGGTTGGGTGTTGGGTTTTTCCTCCTTTGCCTTTTGTCAGTGAGGTGGGCTCTGCGGTCTTCTTCAAAGGAGGCTGCTGCCCGCCAAACTGTGAGGCGCCAAGATGCACGGTTTGAGGCGTTATCAGCCCACTGGCGGTGGTCAATGTGGCAGGCACCAAGAGATTTCTTTAGGCAGTCCTTGTACCTTTTCTTTGGTGCACCTCTGTCACGGTGGCCAGTGGAGAGCTCGCCATATAATACGATCTTGGGAAGGCGATGGTCCTCCATTCTGGAGACGTGACCCATCCAGCGCAGCTGGATCTTCAGCAGCGTGGACTCGATGCTGTCGACCTCTGCCATCTCGAGTACCTCGACGTTAGGGGTGTGAGCGCTCCAATGGATGTTGAGGATGGAGCTCTTCAGCGCTTGACGTCCTGCTTTGCGGAAACTGCCAAAATGTTTGGCCTGGAAGTCAGCCTGAAGAAAACTGAGGTCCTCCATCAGCCAGCTCCCCACCATGACTACCAGCCCCCCCACATCTCCATCGGGCACACAAAACTCAAAACGGTCAACCAGTTTACCTATCTCGGCTGCACCATTTCATCAGATGCAAGGATCGACAATGAGATAGACAACAGACTCGCCAAGGCAAATAGCGCCTTTGGAAGACTACACAAAAGAGTCTGGAAAAACAACCAACTGAAAAACCTCACAAAGATAAGCGTATACAGAGCCGTTGTCATACCCACACTCCTGTTCGGCTCCGAATCATGGGTCCTCTACCGGCACCACCTACGGCTCCTAGAACGCTTCCACCATTAATGACATTACCAAATGATAAAACACCAGGTGAAGATAGATTCCCATCAGAGTTTTATAAGGTATTTGGTCATCTATTAATTCATTAGAGGTAATGAAGCAGGTAGAAGAGAACCAGAATTTGCCTGACTCATGTAAAATGGCAATAATTACACTAATTCCAAAAACAGGAAAAGATCTGTTCTCAACGGCATCATATAGACCAATATCTTTGCTAAATACAAATGATAAATTAATTGCAAAATTATTAGCGAATAGATTGACAGACTGTGTATCGAAATTAGTGAAGCAAGACCAGACAAGATTTATTAAAAATAGAAGAGTAGCAGATTATGCCTGTAAATTTATCAATTTAATCCATACAGCGCAAATAAATAAAACACCAACTGTGGCAGTTATTCTAGGTGCAGGGAAAGCTTTTGACAGGGTGGAATGGAATTATCCATTTAAAGTACTACAAAACTTCAAATTATTGGAAAAATGTATTAATTGGATTAGAGCACTATATAATGGACCTTTGGCAAAAGTAGTAACAAATGGGTATGTTTCAGACCATTTTAAACTGAGTAGGTCAACTAGGCAGGGATGCCCATTATCACCTTCCCTGTTTGCTATGTCTATAGAACCATTGGCAGAGCTGATAAGAAGGGATCCTATGATAAAAGAGAAAGAGTTTAAAATTCGCTTGTTTGTGGATGATAGTATATTTAACAGACTCAGATAAATCAATGGAAAGGTTATATATGAAATTGAAAGAATATGGAGAGATATCGGGAAACAAGGTTAATATTAATAAAAGTGAAGTGATGCCAATTATACAAAATGTAAAAAGGAATCCCCTTTTAAATGGTAATCACAGGCTATATGTTACCTTGGACTCAGGATAGATAATAATTTAAATCATTTGTATAGATTAAACTATTCACTGCTAATAAGGAAAATACAAGAAGATTTAGAAACTTGGAAAGATTTACCATTAACTTTAATAGAGAGAATAAACTGCACCAAGATTAATATATTTCCACAGATACAAGATTTGTTCCAAACATTACTGATTCCAGGAGAATTTTTTATAAGACTGAACAAATTAAGAAGAAAATTTTTATGGAAGGGGAAAAAAATCAAGAGTGGCTTTGGAAAAACTAACATGGAGGTACAAACAAGGAGGATTGCAGTTACCAAATTTCAAAAATTATTACAGGGCAGCACAGTTGAGATATCTATCAGAATTCTACCAGATGGGAGAAAAACCGGATTGGCTCAAGATAAAAATTATTTAAATTAGGAGAAAACATTTAATCTATAAATGGGATGAGAAACTGATGCAATGCAACAATTCACCAGTACTACATCATATACTAAAAACATGGAAGAGAATACATCTGAAACAAAAGATAAATTATCAAATACTACTAATGCAAAACCCATTAGTCCCTTATACAATAGGCAATTTAATCTTTAAGGAATGGGCTAGAAAAGGAATTAAAAGAATAAAAGATTGTACTTTTGGAAATAATTTATTAACATTTGAACAATTAGAAGACAAATATGGAATATCACATGGTACAATATTTTCTTACTATCAGTTGAAAACTTATTTAAGAGAAAAATTGGGAACTAGTCTAAGATTACCTGAGAGTAGTTGCTATGAATATTTAATTACAGATATCGTGATAGTAAAAATGCCTGTCCCGCATCGGACTTGTCAGCCACAAACGAGCCTGCAGCTGACGTGGACTTTTACCCCCTCCATAAATCTTCGTCCGCGAAGCCAAGCCAAAGAAGAAAAAAAAAATTACAAACATGTGTAACAAATTGCAATGCAAGGAAAATGATGAAGCAATTTATAAACCCAAACAAGGTTGGGAAAATGGTTGTGCTCGCAGCAGCAACAAAGTGGATAATGATACCGTGGAATACGGATGCAACCTTAAAAATACAACAATGGCATATAGAAATGAACAAGTGTATTCCATTAGAAAAAATTACTCACAATCTAAAAGATAAACATACCTTATTTGAACAAATTAGACCTCCATCTCTTAAACCAATAAAATACAAGCACGACAATAATTAAATATGGAATTTTGGACAACACGACTTATTTTTTCCTTTTCTTTTCCGATTTTAAAAATTGTTTATTATCTTTTTTTCTTTTATATCTTATTTACATTATGGGGAAAGGGAGGGTGGGAGAAAGGGGGGAAAAGAAAAAGAAAATGTCGCTGTATATATTTTAGTGATGAATATTTGTATATATTGTTATTGATGTTTATGGTGAAGTGATAAATAAAAAATTATTTAAAAAAAAGAAGGTATGCTGGCCAATTGAACAAACAATTCAGTAATGGGGGAGGGTTGGGTTTTTGCTTGGAGGCCTGTGACCAGCTGTGTGCCACAGTGATCAGTTCACTCTTGTTTGTCATAGAGCATAGAACACTACAGCACAGAACAGGCCCTTCAGCCCTCGATGTTGTGCCCACCCATATATTCCTTTAAAAAAATACTAAATCCTCCCTACCCTGTAATCCTCTATTTTTCTTCCATCCATCTGTCTGTCTAAGAGTCACTTAAATGTCCCCAATATTTCAGCCTCCACCATCAACCCTGGCAATGCATTCCAGGCTCCCACAACTCTCTGTGAAACAGACGTCTCCCCTAAACTTCCCTCCCTTCACTTTGTACAAACGTCCTCTGGTGTTTGCTGATCCTGCTTTGTCTTTTCTTAGCTCTCCCTCCATTTAAACAATTGGACTTGTACTAACAATTAACTGACTCCATATCATCTATGTTAACAACGTGGATAACAATCTTGTTAACAGTTGACACCAAAATTAGTGGTATAGTGCACAATGAAGAAAGTTATCTGAGATTACATTAGGATCGAGAGAAATTGGGTGTGTCCTAAGGAAAGGCAGATGGAATGTAACTTGGCATTGTGATAGGTTAAACCTGGGTAGGACTTACACAGTAAATGGTAAGACCCTGGAGATCTTGTAGAACTGAGAAACCTTGGGGTACAAGTACAGAGCTTAATGAAGTGGCTTCACAAGTAGTCAGCACGGTGAAGAAGGCTTTTGGCACTTTTGCCTTCATGAGCTGGGGCAGTGCACTGAAGTGTTGGAGAAACTCATAGAAAGTAAAAAGCAGTCAATGCTTCAGGCCTGAGTCTTTCTGCAGTGACTGGGTTGTCGTGTTACAACTATAAAAGATCTTAATGACACCATACTTGGATTGTTGTTTGAAGTCTAGTCAGATATCAGTAAGCTGGAAATGTTACTGGCAGAGGTGGAATAGATTGGGACTGTACTCCCTGGAGCATCAGAGGCTGAGGGGAAACAATGCAGAGATCCATGTAATTATATGGGTTTTAGATAAGGTGAATACTTGTAGTAATTTTCTAAAGTACATAGATTGAAGATGAGAAGGGAAAGATTTAAAGGGGACCTGAGGGGCAGGTTTTTTTTCAAACACAGGGTGGTGGGGGCATGGAACAAACCGCCAGAGAAAGTGGTAGAGATGGGACAAAAGCGAAGTAAAGATATTTAGACAGGTACATAGAAAAGGTTTAGAGGGATATGGGCCAAATGCAGGCAAATGGGACAAGCTGAGATAGACAATTGGCCGTCGTGCAGAGGGTGGGGCTAAGGGCGGCTTCCATTTTGTGATTTTATGACTGCTATTCCCTTCTCATGTTCCTTTTTTAACCTGCTTTATTTTCTAATTCATCTGCTCCCTCTCTGCTTACTACATGCACCCTGGTTCGCATCAAAGTTGTTCACCTGATATGCACCATGCAGTCTCTTTATGGAGTCATCATCTTCTTTGTCAGGCAGCCTATTGAGCATTTCCTTGTCTTGCGGAGGTGTTCTCTAGCTCAAATCTTATTTCTCTTACTAATATTTGGCTCCACTTTATCCTGGCCAGGTCCTTCCTTATCGCCTCCTCCACTCTCAGAGTGGGACTCTAGTTTTTCCTCACCATTCTCCAGTATTAATCTAAAAGGGATGATCATGTGATCACTGCATACCAATTGTTGTCCCACCATCACCTGGTCCATCTCGTTCACCAGGATTAAAATTCATGCAAAGCAGCTGATCATACAAAACCAACTGGCTGCAACTTCTTCAACATTTCCCTTTTTATTTGCATTCATGATTTATTTTGTAAATACAAATCCAGCTTTAGAAATAAAGGTCAGAGCTGAAAGGTGAATGCAGTACAAACTAAGAGTTGCATTGTAAATATCTGTTTAAAAACATCATGCAAATTTGAAGATTTCCCACAGCAACTGAACACCCATTAGAGTACAAGCTCTTGGCGATATGAGGATTACTGCAAGTCATAGGTGTGCATATGTCAATCAAATGAGTATGAGAAAAATAATATCATGTTGGGGGAACATAACGTTGCTGATGGATCAGAATTTATTTGTGATACTTTTATTGGCTGAGTTAGCTGGAAATTGACTTAACCTGCTGATGTTTGCACTGCTTTAAAATTTCTCCATGTCTTTCTCCCACCTATCTTGGTAAATTCCTTAAGACTAGCACATCCTTCTGATTTTGGACGTGTGCAGTCCATATTTGACTGTTCGACCACAGGCATTGCATTACCTTGGCTCCGAGCTCAAAGTCCCTTCTCTCCCATTCTCTACCTCCTTTTAATTCTTTACAAAATACTTTTCTGATGCACCTTTTGATCATCAGGATAAATTTCTCTTTTTGTGGCCACCTCTGCCCTGAGATGCAACTAACATAAAATCCCCCTTGTCCTCACCTGCCACCCCACTAGACTCCGCATCCAACACATTATTCTCCAGAATTTTCAGCATTAACAACAGGATCCCACGACCAGACACATCTTCCCCTCTCTGCCTTCTGTAGGGACGACTCCCTTGTGCAATCATCCATCCCCACCAGTCGTCGCCTCAGCACCTTCCCCGATGGGTACAAGAGGCACCACATTTGCACCCACACCTCCTCCCTCACCTCACCTCCTCCCCCCTCTGGTGCCCTAAACAGGCTTTGCACGTGAAGCAGCACTCCACCTGGATTGATTTATTGCATCTGGTGCTCTCTTTGTGGCCTTCTTTCTTTGTATTTATTATCTCTTTCCATTTAATGATTTAATGTGTACAATTGTAGTTTTTAATGAAGTACCTCTTTGGCTGTAGCAAGTTACAATGATGTGTGTGTACATTGTACAATGTATATGGCAATAAACTAATTATTGTTTACTTCTAAACCTTTTCTAGCCTCCATGCCTTTCTCCATGGTAATGACAAATATTTACTTAAGATCTTGCCCATCTCTTGACCATGCTGATCCTTGAGAAGTCTATTTTGTTCTGAGTTACTCTTTTGGCCTGAATATAGTTGTAGAATCTCTTTGGATTCTCCATTACCTTATTTGCCAAAGCCATCTCATGCCTTTTTACCTTCTTGATTTTCCTTTTAAGAGCAGTCTTACATTCAAAAGACCATATATTCAAAGAATTCATTTGATCCCAGCTGACCATGGCTGACATATGCCCTCTTTTTTCTTGATCTGAGCCTCAATATCATTCAACATCCAGGGACCCCACTCCTGCCAGCCTTGCCCTTCACTCCAACAGATGTGCTGTCCTGAACTCTCACTATCTCAAATTTCCCATATGGCAGAAATTCTTTTACCTGCAAATAGCCTCTCCCAATCAGTCTCTGCCAGGTTTTGTCTAATACCATTGAAATTAGTCTTGGTCTGATTCAAGTCTATAACTTATAAATGAATCATACTTTCCGATACTTTTTTATGGTATCTGGTCCCAAATTTCTCCCCCATTAATCTCTCTTGTGGGACCATCTACACATTGCTAAAGAAATCTTCCTTGACAAATTCCACCCCATCCAAGTTCTTAGTACTGACAGCCCCAGTTGATATTTGGAAATAGAAAATCCCCAGAATTACTATTGATATTCAAATTGATGAATGTTAAATTCCATTTTGTGAACTTTCTATTCTCTTTGAATCTTCCACTTAATAGTTAACTCGGAGAGAACCAAACCATCTGCTGGAGGAAGATGAAGAAGGTCATTAGCAAGTTCCTTGGCCTGATTCCACAAGATGGAGTCTTGACTTAAGTTGAGGTACCGTCTCCTACAAACACTCCCTCCATCTGTGTACCACTCCGACTTTGTTTTGGGCAAACATATCTCGGAGATGCCCTAGTGGGATCTGGTACACTCGGATGTTCATGAATTTTGAGTTGAGTATGTCAGAATGTGGAACAGCTCGACACATACTCAAGGTGTCTGAAAATTCAAACGAGTTGGAAGTGACCTTCCCATATTTCTTACTAGGATTCCTAGGTATTGATAGTCCAGATTTTGATGCAATATATCAGTCCATTTCAAAGGGCAGGTTAGATTCCAAAACAGGTTTTAGGATGGCAGATTTTATTCTCTGAAGTGACACCAGTGAATCATCAACTTCACAAGACAAGAACTTCTTCAGCTTCAGATTGGGCTTGTAATATCAAGATGCCTATTATTCTCATTAAGCAATGCAGGCTTAATGATACCACACCCTACAAAACCTTCTTCCTTATTTAAGGTAAGAAGAAAATCTGCAGATGCTCTGGTCTAATGCACTATTTAAGATGTTTTTGACTAAACTGGTTGAGCCAGCAGTGATATTTTATTTGTTTAACTATTGTTCTACCCTTCTGCTTTGAACATCACATTTGAGCCCACTTTTACTGGCCTTGGGTCCTAACTGCTTTGGCCTTGTACACAGAATGCAGAGTTTCTGTAAACTTGTGAGCTCACTATACCAGATTATTTTGTTCATGGGGATAGCTTCGTTCTGTTCCACTGTATTAGGATGCCATTGTGTCAATCATAGGTGTTAATGCAAAGAGCATTTCTGCTCTACTTTCCTGCCTCGTCTGGTGAGACATCAAAGCTGATTTAAAGAGGCAAAAATCAGTTACCCCGCCCCAGACCATCTTTAGCTCCTGCTGGAAGTTGGTGGGCATGTTAAGGTGAACATTTTATAAGCCTGGGTCATTAGCATTTATTCTTCACCCTAGATGAACGAGGAACTTAGACCATAATAATGAAGAAAAGAGCAAAATACTGCAGATCCTGGAAACCCAGGTTTACATTGGGAAGTAAGAGGTTAATAATTGCCAGGTTTCTGTTTTTTTGTGTTGGTGTTAGTCACCTGCTCCACCCGGATTCAATTTGGCAGGTAAAATGCAGTCTGAGTCCTCTGCGGTAAATCCTCATAGCAACCAGTTTACGTCACTCTGATTGTCTAACAAAGGAGTGTAACTGCACAAACAGGAAGCCCCTCATGCAAACCACAGGGATATACTTCAGCTTATCCATACATTTCAAGTCATTATGCAATTTACAAAAAAGGACCAGGCTGAAATTCCCGACCAAAATGGAATGACTGCTCAATTTTGGAACAGCACTTTAAATTATAAAGTCACAGCCATATTGAAATAAAGTTTTTGAATTTGAACTTTACACCTGATGACAATGAACTCCTACATTTATAAAATGCACTGCAGCTTTTCAATTCCACACCAAATTGCTCTAAAGAATTTTATTGTAGCTATAGAACATAAAACATAGAACATTACAGCACAGTAACTTTAGCCCTTGATGTTGCGCTGACCTATATACTACCAGAAAATACAAAACCCTTCCTTCCTCGTAACCCTCCATTTTCTTTTCATCCATATGCCTGTCTAAGAGTTTCTTAAATGCCCCTGTTGTTTCAGCCTCCACCACCACCATCCCTAGCAAAGACATTTCAGGCACCCACTCTCCTGTAAAAAAGTACCCCTCATGTCTTGCCTAAACTTTCCTCCCTTTACTTTGCACAGATGCCCTCTGCTGTTTGCTATTCCCACCCTGGGAAAAAGGTGCTGGCTGTCTACCTGATAAAGGCACTGGCTATCTACCTTATTTATGCCTCTCAGAGTATGAATTAATTATTTTGCAGCTATTATACTTTATATCTTCAAGCTGTGCATTTCATTACCTGGTGCTAGTATTGAGCATTTTACCCTTTTCCATAAAGAGCAGTGACCTGAAAACAAGGCTCTGGACACTGTGGTGGTAGTAGTAGGCTTTATTTGTCATTGTAAGAAAAGGCTTGATGGTTCCCTGAACCTGCTGTGCTACATAAAAACAACATAACAACTATAAGCAGTTCAGGAACAGAAGCACCAGGTCCTGTAGAGGCCGCTATGAGCGAATGCTGCACTGCCATCTTGGGACTTAGCCACCACTGTATCTTCGCAGGACAATAAATAATCACAAAAATAAACAATTTCTCTTATGCACACATCTCCAATTACACACCATGACTTAAAATGAATAGTAAACAAAAATCAGTCCCACAATACATTGAATTTTAGAGGCTGGGCCATGGTTACAGAAAAGACAGGTAGAAATATACCTTCAGATGTTAAAATGTTCACTCGAGACCATTCATCTGATCTGAAGAGGCTGCTGCAGGCTACTTCTACCGCGCCGCCATCAAGACCAAGTTTACAGGCATCTACTGGACTCTGGATGTTAAATCGTTCGCCAGTTTTTTAAACCACCT
Source organism: Narcine bancroftii (assembly GCF_036971445.1). Classification (NCBI taxonomy): domain Eukaryota; kingdom Metazoa; phylum Chordata; class Chondrichthyes; order Torpediniformes; family Narcinidae; genus Narcine; species Narcine bancroftii. The sequence goes on along the minus strand of NC_091470.1, from coordinate 140,753,958 downwards.
CGCAGTTCGCCGTCTCTTGAGGATGAAGCCCACGAAGCCCCAGTGATCCAGGACATGCATTCTTAGGTCCCTCGAACTAGGTCCATGACTCTGCCATTCTGTACACCTCAGGACCCCTCCTCCGACTGCACCGCACTGTCTCCACTACCCCTGGCAACAGGCAACGTCAATACTGGCACTGAAGACTGAAGGACCCATCGCCCCAATAGAGGCCTTGATCCCCTCAGCCGTTGGAGTTTTTAAACCAACAATCTGGCAGCTTCATGAACACCTTTACAGAAACCGCCTTTTATCTCTAAATAGTTGATTTCGCCAATACCTTGGTAACTTTTGAACAAGGAATTCTGGTAAAAACACAATGCTGGAGAAATTCAGCAGGTCAAACAGTGTCCTTTATATAGCAAAGATAAAGATACAGAACCAATGTTTTGGGCTTGAGCCCTTCATCAAGGTATGAACAAAATGTAGCCAGGCACCTGAACTCGAGTTTGTGTTTTTACTTCAACCACGGTGTCTGAGCACTTTGGTGTTTTACTACGTAGGAATCCTGGTAATGCATTTCCATGTCATATTCATCCAGAAGTAATCAATAGGTTAAAATTTATCCACATACATCAATAAATACAGAGCACAATGGTTGTGGCTTTGAGCTAATGGATTCTGTGCATCACATTAAAATCTTAACCTGGATAGAACATATAATTAGGACATTTTATGTAGATAGCAATGTGCAAATTATATTGCTGGAGGCACAAATCAAGATTTCAAAGAGCAACATAGTTTGCTGGAAGTGTCAACAGAGGGCGATAGGATAGAGAAGAAGGCATGTTTGGCTTTATAGGCTGAGGCATTGGGTATAGGAATTGGTTTGTCATATGGCAGCTGTACAGAACATTGGTTAGATTGCATTTGAGGTTCATGTGCAGTTCTGGTTGCCAGATTACAGGAAGGATATGGTAGTGATAGAGACAGTGCAGAAGAGCCTCAAATGGAGTCCAGTAATTATAGGGAGAGATTGCAGAGGCCGGGTTATATCACATGAGACGTAGGATGCTGAGAGTTGACCTTACAGAGGCTTATAAAATTGTGAGAGGCTTAGAAAGAAAAGATAGTTGAGACTTTTTCACAGGGCAGGGAGTCTAGATCTAGTGGATATATGTTCAAAGTAAAAGAGAGGAAGTTTAAATGGGATCTGAAAAGACCATGAGAAAGGAGTAGAATGTTGCGATTTGGTCTATCGGGTTTACTCCTTCATTCAATCTGCAGAAATTTCCCATCATCTCTGTTCTAAATGGATATCCTTTTTTTCTGAGACTGTGTTCTCTGGTCGTAGACTCTCCAACTACTGGAAACATCTTCTCCATGTCCACCTATCCAGCCTTTTATATCTTTTCAATCCCTGCCAGTCTAAATGCCTCTTAAATGTTTAAAAAATGATAACAGTGTTTCTATTGTATCTGTTTATCACCCTGACACCATATTCCAGGCAGTTTCCGATCTCTGTTTAACAAAACACGAGCCCCCCTCCTCTCTTTAAAAATATCCCCTTGTAGCAACTGTGTCGCAGTGTGAAATGAAGAATGAGAAAATGATCAGATGTAGTCGAGTCGAAGATCAGTAAAAGTCATTTACTCAAACAGTCACGGGCAGTTTTTTAAAACCCCGCGCATTCCAAATGATGTAATCGCATTGTGATGTCAGGACGTCACTCGGAACCTCCCGAGCCGGTTCAATTAAGCCTCCGACGAACTGCTCTTGCATTTAATCTTTATACCCTGGAAAAAAGATTCTGACCATCTGATAATGATACCGGATTTATTCATAAAACATTGTACAATGTACACATGCACAAAATTCTTACTTGCTGCGGCTAAAGCAATACTTGTAAAGAAAAACCAAAATAGTAAACGTATTGAAATATATGAAATAAGACAATAAAAACGTAAGATTAATAATTCACAGTGATCCGTGCAAAATAGAATGGTGACAGTTCTTTTATGGTGTTGGAATAGTCTATGAGTTTACCAAGGGGAAGTTCAAGAGTCTGATAGCTGCTGGAAAGAGACAGTTTTTTAACCTCAGTGTGCTGGTTTTCAGTCTTTTGCATCTCTTCCTGAAGATTGCAGTTAAAAGGGGTTATGACCAGGGTGATGGGTGATCTTTATGATGTTGTTGCCTTCTTGATCTTGAGGCAGCGCCTCATGTAGATGTCAGCAATGGTGGGAGGTCAGAACCTGTCCAACCTTCCGCATTCCTGGGCACACTGTGACACATTTCTGCGTCTGATGCAACCAGCCAGTAGACTGTAAAAGTTTCCAACACCCACAACTCTCTGTGCAAAAAAAAACTTTCCCTGCATATCTCCTTTAAACCACCCCCTTCACCTTACGTACATGCTTCAAAACACAAAAATGCTGGAGAAATGTCCTGTTGCATGCAACTTTTTTTATCTTCTCAATAATTTTATAAAGTGTAGCCGACAGTTCCTGCCGTTTTTTTGCTGATTGACTGAGTCATCCATATAAATAACAATAGTGGGCGGGAATGGCCATGCATATGAATGCTCTTCTTCCCCAGCCCTGTTTCTGCTGAGCTAGCTGGGCAGCTTGACCAACGCCATTTTAAGGCTGTTGGTCTGATGCTGCCCCAGCATCTACCCCTGCTGGTTCGTTGACCTGGGTGTCGCTTTAGCGATCTCTGTCAGCGTCTGCTGCCGCGTGATGTGCCCAATCTCCGCCATTGCGGGCCGCCACAAACTTTGACCGGGTCTCCCCAATCTCTGATGTTCTGTGTAAAACTCAGGTTTATCCAACCTCTCCTCATTGGTCATAGCCTCTGATCCAGGCAATATTCTGGTAAATCTCTCCTGTGTCCTTGCCAAAGCCTTCAATCCTTCCTGTAATTGCACACAGTACTTCAAGTTCAACCTAACCAAAGCTTTATCTAGCTTCAACATGACTTTTTGACTTTTATACTCAATGCCCCAAACTATGGGTGTTGGGATGTGGAATAAGCTTCCAGCAGAGGTGGTTGAAGCAAGGACGTTATTTACATTTAAGGAAAGACTGGATAATTACATGGAGGGGAGAGGATTGGAGGGGTATGGACCAGGTGCTGGTCAGTGGGACGAGGAGGGTGGGGATTTGTTCCGGCATGGACTAGTAGGGCCAAACTGGCCTGTTCTGTGCTGTATATGGTGATATGAAGACAATCATTCCACATATACTTGTGTGGCCATCTTTAGGAGCTATGTATCTGAATGTAACCTTTCCTGGAAGAAAGACTGTGACCATCCAACCTTACCTAATGCATCTTATGATTTTAGACACCGCAATCAGGTCACACCCTTGTCTCTTTTGCTCCAGGACATAAAACAGCCAGTGCAAACTCTTCTTATAACTCAGTCCCCTCCCAACATCTTTGTGAATCTTCTATGCATCCTCTCAACCTTCATTGCCCCCTTCCAATAATATGGAAACCAGAACTCCACACAATAGTCAAGGTGTGGTCTCTCCAACAACTTGCTCAGCTGTAACATTGTGTCCTGACTCTTGTACCAATGCCCCATCTAATATACTCAATCATAACCATTTGCCGTCTTCACTACCTTCCAGTCTTACCACTTTCAGTGAGATGTCTCACCGTTCTAAAACACACTACTGGGTGACCCCGTCTCTGTGTTTGTTATGCTTTAGTTTAGCTTCCCAAGTTGTACATGTCAGAGTTAAATTCCATCTGCCGTTCCTGAGTCCACTTTCCCAGTGGATCTACGTTCTATTATAGACTTGGACAACCTTCTTCACTGCCTTGACTTGTCCTTTTTAAACAGTGGTACAAGATTAGCCATAATCCAATCTTTCATACCCGCACAAGGTCAAAGGATGTATTGGATCTGGAAATTTTTTCACTTGAATACATTCCAAGGCCACCAATAACTCCTTTGTTCCAGCTAGTCATTAATTACAGCGGACAACAAAGATTTTTCTTCATGAACACTTTTGGGTGTATTTTATGGATTGTGGGCTGATTCTGAAAATTACCGTAACATTTTCCTATCATGTACAGTTAGTTTTAAAGATATAACCTATATTTGTGATTTCCTGTCATATTTTAAGTCAACGAGTATATTGCCCACAAAGCAAGTTGTTTCGGTCAGTCCAAGCATCCCTGGACATGGACTCAGTGCAGGTCCTATGCAAATGTTATCTTAGGCTTAGGATAGATGCAGAGGCTATAAAAGTAGCTCACATGTACAGATACTGTGCATTACATTGGTATAGATTGAACACATGTTGATGCACATGTCCTTCAGGCAATAGCACAGTGAGTGTAGTTAACAATAGCTTTTATTGTCTTCAGCAAGACTCAATACAGCAGAAATATCTCGACAATGTCCACACAGCTGCGATACATTCCGTTACATTTGTGGTGAGTATACACTTAAGGGTAAATTCAATAAAAATTAATTTAATATTTCTCCATCTTCTGACATAACCATATAACCATTTACAGAGCGGAAACAGGCCATGTCGGCCTTTCGAGTCCGCACCAGTTTGAAGCCAAGTGGATTGTCAGTAAGAACTGGAACAACTGTCGGTCAGCAACTTCTTGACGGTACCTGATACAGAAAATCTGAAATCATCCTTGTGTTCTGCTTGAAGTTGTCTATCACAATCCCCATTTCTTTTCAGGAAGCAAACCTTTTGTCCAGTGTTATTTGCAAGTGCTGATCTTCACTTAATTTATTTATTTTCCTTTTTAAATCATACCTCCACCCATCTTGAGAAAGGTGGCTGCTTTCTGAAACTGCCTCAGTTATGGAATTCATGTAGGCAGAAGAGGACTCTTGAACAGTGCTGGAATCCTGGGTATAAAACTGCATTTATCAACTTATGAAGCTGATGATCTTGGCTTATGATAATGCTACTCCTTATCTTTTCATTGCCATTTCTATAGCATTTTTATCATTATTCTTTAATAAATATGCATTCACATATTCCCATTTAAAGTCACTAAACTTTGAAAAGAAACAGACAGTACTTTGAATGCTTTGCTTTTGTGTTTCGCATTCTGAGTATCTGGGTATTTCTGTCAAACTGGTTTGTGCCTGCTTGGCCTGCTGCAAGTGTAATTCTAGGATTTCAAAGTCTCCAGTCATCCCTGTCCTTACACCAAACATTTATGGAGGGGGTAAATGTGCAGCTGACGTGGACATTTACCCCCTCCATAAATCTTCGTCCGCGAAGCCAAGCCAAAGAAGACACAACTGATGCTATGTCACTGATCAGGAACTAGTTCTGTGTACATTTAAAAATGAGCCTGCACTGAAACATATTAGATCAAAGCTCTGGGTTAAATTATCATAATTTTAATTTTAATTTTAAATTTAAATTTAGAATTCTGGAGTAAATCAGCATAAACAGATGAAAATCCTGTTGCTTGAATTATTTTGGAATAACTTTTTAATTTTATGTCTAGCTTTTAAAATTGGTATACGGGTGTGGATTATGTGACTTTAAAAAAAATCCTTTGTGTTTTAACAATCTGGAAAAGCTGAATGGCTAACCAGAAATGTCATTATTCTCAGAACTACCAATACCGATGTGCACTTGAAATTCCTGGGCCAATAGTGAGAAAGGCATGTATCAGGTACCAGGGAGGAAGCATTGCAGAAAATGTAGACTGTTCAGTCTTCAAACCTTCTTCCGGTGCAATGTCATGACCATGAGGGGGGGAAGGAGAAGTGGGGGGTGCAGGTCCAATTAACCTGCCTTTTCCTGCTCATAGTTCCTACTATATTTGTGATTTCCTGTCATATTTTAAGTCTACAAGTATATTGCCCACAAAGCAAGTTGTTTCGGTCAGTCCAAGCATCCCTGGACATGGACTCAGTGCAGGTGCTATCCAAATGTTATCTTAGGCTCTGGAGGCTTAGGATAGATGCAGACAGGTTATAAAAGTAGCTCACATATACAGATATTGTGCATTACATTGGTATAAATTGAACACATACATGTTGATGTACATGTTCTTAAGGCACACAAAATGTCACCCTGAGCATTTCCCAGCACCCCTAACAATAGGAGAAAGAGAAGCAAAGGAGAGTCCCTTCAGAAACACCTTAGTGTCTGTGGATTCGCCTCTGGTGCAACCTCTGCAGCCACATTGGCAACTGAACTCCAGGTTAAACCTCTGCTATCCTTTAGGAGGCCTTTCTGTACTCAGCACCCTCATGAATCCCAGTCTCCAGCAGCCCATGTGGGTCCTTCATCCTCTGAGCCTCTCGCTGGTCCACTGTCGTGTTCACCTTCCCTATAGTGTCATCTCTCCTGCTCTCCCTTTTCCTGGTGCCCTGCACCAATCCACTGCTCTCAGAGTCTGCAACCCCTTGTGATATGCTTCCCAACAAAGACGCCACCATCTTGGGCAGAGACCTCTGTGGTTGTAGGATTTTTTAAAAATCGGCTCCTTTAACAAGCCATTTAGAGCCCCATCAGAGCAGTGTTGTGTCTCCGCTCCCCATTCTTTTGGGTCCACACCAGTGGCAGCCCGGTCATTACAGCAGCTCCAGCAGTGCTGGGTCCACACCTGGGCCCACACCAGACGAAGGTCCACACCTGGGTCCACACCAGACCAGGGTCCACACCAGTGGCAGCACTGATGTTACCACAGCTCCAGCAGTGCTGCCATTTTTGTCCTCCAGTCTCTTAACTTGCACAATGGCATTTATTAGATCCTGCTGTTTAATTTTCCTTGCAATCCTTCTTACAGTGTACTCATTAGGAAGTTGAGAGTGGCATCTACAGTTACAGTTTGTTCTCAGATCTCTCATCGCCTCTTACCTTTCACACTAAACCTATGTTCTCTCGCTTTGGACATCTCTTCCAAGAGAAAACATTTTCTATGATCTAAACATTCCATTTGTATTTTGTGTTTCAACAATTCTGTATTTTCATAGTGAACATTACTCACTGACAGGGCAGCTGGAGCACAGAAAAGAGGAAGAAGGTACTCGATTGGCAGAGGCAGGGTAGGAAGTAATACAGATTTGAGTAGAAGTGAGCTATGCAAGGTTATAAGAAAAACAATGAGAGGTGTATAAGGCATGTATGTGAATGAAAAGTACTAATTTAGGAAGATGATGCATCACTGGAGAGACATTCCTTAAGAGGTCAAGGGCAGATGATCAGTTTTACAAAGAAGAAAATCACTGCCATGTAACCATGGGTATTGTGTAGGTCAAAAAAATAGCAAATAGGTGATTGACAACCAGGAGTTGTGCACAGTTGAGAGGGGTGTGAACGAATACAGCAAGATATAGATCAATTACCATCATGGACAGATAAATGTCAGATGGCGTTCAATTTGAATTAAGAGTGGCATGGTTAGCGAATCATTCACTGGAACCGTCCTTGTGAATCTCCTCTGAACCCTCTACAATGTCAGCACATCCTTTCTCAAATTAGGAGTCCAAAACTGCTCACAATACTCCAAGTGAGGTCTCACCAGTAGGTAACGGAGCCTTGACATCACATCCCTGTTCTTATATTTCATTCCTCTTGAAATGGGGAATATTTATTTTTTTCTTTTGCACATCAATTGATTTTTGGACAACTGATATTATGCATATTTCCAAACTACAAGAACATTGCCTGCCATGAATAACCCACACCCAGTAAATCATGGCTAATCACAATTTTGTTTTGTGAGTCACAAAATGAGAGGAAAATGGTTTTGTGCACAAGATAACAAGTGCAGGCATTTTGCTTTAAGCAACAATTTCAAAGCACCCCTTTCACTTGTGGAGACTAGTTTATGGCACAGTTTATGTGAAGTCTGCTCTGAGACATTGAATAACTTGAACAATAAGTTGGTTTCTTGTAATATTGTTACGAACAGAAAACTAAATAAAACATTTAAGACTTTTCCCCAAAGAAAATACAGCAATAATTCTGAAATGAGACATTAGAATAAAATTAAATAAATTGATTGAAATTATTTTCAAAAATATATTTTAATCTGCAGCAAAAACTAATGAAAGATGGTTTAATTTTTGAAGTACTCATGCTAATGCCTCTTCTCCTGTCTTGACTTACAAACCAGAAAGGGGCTGGTTTAAATTTGGCAGTATCGTCACTGAGTCCCCAGTCTGCGATATCCCAATGGTCATCCTTTAACAGAAATTCAACAGGAAGTAACAAATAAATACTTTAGATGTAAGAGCAAATCTGAGGCTGGGTATTCCACAGTAGGTCGTTTACTAGAATGAATGAGTTAAGTTTACTGTCATATATAAAGGTTCAGTGTTCAGATGCAATGACATTCTTACTTGCTGCATGCGGCATTTCCTGTACTTTAAATACACCATAGAGAGAGAAAAAAAATTACAAATATAAAAGCGGAAAGAAAAGAAATAATAAATATTCATGGGTGAACAGTTTCCACCTTCTCCTACGGTAGGGTAGGAATTTGATAAGCATACTCTGCACTTGATGAACGAGTGCTCTACTTCAAGAGTCAAGAAGATCAATGTTATCCTATAGAAAGCAACCTCCTTGGTAATCCAACACGTTCCAAACATTCAATCCATTCACAGCCAATGGATGTTATTTACAAAACACACTGTGCTCAATTGTCTTGGCTTCTCTGATGGTACCTTCCAAATTGTGATCTCTGTCATCAAGAAAATGCCGATACAATTCTGTTACAGTACCAGCCACCTGCATTTAGATCCGGTGCTGTCTCTGAGGAACTTGTACATTCTCTCCGTGTTTGCGTGGGTTTCTTCTGGCTGCTCCGGTTTCCTCCCACCCTCCAAACCGTACAGAGTTGGTGGTTAATAGGTACAGACTCATGGGCTGGATTGGCCTGTTACCGTTCTGTATGTCTAAATTAAAAATTTAAGATGAATGTAGCAGGCACATGGGATCGCCATCAGCTGGATAAGGCAATATATTAGATTAGAATTTGGCCTTGTGGGAGAAACCAGAGAGTAGTACATGATGATTGCTTGTCAGTCTGGAGGCCTGTGACTAGTGGTGTGCCTCGAGGATAAGTGCTGGCACCATTGTTGTTTGTCGTCTACATGAATGATCTGGATAATAATGTCCTAAATTGAATCATCAGATTATGGGTGTGTAGTGGCAGTGAAGAAGGCTTTCAAAGTTTGCAGCGGGGGCCTGGAAAAGCTGGTAAATTGGGCTGCAAAATGGCAGATAGAATTTAACATGGACAAGTGTGAGATTTTCCACTAGCACGCATATTTCCAAATGGCAGGAAAAAAGAGAACAAACCAGGATAAAGACTTGCATAGTAAACAATAGAGCAGTGGAACAGAGGGATCTGGGAATACTGATATATAATTCCTTCAGTAGTGTCACAGATGGACAGGGTCATTAAGAGAGCTTTTGGCATATTGGCCTTCATAAATCAAAGTATTGAGTACAGGAGTTGGGATTTGAAGAGCTGAGATATAAAGAAAGGTTGAATATTTTAGGACAGAATTCCCTGGGGTGTCGGAGAATGAAGGGAAATTTGATAAAGGTCAACAAAATAATGAGGACTACAGGTGGGGCGTTCCACTGAGGTTGGGTGAGACAAGATGAGAGGACATGGGTTAAGGGTGAAAGATGAAATGTTGAAGAGGAACATTAGGGCAACTTCTTCACTCAGAAGGTGGTGAAAGTGTGAATTGAACTGCCAGAGGGTTAGATTTCAAAGAAATTTGGATAGGTACATGATGGGAGCACCAAGGCTAGTCGACTGCCCTCCCAAACTTGGGTCTGGGACAGAAACCCTGGCTACTTTTCAGAAGAGGTAAAACTCTTGGGAGCAAGGAAGAGGGGCTTCCCTGTGAAGTATGAAGGGGGCACAGTCCTCTTCTATCTGGATATTCGATGCTCCTTAAAAAAATATAAGATCTAGTTAGGAAAAGCTAGTAAATCCACATCAGGTGGGATTCGTGCAGAGAAGACAATCGGCAGACAATATAAATAGGTTACTTAATATAATATACCTGGCACAATCAAGGGTGGAACCAAGAATAGCCATATCACTTGATGGTGAGAAAGCCTTTGATAGTCTGGAATGGGACTTTTTGGTGAAAGTGCTGGAAAAATTTGGATTTGGACATTTAAATTAGGTTAAAGCATTTTACAACAAACCCAAGGCCAAAGTTATCACTAATGGACAGACATCTTCAGCTTTCCCACTGACCAGATCTAGTAGACAGGGTTGTCTGCTATCTCCTACTCTATTCGCATTGGCAATTCAACCATTAGCAGAAACTATTTGACGGGATTCAGGCATTAAAGGTTTTAGAGTGGGCCAGAAAGAACACAAAATTAACCTGTTCGCAGATGATGCTTTGATACATTTGACAGAACCAAAAGGGTCATTGGCCAGGTTGCAGACTCTACTGGAGGACTATGGCAAAATCTCGGGATATAAAATTAATTATGGTGAGATTGAAATAATGCCACTAACGTGGGGAGTATGAGAAATACCAATGGGAGAGTAAGTTCAAGTGGCTACAAAAGGGTATGAAATATTTAGGAACATGGATAGATAAGAATTTACAAAATTTATATAAATTGAATTATCTCTCTCTTCTTGGAAACATTGAGGAGGACTTGTGCAGGTGGATGCATCTGCCTATCACGTTGATGGGCAGGGTAAGCTGCATTAAAATGAAAGTGATGCCACGGCTACAATACCTCTTCCAATCGTTGCCTATACCGCTGCCCCCGAGTTTTTTCAAAACACTTGGTGGATGTCTCAGACAATTACTGTGGAAGAACAAAGCAGCTAGAGTCTCCAAGGAGAAAATGACCTGGGATTTTATCCTGGGAGAGATGAGACTCCTGGATTTAAAAAAAATATTATTAGGCGGCCCAGGCAAGGTTTATTGCCTCGCTCTTTGAGAGGGATGGTTTACCCTCCTGGGCACAAATTGGTCTACACACGGTAGGGGAGGAGATAGCAGGAAACATTATTTACAAATGGGATACTAAATTAATAACGCAAACTAAACAGACAACTCGATATTAAAGCACTTAATTCGAGCATGGCAAAAAATAAACCAGATTATTGGGTTAAAAGTAGGGTTGTCCCCTAAAAACCCCTAACCCAAAATAAATTAATCCCTATGACTATGGGTAATAAGATCCTGGCCACCTGGTGCCAGAAAGGGATCAGGTGTGTCGAGGATTGCTACGAGAAGGGGCATATTATGCCATTTAAATAACTATAAAATAAATTTAACTTATCAAACAAGACTTTCGTCTGCTATCTTCAACTAAGATCCTTTTTAAGGGACAAATTAGGTCCATCTTTGGCTCTGCCATTGTGTAATGACGTGGAGGTTCTAATTTAAAGGGGGATCACATGTAAATGTATTTTGGCTATGTATTTCCTGTTCCAAAATGAGAGCCCGAAACCGGGACTCCATAAGCTGAGGCCAAGATGAGAGTTGGATTTGGGAACAATTCCTGAGCGATGCTGGTCCGACCTTTGCTGGGACTGCATGGAGGTGGTTATTAACGCCAGATATAGGCTGGTGCAATACAACTTTTTGCATCACTTTTATCTCATGCCGCAAAGATTACATAAGGTCAAACCGGAAATCTCAGATGTATTTTAGATGTGGTGGAGAGACAGGAACGTTTGTGCATTCAACGTGGCTATGTGCCAGGGGATAGAATTAGGGGACATTTTGAAAAAAAATCACAGGGTGGAATATCCGCCAGACCCAGCCTTGCTTCTTCTTGGTGACATTGTGGATGTGTGTCCAAGATTATCTGAACATCAAATTCAATTTGTGAAGGTGACCTTGGCGATGGTCAGGAAATGCATAATGGTTGCCTGGAAATCTAACTCTCAGCTAAGCACAGCAAAATGGAACACGGAGATGCAGAGCTGTGTTCCCCTGAAGATAATTACTTATAACTTAAGGAGGAGATATGGCACATTCATTGAGGAATGGCAGCCATACCTGTGGCATGTCAAAACACAGGTGTGATTAGCCTCCCCAGAGCCCTTCTCAACAGGAACAATTGGATCTCACACGCTCTGAAACACTGAGAATGAGGAGACAACTTGGAAATCCTGCCGGCTCCCCTCCTTTTTTCTCTCTTTCTTTCCTTCTTTGCATATTCATATCATTATTTTTAATAATTGATTTTTAAGTTTTTGCTTGGGTTGAATGGGAGGGAGGGTGACTGATGGGGGGGGTAGGGAAAGATGGGGTGGAAGGGAAAAGGGAGGACTTGGCAAACAAAGATCTGTAAAGGGGAGAATTGTTTCCTTATAACACCTGGTTAATACGAGTTTGTAAAACTATAAATAAAATTTTCAAAAAAAAAGGGACTGGCTGGAAAAATAATCCAGCACAGACTAGATGGGCTAAAGGGTCTGTTTCTGTGTTGTCATGTTGTAAGGTTCTAAACTACATGCATCTGTATGTTCTGGAACAGTCTACCATGAGGGACCTTGTCCAACACACCTTACTAAGGTTCATGTAGACATCATCCACTGTCTTACCCTCAAATCATCTTTGTCACCTCCCCAAAAACTCAATCAAATTGGTAAGAAATGACCTTGCCCCAGAAGTAAAATTCCAAAAGTCTGCAGACTCCGTGGTTGAAGTAAAAACACACTGCTGGAGAAACTCAGCAGGTCAAACAGTGTAGCAGAGATAAATATACATAACCAACATTTCAGCCTTGAGCCCTTCATCAAGGTATGAGCAAAATGTAGGCAGGCGCCCAAACTCAGTGGGAGAAAACAGGAGTAACTGGAGGAAACCCATCCAGACATGGGGAAAACGTACAAACTCCTTACAGACAGTGCGGGATTCGAACCCAAGTGCTGGCACTGTAATAGCATTGCGCTAAACACAAAATGACTTGGGATTCTATTTAATTCTGCTCACCAAGGACCACTTGGGCTTCTTAACGCCCTGCTTGAGCTATTTCCTGCATCATTGAATTTCCTCTAAGGCCATGTCCAATTTTAGCTTCCTAAACCTTATATGCAAATTGCTTCTTTTTCACTTCTTCGCAGAGGAACTGTATAAGACCCCGTATCACTTATATTCCCTCCAACACATGCCCCCATTCTGAGGAGTATACATTTCCTCAGATTTGTTCTCTCATCTGCCCTCATCTTGTACTCCACAGCCAGTGCAATCTACGGGGTACCTTTCCCAAATGCTGATTTCACATTCAACAAAGTTTGGGTGCCTGTCTACATTTTGCTCATTCCTCAATGAAGGGCTCAAGCCCGAAACATTGGTTCTTTATCTTTATTTTCGCTATATAGAGTACACTGTTTGACCTGATGAGTTTCTCCAACATTGTGTTTTTACTTACATCTTGTGAAGTTAATTTAATTGAAAAATTGTGATGGAAGTGAAAAAGCTGCCCTCTAACTATCAGCCAATCCTACCAGTCAAAGTTCCGGAAACTACCAATAGATTGTGGGGACATCAAAGAAAAAATGATCCCGACCTCACCAGTTATTATCACATTTTTGGATGTTAAAAAGAAAATGGAGAATATCAATGAGGTACAAATCAGGCTAGACTTTGTGCATTAAGTTTCTACCAAATATTAGCATTAAAACCATAGGAGTGACAGTAAAACTTGTTGAGGATAGTACATTTATTAATGTTGTAGTTGGGAGAAACACAGCCAAATATAGATTGAAAATATGGGAATAAACTTGGATATTGGAATTGGAATGATCAATTCAATGGCAAACTTCTCATATATTCTGCCAACTATCTTGTTTCTCATGTCACTACTTTTAAAACTTTTTTTTAATAGAAATAAACCAGCTTTAACATTTTAACATTAACTTGAATTTTAACTTGAACTGTTCACAGCTTGATTGTGTAATAAATTGGAATTGACATTAGAATCCACAGTATATTTATTTCTGAATATTTATTTGTCTGAATTCAGAACTTTTAGTTTATCCAGCAAAATACATCTACAAACACACCAGCAGGAAAGATGAATGCAAAGTACATTTAATTAAATTCATTCTTTATTGTGGATTAAATTTACATATTTCAGATTTCTAATTAATGATTAATAGGAACAGTGCAAAAAATACAAAAAACAGCATCAAATTGTTTCAACTATTTGGTGAGCATTTTACTTCAAACAAGAAATTAACCTAAAGCCTTAGGCATAAAGATTTTTTTTGGGAGATAGGTTCTAAATAATCTAATTAATTGTGCAACATTTCCAACTTGCAGAATATTTTGCAGAAAGAAGATGCTACATTCAGTTTTAACTTGATGTATGATCTGGTTTTGGAGACAGAGAAACATTAGCCAGACTGGGAGAACATTTTGCTGAGCACCTTCGCTCTGTCTGCATCAGTGACGGAGCTCCCAGAGGCCAACCCCTTCAATTCTGTGGCCCATTCCCGCCCCAACATGCCTGTACACGGCTTCTTGCATGGCCAATCCAAGGCCACCCATACATTAGAAGAACAACCTAATATTTCTCCAACCATATGGTATTAACATTGACCCTCTGGTTTCTGTTGGGACACTCCTCATTCCCCATTCCTCTGTCTCATTTCCTACAGCTCTTCATCCCCCTTTCCTCTCCATTCGCAGAGTCATCCCCCCTCCTGGTCACTTCCCAGTTTTTTTTCTCTCGTGCCCTCCTATCCATGTGCAACTATGACGCCTGCCTCTGTGGGCCTGTGCTCCTCCCCCTGCCCCTCAGCTCAGGCCTGAAATATTGGTTGTGTATCCTTATCTTTGTTATATAAAGAATGCTGTGTGGTTGCGGAGTTTCTCCAGCATTTTGCGTCACCTGGAATACTGATTATCCCTACCTAGGTGGATGGCAAGAAAATCGACGGGAAGTTATTGATTGATAAATGAGAATAGGTGGTGGGAAATGTTATTGATGGATGCATTCTGAGAACTGGCATCAACTCCTTGTGCCAAATGTCCTGTTCCTGTGTTATGAAACAAACCAACTAAGTGTGTGGAGCAGTTAGCACAACACCTTTACAACACCAGTGATCTGGGTTCTAACCAGTATCTAATTAGTATTCCCTGCTGTTATAAAAGTCAGAGAAGTGTAGGTCAATTGTGTGTAATCGGGCAGCACGGGCTCATGGGCCAAAAGGGCCTGTTAACGTGCTGTCGGTCAAAAAGATTTTTTTTTAAACCATGCATACTGATGGGGGAAAAGGGGCAATTAAGGGAAGCCAGGACAATTCTGCCCCCACATACACTGCTCAACCCATTGATATGTTCTAGCACTTTGCTTTTTGCTTTGAGCAGACTAGTTCAAATTGTGTTTATTTATTAGAATATTTCGATGAGGCAATAGGACAGAGTTGATGAAGGTAATGCAGATACTAAATACGCACGGACTTCAGAGGGCTTTTACGTGCTGCAAAAAAGGCTTATCTTTAATGTGGCAAATAAAGACAATTCCAATAGCATGGGTAGACTTGGCGATATGATGGATGACAGAAGTTCACAGAGAATGTCCGGAGAAAGGTCAACCATGGTACTTCCCAGGCATTAGGCCCATTACTTTTTTTAGATCCAAATGAATGTCCTGGACCTAGGGATACAGGGTACAATCTCCAAATTTATGACTGATGCAAAACTTAGACTTTGTGAACTTCGAAGTGAACAGTGATAAATTGAACAGAATTTAAATAGGGTGGTGGAATGCACAGAATCTCAGCAGATGAAGTTTAATAAAAAGGAAGGAACAAGGATGGACTTGATACTAAGTGAAGTTTACTGAATAGTCCATTTCAATTTCAATTTCCAAGGAGCATTTGATGACAAGCTATATTTAAGGTTCAAATTTTAGCAAATATATCTTTAAAAACATGTTCCAAGCATTCAAAATCCTGGAGACACTTGCAGATTAACTTTGCAGATGACATACATCCAACATACAGCATGGTAACAGGCCATTTCCACCCAAATGACCTACACCCTGGTATGTTTTGAAGGATGGGAGGATACTGGAACCCCCGTTGAAAATCCATGCAGACACAGTGAGAACATACAAACTCCTTACAGACATTGCAGGTTTTGAAGCCCGGTCCTGATTGCTGGCATTGCGCTAACTGTTGTGCCAACCAACACGAGTGTAGAAGGTCATCGTGGGTATGGCACAGAGTCTGGTCCTGTGGCTAAGAAGGGAAGGGAGGAGAAGAGGTGAGCTGTAGAGATAGAGGATTCCATAGTTAGGGGGACAGTTAAGATTCCGTGGAAGGGATCGAGTATCCTGGATGGTATGTTGCCTCCCTCATCTCAGATCGAGTTCATGGTATTCTCAGGAGGGAGGGTGAGCAGCCAGATGTTGTGCTCCATGGGGGGACCAATAACGTAGGTAGGAAAGGTGAGGAGGTACCGCAAGGGGAGTTCAGTTAGTCAGATATGAAGTTTAAGGACAGGACCTCCAGGTTGTGATCTCAGGATTGCTACCTGTACCACGTGTTAGTGAGGTTAGAAACAGGAGGATAATGCACATTAATGTAACTAAAGAGATGGTGCAGGATAGAAATGCTTCAGGTTCTGGATCATTGGGGGGACTCTCTTCCAGGGAAGGTGTGACCTGTACTGGGAGGGACGGTTTGCATCTGAGCTGGAGGGGAACAATATCCTTGGGGGAAAGTTTGCTCGTGCTCCAGGGTGGGGTTAAATAGATTTGCGGAGAGATGGGAACAAGAGTGGTAGAGCAGGTAGTGGAGTGGAGGAGGAAAAAAATGTTAAAACCGCATATAAAGACAGAAATCAAAGGGTTATTTGTGATGGAAGTAGTGTTCTCAGGTGCATCTACTTAAATGCAAGTACTGTAGGAAAGGCAGACAAGCTAAGAGTGTGGATTGGCACGTGGAATTATGATACTGTGGCCATTAGTGAAATGGTTGCAGGACGGGCAGCTCAACGTTCTGCGGTTCAGTAGTTTCAGATGCAATAGTGTAGGAAGGATGAAAGGGGGAGGGGTGGCATTTCTCGTCAGGGAAAACATCAGGCAGGACAGACCAGAGGCACGTCTGAGGTGCAGCAGAGGAATGGGAAAGGTATGATCACATTAATGAGGTTGTATTATAGACCACCAAGCAGTCAGTCAGGATTGGAGGAGCAAATCTGCAGAGGTATGAGACAGCTGCCGGAAACGTAAAGTTGTGATAGTCAGAGATTTTAACTTTCCACATGTTGACTGGGACTCCCTTACTGTAAAAAGGCTAGATGGAAAGTTTTCTATTTCAAAATATCGAGGAACCAACTAAAGTGAATGCCATACGGTATCTCCTATTAGGGAACGAGACAGGACAAGTGTCAGAATTTTGGGTCCGGTGATCATAATGCCATTAGTTTCAAGATAACTATGAATAAGGATAGGTCTGATCATCAGGTTGAGATTCTAAATTGCAGAAAGGCCGATTTTAAGGAAATGAGAAAGGATCTAGAATGTGTGGATTGGGACAGGTTTTTTTGGCAAGGATATGTCCGGTAAGTGGAGATCCTTCAAGGCAAGTTTTTGAGAGTACAGTTTGTATTTTTCTGTTCAATTAAAGGCAAAGTTAAAAGGCATAAGGAATCTTAGTTTTCGAGGGATATTGAAGATTTGGATAAGGAGAGAGGTGTTTCACAAGTATAGGCCACAAGGAGAAGCTGGGTTCTTGAGGAGTATAAAAATGCAAGTGAAAACTTCAGAAGGAAATCAGAAAGGCTAAAGTCCTAGGGGACTCTACAGCCATATTAAAAGCCAAAGGATAGCAAGGGTCAAAATTGGTCCTCTTGAAGATCGGAGTGGTCAGCTATGTATGGAGCCAAAAGAGATGGGGAGATCTTAAATGGGATTTTTGCATCTACATTTACTCCGGAAACTGGCACAGAGTCTAGGGAGCTGAGGCAAACAAGCGGTGAGGTCATAGGACCTATACAGATTAGCAAAGAGGTGCTTTCTGTCTTAAAGCAAATATGCATAGATAAATCCTTAGGGCCTGAAATGCTAGTCCCTTGGACTTTGAGGGAGGCCAGAATAGTAGTTGCAGGATTCCTGGTACAGGTGTGGTGCATGTCGTTCCACTGTTTAAAAAAGGCTACAAACATAACCCAGGAAATTTAGGCCAGTGAGCCTGACATCAGTTGTAGGTAAGTAATTGGAAGATGTTCAAAGAGATCGTATATACAGTTATTTGTATAGCCAGGGACCGATTAGGGATAGTCAACATGGCTTTGTGTGTGGTAGGTCATGTTTAACAAATCTTTCAGAACTTTTTGAGGTTAACAAGAAAGTTGATGAAAGAAAGGCTGTGGATGTTGTCTACATGGATTTTTGTAAGGCCTTTGACAAGGTTCCACAAGGGAGGTTAGTCAGAAAGGTTCAGTCGCTTGGTATTCATGCGGAGTACTACCTCTAAATGGAATAGACATTGATTGACGGGAGAAGCCAGAGAGTGGTGGTGGATGATTACCTCTCAGACTGGAGGCCTGTGGCTAGTGGTATGCCTCAGGGATCGGTACTAGGACCATTGCTGTATGTCATCTATATCAATGATTTGGATGATAATGTGGTAAATTGGATCAGAAAGTTTGCAGATGACATAAAGATAGAGGGGTTGTGGACAACAAGGAAGACTTTCAAAGCTTGCAGAGGGATCTGGACCAGATGGAAAAATAGGCTCAAAAATGGCAGATGGAATTTAATACAGACAAGTATGAGGTTTTGCATTTTGGAAGGATAAACCAAGGTAGGACGTACATGGTAAATGGTTGGGCACTGAGGAATGTGGTAGAACAGATGGACATGAGAATAAAGATACATGATTCCATGCAAGCGACATCACAGGTAGATAGGGTCATAGAGAGAGCTTTCATATTGGCCTTCATAAATCAAAGTATTGAATACAGGAGTTGGATTATTATGGTAAAGTTGTACACGACATTGGTAAGGCTAAATGGAGTATTGTGTAATTTTTCTTACCTACCTGCAGGAAAGATATTAGTGCAATTGAAAGAGTGCAGAGAAGATAATACTGGGATGTTTCCAGTACTTGAACTTAATTACAAAGAAAGGTTAAACAGCTTAGAATTTTATTGCCTGGAGTGTAGAAGAATGTGGGAAGATTTGACAGAGGTATACAAAATTATAAGGGATATAGATAGACTAAATGCAAGCAGACTTTTTCCTCTGAGGGTAGGTGAGATACAACTAGAGGACATGGGTTAGGGGTAAAAGGGGAGAAGTTTTGGGGGAACATTAGGGGGAATTTCTTCACACAGAGTGTAGTGGGAGTGTGGAATGAGCTGCCAACTGAAGTGAATGTGGGCTCAGTTTTGGCATTTAAGAAAAATTTGGACAGGTACATGGATGGGAGAGGTGTGGAGGGCTATAAACTGAGTGCAGGCCAGAATAATAATTTGACATTGACTAGAAGGGCCAAATGGCCTGTTTTTATGCTGTAATGTTCTCTGGTTCTTGAAATATGACATTATTTTGAACTGCGACAACCAATATTTTATTAAACTTTATTAAATAAAATGCATAAAGGTGGCCTAATAAAAATGATCCAGACAGTTGAATCCTCCATTTCTGATGCCATCAATATCACGGGTAAATAATGAAAAGTTCATAACCACCACATTAATAAGGAAATAACCACTTAAACACATGCTGGTTTGAAACTTCTATAAAATATAGCTACAATTATATTGAACATAAATAAATGATCTTTTATGCTTGCATAATGCTCAGACTTTCTCATGTTTAATTATATATTGATCTTTTTTCAAACCGTATTTCAAAAGTCAAACGTTTGGTGAAAAATAGAGACAGGAGATATGGATAAATTTGCATCGATAAATAGGACAGAGGTGTTGCATTATCTAAAATTGCTAGACCTGAACCCATGTCTTTGTGTATCTTTTTTGGGTACAGGTGAGTAAATGTTAATCAACAACCTTAGTTCTTTTACAAAGCAGTTTGGCATAAATTCAGAGAAATGGTAGCATGGGTCTTTTTCTGCTGAATAATGCTGTTAGATATTAACAGGCCAGACGAATTAAAGTTGCACTTTGAACTGATACACTTGAATGGACTTCAGAGACACGCCCAAACAGCAGTGCACAGCCCATAGCTTAACCCCTGGACTGGCCTCATCGACAAATGACATTGATAGCTAGCTCTGCTGGAATTTCTCCCTCATCATGAAGAACTTGTGGCATGAGATCAACCGCATTACCAGACAGTATTAGACTGAAGTAGCTATATCTAACCTTGCCTGGTAAGACGTCAATCAACATGCAATCAGCTTGGGCAACTAGTAACCATACTGTCACCACTAGAATTCAGTTTATTTTCCCATTGTTCTTGGAAAACTAAGGCCAAACATGTAATCCTCAACAATATATATTTTTTTCCCTTTTATTTGGAAAACATTACTGGTAAATTGAAATAACTCTGTACCACATGCAATAATTCAAAATGATCCTTTACTTTACTGCAAGCAACTGTTTTAACTGAGCAAAACAAGAAGCTAGCAGAAACCCCCACCAAATATTCAAGTGTCTGCCTCAATTTCAAAGCTGGACATACTAATAAATTGCATTTATCAGATGCTCAATCTTTTGGCTGCACGAACAAATACAATAAGCAGGCAAAAGAGGAATTCATTTTAAACCTATCTTGATTTTACCAATGAACAGTATTATCCAGTCTTAACAGCTTCATTAGTTTGCCTCCTTCCAAACAGTTTAAAAAAATGCTTTACACCCTTTAAATATCAATAAATAAAAGACTTTGCATTCATATAAAATATCAATAAACTCAGTATACTTTGATGAATATGGTCAATTTTATAATGCAGGAACTTTCATCTTTCCTTTGGGGAATGCTTTGGGTATGGTGAAATATACTTCTAGGTTTGAGCTTTTCCTGACATTAATAATGATGAAAAAACATGCACTATCTTATTTTGCATATTTCTTTTAAAATAGTTTTCCTGTATATTAGTTATTATAATGAAAACCTCCCATCATCCAATAGTTGATCATAATCTCTGCAAAAGTCACAGGAAACAACTGTTGCAGATTAACTTGGAACATTTTTTTATGAAATTAGTTGTCACCATCTGCCTTGTTATTTCACAATGATGAAAACAATAAAGGCATATGAATGTGTGAGAAATGACATCAGCAAAATAGAAAAAGTGAATTCCTGATGGTGATTCTGTATTCTGTAACAGAGTTCTGTGTTGTGTATTGGCCGATGTGTTGTGCGGTTTTGTGTTGAAAAGTGACAGTTTGCCTTGGAGAGCCAAGGTGAAGGTGGACTGCTGAGAGAGTGGGAGTCGGCTTGGGCATGTGCAGAAGACTTGGACGATAAACCACCACTGGGGGTGCTGTGGAGCGGAAGAAGACCCAGAGCATGAGTCATGGTCTGGAGGACAGTTTAGAGTGTTGGGATTTCAAAAAGGATGAACATTCCAAAGGCAGCCAGAAGGATCGGACGGATCAAGTCTGTGGTTCCTCTCTCTGCAAGCAACACAAGACAACTTTGAATTTTGTGCTCTCTCTCTCTCAAAGATCTTTTGGCTTCAGTTTACCAAACAAACTGAATTTTGTTTATGATCTTTGATTCAGTTGAAATCGAAGTTTTGTGAGTCTTGTGTGTGAAATACGGTTGAAGATGATTAAACTCGCACCATTCTGTGAAAAGGGATGGAATGCAAAGAATGAGAGCTTGAAAACAGACAATACTAGCTAGTAGGCCTCTTCTTATCAGGATCCCCAAGGATGCAAGGATCTGGTTCAGGCTGGTACAGTGACCCAAGGTAGTCTATAGCTAGTACTGCGCTTGCTTAATAGAGACATGAATATTAACTTAGACGCCCCTAAGGAGGGAATGAACTAATTAACATAACATGCGATGTATGAAGAGGGAGGAATTGACGGAAGGGAAAAGGAGAATGTTGTAATGTATTGGGATTCTGATTGGAAGAAGGTAAATGAAGGTGGGGTGATGTTGAGCGCGGGACTGTACAAAAGAGTGATGATTCAGAACCTCCAATGTGTCTCCACACAAGGGACACCCGACTCTGCAGACTCGAAATAAAGCTGAACCTGTTCTCCATGACTTTGTCTCCAGAGTAGTGATTGTGAACACTTTATATTTCACATTGTGTGTTTTGTGTTTGTGTCTAAGTTTTTCTCTGGGCTGGTTGGAAGTATAACTTAGACTTTAATTACATATGTTATATTTAGGTTGGGGAATTTATTAGTTTTACACTGTTATAGGAATTTGCATAGTAACCAGTGGACATTGTTATAAAAGGGGGGGATTTTTAATTAAAGTTTGAAGGTGAATTTTTGTTAATAAAGTAATTGTTCATCTTTACCCCTGGTGATATGCCTTCTTTGTGGTTGCTGGTTTGATCTTGTAACAATTCAAAAGGTTTCTCCTAGTTGATGTGTGGACACAGGTAAAATTCAAGGACAATTTAACAATTCACTGATAACCCGAGGTTAAGAAGCTAAGGCCAGTTTTGCTTCTTCCATTTTGGAATTAGAGATCAGCATTTTACTTATTGCCATTACTCTTATCTGGCATGGACTCTGTGTCTTGTTTGCACGTTCAGTTAATATTAAACAAAGGATTAGGCACTTCTCACGCAATAGGTACACCCAGTAACCAAACACAGATAAGCACAGGCATTTTGGGAAAAGATGAAGCAGGCCAGCCTCTGGCATTTGATATCAGTTTGATTAATATTGGTGCCCATTGTGATGTTAACTACAATAAATCCCACCAGAAACAAAATAGCATGAAAGGCATATAACTGGACAATACAGAGCTTTACATTAATCCCATTTTCTTCTTGAATCACCTAGGTCTTTTGAAATTGGTTTACTCAGTGGTTTTTATCAAACATTGGCCTAATCCAAATGATGGTGGAGTAGAGTTTCATCTTCGTAAAGCTAACAGAGTAACTCACTAACAAATTAAGTCACCAGGCTAAAAATCAAGAAGAGACATCTTTATTCTGTGTATTACAAAGGGATTTCTATTGCTTCCTTTCTAACATTGTGCATGTATGTAAAATGTAAGAACTACACTGTATTTCTCTTTTCCTGCAATATTTTACTTCACGCTTAAAGTACTTTTTTTCCTTTTATCGTGAAGCATTCATTACTACCCTCAGCAAAGTGTTGAAATGAGTATGGTCTCAGAGGGTGGATAATAATTACAGTTTGAGTGAATGTCATCTACCAAAGTACTAGAATCAACTGGCTCACTAATATGTCGGCACAATCCAAACTCATACTGTAGATTGGAGCAAAAGTCTAGTTAAATGCATCTAACAAATTACATTCAATAAAAGCCTGTTCCAGGCAAAAGATTCTGCAGTTTAAAATATGAAATCATGCAAATTTAAATAAGAACTTTTCTGATTAATTCACATGGATTATTTTTCACATTTTCCAAAACTAAAAAATGATATATGAAATGTAATTATGTCAACAGCAGGTATATATAGGAATACCTCGCTTTACCAAACTACAGCGTTCCTATGAAACCTTTCGTAAGCCAAAATAACGTTAAGCAAAGACCCATTCAATACTTTTGGAAGTTATTTTCGTAAAAGCAAAAACCCACTAAAAACCTTTCATAAAAGCAAACTTTCGTAAAGCGCATATTCAACCTTTATGGGGTAGCAAACATTTAATTTACATTTAATTATCTCAACAATTTTGATTTTCAACTATAGTCCAAGAAGCTATCCCGCTTGAGTCGGCTGTGGCCCGCATAGAGGGGCCAAAGTTAACACTGGTGTCCAAGTTGTGCAGTCACAATTTAACTGACAAGTCTTCACTTCTAACTGTTCATGTCCATATTTTGGTCTGAATGCATTGATAACATTCTTTTAATATGCAAAGTAGAAGAGGTAGGTGAAAAGATGTTTGGCAAGAGAAATGCCAGCACTTTCGGTCTTGTGAGAGTGACAGTCCTTGGACTTTGAACTCAGTAATTCTCAAAGAAAAGGCTGTGAATTTCAATATCTTGGCAATATTTATCCATTGATCAGAAAGAGGCATAGAAGCTAATTGTGATCTCTTAATTTTGATAAATTCCTTCTATTGCTGAAGTTCTGTATCAAGTTTGAACAGAAACCACAGTATTTATATCAATACTGATTCATCACAAGTGACTTACAATGCCATGTTGAAGGTGTTAAAATATTGGTTAGATCGCATTTGGAGAATTGACAGCAGTTCTAGTCGCCACATTGCAGGAAGCATTGGAGTGAAAGATTCACTAGGTCTGGAGGGCTGTAGTTGCAAGGAGAGATTGGATTGGTTGGGTCAGGAGGTCAAGAAGTGACTTTCCGGAGTTTTTCAAAATTATGAGGGACATAGAATTACTAGACAGTAGAGTTTTTTTCCCAGTGTGAGGGATCGTAGAATTAGATAGAAGGCACAGGTTTAAAAATGAGAGGGGAGAAAGTTAAAGGCGATGTGAGTTGTTGATTTTTCCACATAAGGATGGTAGGATTTGGAGCAAGTTGCCAGAGAATGTGGCAGGGTCAGATCCAATCACAGTACAAAAGGCATTTGGAAAGTTACTTGGATGAGAAAGATAAAGGGGAGAGGCTTCAAGTGGCCAAATGGGATTAGCATAAATATGCAACAAGGTTAGCATGGACCAGATACGCTTACATGGCCCATTTCTAGGCTGTATGGATACAATGATCTCACATTATATTATGCCAAAGCCAGCTATTTGAATGTTTTGTGTAACCAGTCTGTTTCCTTGCACCATCCATTCCTATTGCCTGCAATTGGACCACTCAATTCACTAGGGAATGGCAGGTAGTTTTTAATTGAAGTAGAAAAATCTTAATTTTGATGTAAAATAGCTTTTCTAATTGCTCATTACCAAAGTTGGAGATCACCAATTTTAAGAAAAAACATTTTTACTTTGACGAGAAAAAAATTCTGGTTAAGTTCATCTCCTCTTTCTCTCCTCATTGATCAGAAATCCATTCACTTTAACCCCACCCTCCTGAATTCACTACCATACCTAACTAGCCTTTTTGTTTCTCTCAAATCTCACTTTTAACAGTGGCTTAGTGGCCCCTTCCTTGCCCTGGATTTTTTCACCCACTGTTTATAATGCTACAGAGAGCAACCAGCGATATCAACCAACAGTCATGACGTGGACCTGGGAATATACTGAATCTTTTGCCACTTTCTACATTTCACTGATATTACAGGCCAAATATATTAAACCTAAAAAACCTTTTTATGCAGACATTCTGTATACATTCCAAGTCATGTTTCTAATTATTTTCTGTCCTTATTCTTTTCCATTTCATAGATTTGCGGAATTCAGAAATCCCTTAAAAGGCTGAGGACCCTGTGATATCTTTCTCTGAGGGCAATGTCGGAACATCATTCAAGAGGGTGAATCTGGCAAGGTGTCAGGCCCTGACAGTGTACCTAGCAAGGTACTGAAAATCTGTGCCAACCAACTAGCCAGAGTGTTCATGGACATTTTCAACCTCTCATATGACAGCCGGAGGTTCCAACCTGCTTCAAAAGGGCATCATTCATCCCAGTGTCCAAGAAGAACAGTGTGAGCTGCCTCAATGACGACTGCCCACTAACACTAACTTCTACTGTGACGAAATGCTTTGAGAGGCTGGTCACGGTCAGAATTAACAGGTACCTAAGCAAAGATCTGGACCTATTGCAATTCGCCTATCGCCGCAATCGCTCTACAGCAGATGCAATAATGCTGGTTCTTCACTCTGCTCTGGCCACCTCAAAAGAGCAATTCATACATTTGGCTGCTCTTCATTGACTTCAGCTTGGTCTTAATACCATTATTCCCTCAGTGCTGGTCAAGAAGCTACAAACTCAAGGCCTCTGTACCCCCCTCTGCAAATGGACCCTTGACTTTCTCATTGGAAGGCCACAGTCAGTATGAATTGGAAACAACATCTCCTCCTCACTGATTAGCAACACAAGCGCACCCATGACTGTGTAGCCAGGTATAATTCCAATACCATCTACAAGTTTGCAACTGATACAACAGTTGTCGGCAGAATCTCAAACAGCAATGAGGAAGTGTACAGGAGGGAGATCAGCTTGTTGAACGATTTAATGCTCAATGTCAGAAAAACCAAGGAGATGATTGTGAACTTCAGGAGGAAGTCAGGGGAACGCAACCCAGACCTCATCGAGGGTTCAGTAGTTGAGAGGGTCAAGAGCTTCAAATTTCTAGGTGTAACATCTCTGAGGATCTGTCCTGGAGCCTCCACATTGATGAAGTCACAAAGACGGCTCACCAGTGGCTATACTTTGTGAGATGTCTGAGATTCGGTATGTCTTGAAAACTTCTACAGGTGTACCGTGGAGAGCATTCTGGCCATCTGTATCAATGTCTGGTACAGAGGCACAAACTATTAAGACAAGAATAAACTCCAGAGGGTTGTTAACTCAGCCTGTGACATCACAGGCACCAGACTGTACTCCATCAAGGATATCTACATGAGGCGGTGTCTTAAAAAAGCAGCCTCTATCCTCAAAGACCCCCAGTCCATGCCCTCTTCACCCTACTGCCATCAGGGAAAAAGGTACAGGCACCTAAAGATGAGCCCTCAACGGCACAAGGACAGCTTCTTCCCCTCCGCCATCAGATTCTCAAATGATCAATAATTTTATGATTATTATTTTTTTCTTACACTGATGTAATAAAATGAATGTCTGCTCTTTGACGCGGCTGCAAAACACTGAATTTCATAACTTGTTCATGACAATGGATTCTGATTCTACACGTTCACCTGCTGCAATCTAGACTTTAGCCATGCCTCTCTGGACATCAACGGGCAGCAATGTTCTCCAATAAAAAGAGGCATTGAACTTGCAACTCACTAATATGTCAGCTCCAAATAAGGACTTTGAACAAAATAATATTTTAGACCAATTTGGTCTCATTAAAAAAAATGTTGCTCTTTAATTGATGAATTTGTAATTAACAAAGAGAAAGAACTCCAATTGTGTCAGGTGCATGTATTCATTCATCTCTGTAATTCCTACAGGCAAATTCTTGGGTTAAGGTGGTGCTTGAAGGGGGCCTAAAACAGCAACGAAATAGGGAAGATGGTTTAGTATTAGCCAACGAAACAAAATGAAGGCAATTGTGACCCCTCTGAT
This sequence comes from Narcine bancroftii, assembly GCF_036971445.1. NCBI lineage: Eukaryota > Metazoa > Chordata > Chondrichthyes > Torpediniformes > Narcinidae > Narcine > Narcine bancroftii. Next base: position 140,726,732 of record NC_091470.1, on the reverse strand, counting down.
CCAAAAATAATATTATTCCAGTGGATGAAAACGTGGGTCTGTCTTCAATGGGGAAAATATAAAGAATATAAATTATAAAATACTTCAAAATTTTTCTGTATACCTGAAACAGTTAACATTACTCACTTTCCTACATCAAATAAAATAACTGCTCTCATTCACAAATACAGCTCTAAGCCCTCCATGATTGGACTATTCTCCCAATGCCCAAAGATGAAGAGCTCATTTAAGGCTTCCACAACTCTGGAGACTTCTCAGAATATTTATTTCCACAAATTAAGGTTTACAGAGAGTACTAGAAAACTATTGGCACCTCTGTAATCAAACTTCCTTTAATAGAGCCTCATGGTTTTGGAATACAAATGCAAGAAAATATTTTGAAAACTACATTTGCAAAACTGAGAATTGAAAATAAACATCTACCTGTAATAAATAACAAATGGATTTTACCTTTTCTTAATTCTGATGTTTCTCAGAACTTCCTTTGTCCTCACATCAAATCAATTCTGTACAGGGTGTGATTTTGAGAATTTCAGTGGGACAGTAAATGAATCCAAGAAATAAGTCCATAAGACCAAGGTGTATTTTCAATTTTATAATTTTTTAGACACGAGTCCATGCCACCCAATTAACCTATGACCCCGACACAGTTCAAACAGTAGGAGGAAACCGGAGCTCCCACGCAGAGATGGGGAGAACAGACAAACTCTTTACGGTCAGTATGGAATTCGAACCCTGATCCCGATCACTGGCGCTGTAAAGGCATTGCACTAACCGCTACGTCAACCGTGCCACCCTAATTAGGCCATTCAGCCCATCAAGTTTGCTCTGTATTTAAATCATAGCTGATGCAATTTTCCTCTTGACCTCATTCTCCTGCCTTCTCCCATAATCTCTGATGCCCGTTCTAATCAAGAACCTATCAACAAATCTATCTAATGACATGGTCTGCACAGCTGTCTGTCTGTAAATCCATAGATTTACAAACCTCTCCTCATCTCTGTTTGAAAGGGACGTCCTTTTATTTTGAGGCTATGCCTCTGGTCAAAACATTCCCACTCACGGGAACATCTTCTGCAGAATCATTCTATCCAGCCCCATCAATATTCAGAATGTTTTGATGGGATTCCCCCCTGATTCTTCTAAACTCCAGTGAGTACAGGTCCAGAACCATTCAAAATTTCTCATACTTTAATCTTTTCATCTCTGGCATCATTGTACCTCCTCTATACTCTCTCCTTCTATGGATATGGGGCCCAAAACTGCTCACATCCTCCAAATGTGGTCTGACCAGTGCTTTGTAAAGCCTCAACATCACATCTTTGCCTTTATATTTAAGTCCCCTCAAAATGTAGGCTAACCAACAGTGCATAAATGATATTCAGTGACTGTTGACTATGGCACGCTCTTTAAACATCGTTACCAGACAGTGTTAGAACCTAGCAATGCAATCCAGCACTGTCTAGTAAGATGCCCACAGAGGACCAGCATCTGACCAAAATCAACCGAAAGCCATTTATTTCCTGGAATTATAATACATGAACATTGATATTTTCAATTTAGTAAAATTTACAGTTAAACAATAAAAACAAAACTCAAAACTGGAAGCTATTGGACAGTGAGAGACAACTTAAGATCCAGATAAGTTGCATTTCATTTACAATGTGATGCATATTCATGTTCTGAGTTATTTTACTAAAAGATATTCAGAATTGCTTTACAACTAGTGTTCATTCAAAATTTATGGAGGCTAATGTATGATGTGAAAGTTTCAAAACAACATTTACCTCACAGTTTAAATATATACCATTTCCCAGGTAATGTTAATTAATAATCATGTGTCCAGATTGAAAAAAATAAAAGTTGGGCCTTAGGTTTTATTTGTTGTTTAGTTGTTTGATCTTGACCAATGTACTGATGCAGGTACTGACTTCAAAATTTCAAGCCATGGAGGACAAAAAAAGAGATGGTTTTGAACTGATAAAATCATAGAATCAAAGAAAATATATAACACATAGCTCAATGTATCTATGTCAATTTGCAAGGGGTTACCACGGGAATCATACCTTCCACCTTCTGATCTATAGAGCATTGCTCTTTAAAATATATATTCGTGTCACTTTAATTAGGCCTTTTTAATATAGTACATTTCAGACCCCTACATCTCTTTTCTTGAAGTATTCCTTCCTCATCTTCCCTCTAACGACTTATCAATCCACAGAGTGATACTCTGATGTACAAAGATGATCCTGCCATGTGATGAAGAACATTCTATAGGATCATTAAAAGGTGGGCATTTGGGACCAGAAAAATGCTGCAGATCTATTCCGCTTAACTGATGGAAAATAATGGAAATTGAAATTGTTCTTCTGATGGTTGATTCATTTAAATGTTTTGTTTTGTTCATCTTAATTAAAACATGAATACTGCCATAATCTTTGAAACAAAATCTCAGTATTCACTCTCGAATTCATATTGAATTAAAATATACTTAAATTCAGTTTGAATGTAATAGATTCAGTGGTTCAATTTTTATTCAATTAAAATTCCAAAAAGTAGCTTGAACACTCAAAGTATGCTTCTATTGTTGTAAAGGTCGTAAAGTTAATTGCACCTTTTCTAGCTTGTAACATCTGGAATATTGCGTGAAAATCTGATTTATTAACCAAAGGAAGCCTGACCATGATATAGGGAATGAGATAAATGTTCATCGAATTGATTCATGGCAGAGCAGGCTTGTCATTTGAAGAGAGGTCAAACAAACAAAGATGATCCTCTCCTGAGTTTGGAAGAATCAGAGGTGATCTTCCGCAACTGTCCAAAATTCTGATGAGGGTTGAATAGCTCTCTGCTACGGTGTTGAAATTCAAGAAATATGAATTCAAAATAAAAGATTGGCCATTCAACACAAAAGTCAGAGGCACTTCTTCGTCCAGTGTCCCAGTGTACCGATCTTCAAACACTCTGAAGGCAGAGTTATTCAGTGCATTGAAGGCAGAAGTTGATAGATACTTGAAATTTTTGGGAATTAAAAGTTAATGCAGGAAAGTGCCACAAAGATCAACATGATCGTATTCAATGACACGGGGACAAAATAGCCTAGAACATGATATTCTTGTGGACAATTCACAAAATGTTGGTAAGTAGGTACAATAAATAAGTAGAAATGTAACGAATCACTGACCTTAATTGATAGGAATTTGGAGTTCAGAAACAGGGAAGTATTGTATAGAATGTTGATAGGGCTGCACCTGGAGTAACTTCTACAGTCTTGGTCTCCTTATTTAAGAAAGTAAATACTCTTAATGAAAGCATCCCAGAAGAGATTCACAAGGATAATATCAGAGATGAGATGGTTGGATCTGTATTCTTTGAACTTTAGGAAAATGAGGGGTGATCTTACTGAAACATATGATACAAAGGGATAATAGCAGGGTAGATATTAAGATGTTCCAATAGTGGGAGGGACTTGAATGGGGGAACAGGGTTACAAAATTAGGGGGCTGAGATTTAAAACGGAAGGATGTATGAATGTCTTCTCACAGTGGGTGGTGAATCTCTGGAACTTTGTTCCCTGGACTGTAGATCAGAGGATAGTTAAAGGGGAGATGGATAAATTTTTGATAGATCAGGAAAACAAAGGCTCTGGGAACCTGGCCCAACAGAGGGGTCGAGGAGTGAGGCAGATAAGCCGTGACATTTCAATGGTGTGGCTTTTTCCTGCTTCAACTGTATCATTCTTGAGTTGAAAGGTTACAGGTTGGAGTTGGAGTTGGAGTTGCACAGCATGGCAGTGGCTCAACTTGTCTTCATTGATCAAGATCGTCCCATTTGCCAGCATTTGGCCCATAACTCTCTGGATTCTCTCTCTCTCTGAATACATAAAAGAATGACTTAGGAACAGAAAATAATCTCCCTATCTCTACCACTTCCTCTGGCAGCTAATTCCATAAACCTATCCCCCTCTATGTGAAAAGGTACCCTCAGATCCCTTTTAAATCTTTCCTCTCTCAATTTAACTGTTTGCCCTCTTGTTTTAGATTCACTAAGTCAGGGGAAAAATGCTTACCTTACCATTCCAAAAATGTGAATTGACACACTAGGGCACCTCTGAGGGTTTACTGAGGTGGAATACAAAATCTCATCACTATTGCCAAAAGGATGGAGGAGTTATCGCTGGAATGTCAGCCAATGCTCATCTCCCAATTCAAACTTCTGAAACAGTTCATGAGAAACCACTATCTACAAGCATGCTGTCTCACGTCCAAAGTTACATTAGCAACTTGTAAATACTATCTGTGAAGCAGCCTGGAAAGAAAAGAATGCGAAAAACACAGTAGAAAAGTAAACTCTTCTTTTACAGACTGTTCATAATCTGTTCAGACTGTGAAACAATATTTTTAAAAGCAAGAACTAATGTCATATTCTTTCTTTTATTTAATTCAGGACAAGAACAGAACATGAATGAGTGAGGATAAGAATTAGAGTGAATTAGAGAGATTGAGAAAGAGAGAACAAATTCAGGAGAAGATACACACAAACTATCCATTGTATGGGCTTAAAAATATAATCTCTGTTGAAGGTGTTTCTGACTAAATGTACTAATATGAACATATGGTTAAAATTGCAACTTGTAGAACTATTGAGTGGAAAATGTTTCCCAGAGATTCACCATTGTTTCACTTAATTTTCCTGTCTGAAAAATCTCTTGGTGTCACCTAACCACTATTTCTTGATTCATCTCCTTATCATCGACTTCTTTCTGCCCGTGTCAGGAAGTCACAGTGTGAAATAGGCCCTTCAGCTAAACTTGTCCAAGTTAACCATTGCCTTTCGCAGCTTGCCCCTTTTGCCTGTGTTTGGCCCACATTCTGTCAACCTTCCCTACCCAGACACCTGTAAGCTGTCTTTTTAAATGTTATCATTGTACCTGCCTCTGAATGGATTGTACCAAAATATCCAGCCAAGCTACCCTTGAATGGAAGAGGTGGTGTAAAAAACAAAAGCGCTGAGTGTGGTGTTACAGGGGTAAAGCAGGACAAAGGCAGCATCACTTCACTGAGAGGCCCACAACAATGGGAATTGAAATGTGGTGGATGTTGAACCTGGTGGTGGGCGTTGAACCTGGTGGTGGGCGTTACCAGACTCCTCTATTTGAGGGGGGAAAAAAAAGACGTGGCCCAGGTGGGATGGTTCCATCAAATATGTTGACCAATTGGCCAAGGCAGTGCAGAGTGCCTAGATATTAGAAGGAGAGATTGTTCTATATACACATGACCTTCATTTGAAAACGTTTCTCCTTAAGTCTCCCCTCTCACAAATCTATACTTTACTTGCTTACCCTGGGGAAAAGTCTGACTAATCAGCTGATCCATGCTCCTCATGTTTATATATTTTTACAAGGTTACTCTCAGACTCCTGTGTCCAGCAGAAAATGTCACTCTCCAGCCTCTTCGTATCACTCAAACCTTAAATCCCTGTAACATCCTCGTGAATCTTTTTTTCCATCCTTTCCAGATTAATGACATCCTTCCTGTATCAGGGCAACCAGAGCTGCGTACAATATTCCAAACGTAGCCTGGCCAAGGTCTTGTAGAGTTCAACATGACATTCCATCTCCTGTACTCAATGCTTTGACCTCACCATTGTCTACTTTTATTGCCACTTTCATGGAACTGTGTATCTATATTCCTCAGTCTGTCTGTTCTCCAAAACTCTCCAGGGTGCCACCAATGACTGTGAATGACCTGCCCCAGTTTGATTTTTAAAATGCAACACCTCATACTCATCTGAATAGAGGTGCATCTGCCATTCCTCTCCCTACTTACTCCTTTGGTCCTGCTGAATTCACAAACTTACTACCATACAACCTACATTTGCAGCTAACTCTTTAATGCAAATGACAAACAACAGTGGCTCCAACATTGATCCCTGTGGCACACTACTTTTCACAGGCTCCAAACTGAAAAACAACTCTCCCATTACCACTCTTACCACCCAAGCCAGTTTTGTATCTAATCGACCAGCTGATTCTTCATGTCATATGACTGAATCTTCTGGGCCAACCTTCCATGTGATACTTTGTCAAAGGCCTTGGTAAAGTCCATGTAGACAATGTCCACTGTCCTGCCTCATCAGTTCTCTTGATCACCTCTTTGAAAAATCTTTTTATCAGATTTGTGAGAAACAATTTCCTATGTAAAAAGCAATGCTGACTGTCCCCAAAATGTCCTTGTGTTTCCAAATGCTGAATTCCCCCCAGGAACCTACACACCAATGATGTTAGGCCTCACAGATTTGTAATTGCCTGGCTTGTCCTTACAACTCTCCTGACAAGCACAACATTAGTTATGCTCCACTCTTCCAGCACCCAACCATGCCAGGCAATGACATAAGCCTCTCCGCCAGGGCTCCTGCAATTTTCCCCCAAGCTTCCCACAATGCCCTAGGATACACGTTGTTAGGCCCCGGGGATTTATACATTTTAAGATGTCCAGCGCCTCCTCCTCTGTTCTGTGAACAGGCCGTGAACAAACATTGAGAAGCTGGAGGACTCGACGATTGCATCTACCCACGGATGCCACATGATCTCTCCAGTCCCGCTAGCTTCTCATTGTTTGTTCACGATTCTAGCATCTGTAGTTTTTGTGTTACTCTTCAAGCTTTTTTGGGGATTAAAAACTAGCTCCTCTTCTTAGCCCTTTTGATTTTGCATATTGAAATGCATCTTAAAATCCGAGTTTTGAGCAATACTAACCTTCAGATTTATTTTTATTGCCGCTATAAATAGAAAGATAAATGTTGAATTTAAACACATGTTCTAACAATCATTGAATATTCAGAATGAAAAAGAGATGCACATTTTGGTGAATCAACACATAGTTCTCAACTGGGAAAATGTGAGTAATTTCTCCTGTCAGGCTGCAAAGTAACAACTGAAACTGTTTTCATGATTTTACCAATAGGTTTGGTTTAGTGCAGAAAGCTAACGTTGTGGTACTGTATGAAACATGCCCTACCTTGTCAATGTAAGTATTCCAACCACCTTCACCTCCTATTGTCTTGGAAGTATTTGCTGTCAAAGGAACTGATGCTAACAGGGTCACCCGCCGTAACTCTGGTGAAGGACTATCAAGGAAGTTCTGTTAAAAATTAATGCAATATTACAGAGGATATAAAGACACAAAACAAATACAGCAATCATCCCTTCATTAAGAAAACACTGTGATGAGAAGGTAAAAGAATATGTTTTTTCCCTTTCAAAACAAACTTCAAAGTTTTACCTGTGCCTTTTAAACCTATCAACCAGATATTTCTATTCTTCTGTTTGGATTGAATTCTTCTCCGAAGAAATCAGAAAGCCATCGTCATCATTACCAGGCAGTATTAGAATACAGGTTACATCCAATGCTGCCCAGTAAGATGACAATACCTCCCCAGAAGATTCTCGATGTTAGTTTTCTAGCAGCCATTGTTAGAATAATTGCTGTTAACGACTGGACCTTGCTCACTGCCTCCCACTTCAACCAGTCTATTTGTTATTATTTTCTGTCTCAAGCTGCTAAATGTCAAACAATGACCTTGTTTCAATTACACACTCATTTTTTTCTTCATCAGCACTGAATGAATTGACTTTCATATAATGTAAGTCAAACCTTGGTTACAAAAACATTCTTCATATGAAAGTTTGTGCCTTCTTTCTATACAGTTTTTACATTTATTCCATAAGGAATCAGCAACTATTTCTTAAAAAGTTACATTTTGAGAAGGTGCTGTACATAAGGATACTAAGCAGATAAGAGTCCACGAGATGATGGGAAAGATATTAGCATGGAGAGATGAGTACTGACTGGCAGAAGACGGAGAATGGGGATAAAAGGGACTTTTCTGATTGGCTGCCAGTGACTAGTGGTGTTCCACAGGGCTTGGGGCTGCTTCTGTTCACATTATATGTTCATGATTTGGACGACAAAGTGGGTGGGTTTGTGGCCAAATTTGTGAATGAAACAAAGATAGGAGGGGCAGGTAATGTTGAGAAAGCACTGAGTCTACAGAACACAGGCAGCTTAGGAGATCAGGGATGGAAATGGCAGATAGAATACAGTGGAGAAAAATATATGATCCTGCACTTTAGTGGAAAGAATAAAGGCAGAGATTATTTTCTAAATAGGTAACAACGAGCTCAGACATCAGAGGCACAGAGGATCTTGGGAGTCCTCGTGCAAGACCCCCTAAAGGTTAACTGGCAGGTAGTATCAGTGGCAAATGCAATGCTAGCATTCATTTCGAAAGGGAGAGAATATAAAAGTAGGAATATAATGTTGAGGCTTTATCAGGTACTGGGTAGACTGCCTGCAAATAGTTTTGAGCTCCTCATCTAGGCAAGGATGTGTTGGCACTCGAGAGAATCCAGAGGAGCTTCACCAGAATGATCCCTAGAATGAAAGGGTTATCATAGGATGATTATTTGATGGCTCTGAGACGGTACTCACTGGAGCTTAGAGTACGGGAGATCTCATTGAAACCTATCGAATACTGAAAGGAACGGATTGAGTGGAGGTGGAGAGGTTCTTTCCAGCAGTGGGGGAAATCTGGAACCAGAGAGAATAGCCTCATAATACATAATGAACAGTGATGAGGAAGGATGTCTTGACCCACAGGATGACGAATCTGCCAAGGACGGCTGTGGAGGTCAAGTCATCTGATGTGCGATGATGAAATATAGCTGCATAGCCTTGAGGAAAGACACAATGGGGCAAATGGCTTAATTCTGTTCCTATATTTTTTGGTCTCACTTTCATTGAGTCCAGTCTAGGAATGCCAGATTCACCATCCTGCCCCAGAGCAAACACAACTCTCTTTGTCCCCTGTACCTGGTGAATTATGTGAAGACACATCATTAAGGAAAATTCAAGTATAAAGGAGTTCAATCAATAGAACTGGATTGGCAGAAATAGCAATGCAAAGGTTCTGCTTGGGCATCGTCTCTGATGTGTTCAACGTGAACATGTGGTCTGTTTCAAAAGCAGATCAAGGGAAGGAAATTGCACATGAAGCAAGTTTGACTTATTGTTGCTACTGCAGGTCTACAACCAAACCTTGCCACATCAACAGTTTCTGTCATAAATCATACTGACATTCAAATCTTTTGTAATATCAGTGTGCTTTTATAATAATGTTTTGCACATCTAAACACAATTACATGGAGGTAAAATGATCAACAGCTTACAAATATCAAGTATATTCAGTGTTATTATACTGATTTATTATTGGCCCATGACTAATAGCTTGAAATTACGTATACAAAAAAAGTTTTTAAAAGGTTACAAACCATTTAAATTTGGGTAGCCCATGCAGCCCTTTGAAATGAAGATTAGTACGATGGCCTCCTATTTAACTAAGGTGTAAAAAAGTCAAGTACAGACCCTCTTTAGTTTTTAAATTAAACCAGGAAGTTTTATTCAGAAGACTTTCAATCCTATTGCCTGCATTGTAAAAACAGTGGATCTAAATGCCAAAACCTAAGACTTGATTTGATATGAATCTGTAATGAACCAAATCAGAAGAGGTTTACGTGGTATCTCTGGAGATGGCATCACCAGTTTTCTGTTCTAAGTGAAACCACTCACAAAAAGATGAACAGGAAACCTAGAATGAAACATAATGCTAAAAACTTCCACCCACTGAGAATATGCAGATACGTTCTTACACAAACCCTTTGCAAACTTAAAAAGGAAAATGAACTGAAAGAATGTCACCTGCTACCTCTGTTCCTTTATAGTTCCAGGGGCAAAACTATTCCCACCATTTTGTAAAGCAGCTATCTGAGCAGCAGCAAAATGGCCTCCAGTGCCTTGAATGCTACAAACTAATGAAAACTTTTCAATCTGCGTCTCTGGTATCAGTCAAAAAATGTAGCATTACTGGTTCTAACTTGTCAAATGCATTGCCTCAAGAAGTTACAGATCAAAATAAGTTGTAGGTTTTCTTTTGTAGAAGATAAAATGTAAACAATAACGCAATTGCACTCACTTCCGAGTTGTTCGTTACCATATATTTTTAGCTCTGGGGAAAGTGCATTGTGTTTGTTAGTGCTGTCTGATCTGTTGTGTGTTTTCAGCAGATTCTATTTTTATTGGTTATTGTTTCATTAAGCAAGAGCTGAAAAAGAGGACCTGGCCAAAAATGGTTAACAAAATAAATTCATCTCATTATCTTTGAAAGGTTCTGCTTTGGAAAGTCACAAGGACCGACTCATTACACATGTAGAAACAGAAAATGCAAGCAAATAAAATGCTTTCTATGGATATTATAAAATTGTACTAATTTCCTAACAGACATTCGAAAAATTCAGTCTAGCACCAATCTATCATTAAAAAAAGTACTCCATCGATTTAAAATAATCTTTGGAAACTCCAAGTACTGTTTTAGAAATTATTACAGTGGTCAACTGAGATATGTTCTTCAGCAATGTCTAATATTGTGTTTAATCTATGACTGCAATATTTTACATTAATGCATTAATACACTTGTTAATGAGTCATATGCCAAAAATTCCAGTTCCTAAGGGATGTAATGTTCGTGTTAATAAAAACATGAAAATGAGAAGTAAAATTGCCTCTCAGATTGTCAAAGTTCAGTAAATGAAATGCAAATAGGGTTCAAGATATCATTACCTCACTAACCTTAAAGACACAGCATCACATACATGTCATCTTGAAGCCTCACAAAGTAGAGCGAACTACAGGAAAATGAATTTGAAAAGGAATTCATCAGATTGTTCTTTTTTTAAAACTAAAATCTGCCTTATGATTTGTGACACATGCCCTGGAATCATATTTTGAAGAGTTTGATATAACAAGTGTTTAAAAACCTTGTGCTGTACTGTGAAGAGATCACATTTATCTTTTTTTTACAAGGCATTGAATAATTTCCATAATTATAACAAGGTTTATTCTTGGATAGTTGTTATATTCCATTAACATTCTCAGAACAAATAAATTAGTTGCACTTCCTGGTTCCTCTCAACAGGTGAAGTTAAAAGCAACATGTTCCTCAGTTCAAGTCCACATAAATGTAATTGAAAACAGGACTATAATCAAAACCTGTCAAAGAAAGTTGCTCCTGAGTAAATTAGGTTAATCCATTCTCTTCACAATTTCTACGCCTATTTACTTCACAGCATTGCACAAATAATATTCATAAACATTGGAAACAATCACAATTTATTCGCAAGTAAATATATAAGGGGAAAATTAGAGTAATTCATTGTGAGCTAATTTCCGAGACCCAGAGGTGAATTAAGTTATTTTGTCTTGGATTCTAAAAGGTGAAACAGATCACCAGTACGCATTTAACGCTTCACTAAAAATGTTAACAAGAGGTTGGAACATCATGGTGCCAAATACATACATTTTCAGCTCCCAAAATAGAACTCAAATAACAGAAAGCATGCACGTTCTCCACCTAACTGCAACTCCTTGTTCTCCACTAAAGAAATTCATTTCCCTCACAATTTTACTTCCTTTCTAATAAAGAAATGAATCTGATAGTGTCTCCCTTTGTACTGGCTAGTTTGGAAAGGTCACTCAATAACATCTGTTACTGTGTAACTACTAACTGTAACTGGATGTACCAATTTTTCAGCAGACAAAGGTGTCATTTGAAAGAAGCTGTTTCTGGGATATCTTTAAATGTGGATTTTAAACAAACAATAATCTGGGTCTATGTACTGGAAAAATTCGAGGGTAAAGCAACACTGTTGATGAACATTCCATCAGATTTTTCATTCTTTCCTACATTACCATTACCTTAACTGACAATAAAGTCACAAAGCAAAAGAAAATGTTTTGCCATTTCAACCTACTTTGAAACAGACTTAAGTTTTAAACAGAGCCCCTGTAAAGTTTGGCTTTGGAAGCCATGTTTAGCTTAACTAACTTGTAACTGTGGAGAGCAATATTTCATGCCAGAACTTTCTCCACTTGACTTTCGATTTTTACCCTAGTTCTATAAAAGGGACAAAGGACACCTCCCATCTGTATAAACTTGGACCAGTCAAAAGCACATTCATCAAATTCAGCACCCAAATACATTTTTAAAAATAATGAAAGAGCAAAAGGAACTTTGTTAGCAGCTATTCAAGTTCTCAAACTTTGTTTAATATTTAAATAGTGTGAAAATAGCAGCATAGTTATCAAGCTCTTAGCAGTGATAATGCAACAAAAGACAAGTTCATTAGTTGAATCTGAACTCTGCCGGTCTTAACTTGCTTCTTTTGCAAGAGATTAAAATTTGTCTAACATTTGTGGACAAAAAATCCTGAAGGAAATATGTTTATAAACAAGATTCACTGCTCCCACAAAATACATTCTCCATAAAATAAATTTTCTCCATAAGAATATCTGTTTATCGAATGCAAATAGCATGCAAGAAGCTTAGTGTTGTGTACAGATAGCAACGTCAATTCTTCAGAATGGGGAAGAAAAGAAACCCACTGTAGAGGTGATCTGAAAGCAAAAGCAGAAAGTTTGTCTGGGAATGAGAAACACCTGTAATCTTACCGTCGTGAAAGGGAGTACAAAGAGTGCCAAGAGAAAATCTCAGTTTCCCCGACTCGTGAATAATGTGGCTTCTCTGGTCATTTTGAACCCTTGAAATATAAAACCCAGCTAATGGTTGCCTGGCTACAGCCTTCATTTAGTTAATCATCAGCATTATTACCAATGTACAGGCCTTGGAAAGAAAGGAAACAATGAATAAGACATGTAGAAAACAGGAAGCAAACACCAACCCCTCTTCTGTTTAAGACCAGCAATTAGGCACCAGAATTACCTTTGCTTTCCCCACCCCTTCCAGCCAACGCCTGGCCAAGGTCCACATGAATTCAGGTCTAGGTGGTTCTCAATGTAGATGTTAAGCAATCCTATCACCATGTGTCGAGACTTCCAGCTTCACAGTGGAATCTAATTTTGATGTGAAGAAGCTTACCTGTGAGTTAACTGTGACTGAACCCTTAATCAATGCTTAGCAATCGTGCAATGAACAAGGCAGATGAAAATCTAAGGGCAGATTTCAATGGGTTACCTGGGGTCCAGGTGAACAGAGAGACTTTTATTTCCCCCAACTGAATAAGATGAAGTGCTATTTTGGGTTTGAAGACAGAAAAGAATATGTACACTTGGCACCCGAACAAGACAAAAATATTACAGGGGGAGAATTTAGATGCTTTACTGACACCTAATGTTCAGACAAAAGAAGCCATGAAAATTCTGCTTAATGCGAATAACAAATCTACAGAAGTGAGGTCCAAAGATTTTTAAAATGAAGCTAAATTTCAGACCATTTATTTTATAGAATCAAAAATCCACTGCTGAGCAGGTGATTTTTTAAAATTAAACACCCATCAAAGCTTTCTGACAAATTTTGCTAGTGAAATTTAACTCCAGTGCAATTTGATCTCTGTATAAATCCCCACGGTGGTGGAGATTGATCATGATAACATCTAATAAAATGGTTAAAAGATTTTTATCTATTAAACAAATCAAGGAATTAGTAGAGGAAAGTGCACTGAAGATTCCAGGGCAAAGATTCCCCGTGATCTGACACAAGAATCCAAATGATCTGCCCTTGCCTCTGTCCCTTAATGTCCTTAAATGATATTGTTTAATCCACAACATTGTTTTTCAATGACCAAAACATTAAAGCAGTTCTATAATTTGGAAGTTCTGTTGTACTAATTGAAAATTTGTCATCAAGTTACTTCGTTTTGTTTTATGTTAACTAAAACATGGTTAAAAAAAACACATACAAAGTACTGCTTTCTGTCTGATTCACAATACAACTTACTTCCTTGCTTTTTGACACTGATATTTTTTCTAAATTTTCCATCTACAATTTTAAAAATGATCATAGTTTTACCTCAGCAAGTCAAGACAAATAGCACACCCTAAATTTTTTTGGAAGGAGGAAATCATAACCAAATTGCATCTTCCTAAAATAAAGATAGATCTGTTTCCTGTATTAATTATCTATAGCATATAATAAAGGTAACATTGGACTCAAACTGGACTGATTCATCCAGTTTTCGAACAAAGGATCCACTTTCCAGAACAGATTTTCCAACAAAGTGAACAGTTTTACCGAACAATTAGTGTCTGCAATTGGTTTAACATTTTAAAAATTAAGGTCCAAAACATTTTTTTTAACCACTGAAGTGAATTTTACACGATTCCAAAAGTTTAAGAACTTCCCTCTGCTGTTTAGCTAAGTCATTGATTTCTAAACGAGTCTTCAGGCCAGCTTTATATTTTGTTGGTATTCACGTTAAGTTCAACTGAACAGTTAATATTTTGCAGTGCTTTAAACAACTTCAAATTATCAGTCAATCACAGTATAAATAGTTTTTTACAAAAACAGATAAGAACATTTTAAAAATGTAAATAGTTTAAATGAAAAATGCAATTTTGCTCCTCAATTTAAGGACATAATGAGTTGTATCACATGGCTGAACCAGTTTTGAAAGTTTTGTTGTGAAAAAGAAAATCATTCTCCTTATCATTTTAAATCTATTATTGTCAAAAGTTAAATAAAATATACAATGCCTGGATTACTACCAAAATGTACATTGAAATAAAGTGGAATTTTTTCCATCTAATAAATGAAAGGGATTCAACATTTTAAAAAAAGGTTAACAGAACGAAGTTATTGCAAAAGACCCACTGCTGGAGCTTAGTACTTCAGAGGAACAAGGCAGAAAGAAACTAATTTTCCTCTCAAATAAAATGTTGTTACCCAATCTTGAAGCTGAATGAAGACATGACATTTTTGCACTGATATTTTTGCAGCATTCCATGGTTAAACAAAAAACGTAGGATTTTTTTTTTTGCCAGACTTTAAAATCATACCAAAGAAACTAACAAAACAGGGAAGTTTTGTGCAGAGCCCTGATAAAAAAATTTGAAAATGAAAAAAACAAACCAGATTTAAACATGCACTTATGTCTTAAAGGCAAATTAATAAATATTAAATACTACTTCTCAGAAAATATTCATGGCACTCCTAGATTTATATTCCAAAAAACAATTAGTAGTTCTATTTAATATGTTGTATACTCTTGTCACATCTTCTGCATTGTAGGGTTAAATATGAAAGTCTGTAGATGCTGGGGTTAGACTTCCTTAAAAAAAATCAAATTATCTTCTTTTAACTTTAAAACAAAGTTTGTCAAATGATTATCCAAACCTCAGTTTGAGATGACTTTAAACAAGGCAATGTTATAAAACGTCCATTCTTTAAGCTGTTGACTTCAAAGGCCAGATAAATGTGCCTTTAACTTTCAGCTCTCCATCCCTGGCTTTCTCTGTGCTGTCTTGACCTGCCCCAACTGGTTAAACTGGTTGAAAGGGGCACGTTTCAATTCATCTGCCGGCCCTTCCAACCCAACAGAAACTGATACCATTTATATTATTTCTTTACAATTACCAAACAATGTTTCATGCTACTGAACATCTACTCAACTAAAATCTTATTCTTTTAATATTGTTATTTCTCCTTCCCAACCACCTTCCTATTTTAACCAATATACCTGTACCTCAAGGTCAGCAAGATGGTGAAACAGAATGAATTAATTCTGTGCCTGCAAACACTTTAAACCTTTACTCCACATCTGCTTCAAAAATTGAAAACTTTCACAAGCCATGACTTTCACAGAGTAGATCCGATGATTTTCTTTGTTGTCCGATGGCTCCACTTGTCGTCTAGAATGTCTTCTTTGATGAATTCTATGAAACGTAATAAGCTAGTAATAAGAAACTAAGACACCCATCGTTCAAAACTGTTCAAAAAATGAACTTAATGAAGGCTACCAATAGCTTTTAAATTTAGGTGCAAAAACTCGGAGACAATCAATGCGACTGGGCTTGGATGAGGTGCAGAAGCAAAGAGACAGAGAACGTCGAGAGTTTCTACTTACATGCAACTCCCACCTCCCCTGCGCAGGTGCTTTCTTTACCTCAGACCAATCTGCTTTGCCTTTGGTTGACAGGTGTGCCTTTCAGAACAATGATAGGTCAAAAACGAATCTCATTTGCGTGATGCTTGCACGGATATCGTGAGAATGATTCTCAAGAGTAGAAATTCCAGACAGTAAATCGACTTCCCAGAAAAGCAGGAAAACTAGAAAGGGAAATTCACTGGGCTCTTTATACCACATTTGATGCATCCATTTTATGTCTCTGAATGATAAAAACGCACAGATAAGCTTCTTGATTGAATACTAATAGTACTCAAAGTGTTACTAAACAAAAATGCACTTTTAAACACAATATTCGGCTCTGTACTTTGAGAATAGTTGATTCCAGTTTGAAGTTGGAATTGCAATAAATTATTTTCTTATTTTATTCACAAGAAGATTTGAATAGAGCTGTAAACATCCAGACAATGAAGTTTTTAAATGTGGAACGATTCGACATAATTGAAAACACTCATCAGTCAGTCAAAATGTTATCAATCACAGAATTCTCTCAACTTGGATTCCATATTTTTTTCATTAAAAAAATTGTTTCTTTCTCTCTTTTCCCTCTTCTTATAAAACCTGCTGTTAAGAAACAGCTCTAAGCCTACTATTAACATTATTGTTTCATGCTTTCAGTAACCTTCATGGTGACGAGTTCAGACAGATCACTGAAACAGGAAATATGATCTGTTAGCTCAAAGATTGAACTAGTATTTTATATCATAAACGTTACGTCTGAAACGACTACACTTGTTTGCAGTGTCGACTTTTCCCACTCCTCTCTGGAATGAAATGACTGTCACAAAGTTTTCAGACGTTAATCTATCTGCAATATTCCTGACACTGTGGACAACTTTTCTTCTGCTTTGTTCCTGCAGAAATTATAATGAAGCTTTTACTTGAAAGAAAGGTGATTAAGTTGGTAGAACATTGTAGCTAAACATCAGCCACATTAAATTAGCATACTGGTAAAACAAAGGTGTGTCTCTTGAAATAAACTAGTTCTTATCTCATAGTAGCGTTCAGTTAACTGAGTACAAAAGAAGCTGGGAAGCCGAGCACACAACAACAATGAAAATACAATATTTGGCAAACTAAAACTATTTCTCAAGTAGGTATTTTCACCCATTTTATTAGAGTTAACTGTGCATTTTGTTTTAATTTAAATTCATGTGTATGGAAATTGTATATTCTCATGTACAATGTCCGTATGCACCAACAAACGCTTGCAAGAAAAAATGCTGATGAAAGCTAGCAAATAGCATTAAAACATTTTAAGACAATTAACACACAATCCTTCCTTATATACTTCGTCCTTTTGTGCAACAGAACCACTGAATTGATGGAATATCATCTTGCAACACTGGTGATGCTAAGCAAATGTGCATGCAGCAAACATATTTTCCACCGTTGATGGCAGGTGCCTTACCAGGTTTGTTTATATTTTGCTTCTGCATTGGTACAAAAATGAGGGGTAAACAAAGTGAGATCAGAAATTTGCTCGCATCTTTTTACATGGTTGTTCTGTCCCTGCAATTGAAATGTTGCGGAGGGACAGCACAGGCAAACTGATTCTGCTCTTGCTCAACATCCTCGTGACAAACACATCAGTGAGGGGAGCCAAAGTGGAATCTGAGGAAATGGCCCCAGTTAAATTTAATTTTCCTTGTTCATTCAGAACAATTCTCCTGCATTTCCTGCATCTGCAGAAGCCAAACAGCAACCATTTGGTAAGATTTGTTCTGGGGAAAATCCTCTGAGGCAAAAAGGGAAAAATTAACATTTCGATGGCTTAAAACGTTAACTTCCTTTTTCTCTCCATATGTATGGAATGGCTTTCTGAATATTTTAGTACTTCCTGGTTTTATTTTAAGTGGAAATAAAGTATAGACTTTGATAAGGCAACTTGATAGGATAAATGTGAATGATGCCGACAACTTAATTATAACCAGGCTACTGTGAGATGGCGCTGGTGACCAGAAAAAGACAAATGACATGATGTGGATTGATAAAGAAAATTATCCAAGGAACATTTCACACACTTTTCAAAAAGAGGCCATTGCCTTGCTGCACCTTGTAAAACAACATCTGACGGGAATGTATCTACAATCTCAGCCCTGATGAGAAACAAAGTACTTCAAGGGGAGGAGAGTAAACTTTGGGAAATCATCCATTAACGCCATCCTCTTATAGGCCTCTCTCGCTTCTGAAGACAGACTAGAAGATAATAGCCAAAGACTCGGCAAATAGATTGGCTAGATATTTGCTAGAGTTAAAAACCCAGATCAGGTGGGGTTTGTACTGAAAAGGCAATCAGCAGACAACATAAGTAGATTACTTAACATAACACATTGGTGCAGTCAAGGGCAGACTTGAGCATTAAAGTGCTGGAAAAGTTCTGGTTGGGGCAGTCATTCATAAATTGGATCAAGGCGCTGTATCACAAACCCAGGGCCAAAATTGTTACCAACAGGCAAACATCTCCAGCCTTCCCACTAACCAGGTCTAGTAGACAAGGTTGTCCACTGTCCCCGGCTCTATTCATATTGACCATTGAATCGCTGGCAGAAGTCATCTGCCGGGACCTGGGTATTAAAGGACTTAAGAGGGGGCCAGAAAAAACACAACATTAATTTATATGCTGATGATGTGTGATTATACTTGATGGAACCAGCAGGGTCATTGGCAAAGTTGCAAACTACACTGGGAGATTATGATAAAACCTCGAGACAAAAAATCAATTTCGACAAGAATGAAATAATGCCACTAACAAAAGGGAACTGTAAAGAACATCAGGCAGGAAAGTATGTTCAAGTGGCCACGAAAGGGGAGAAAGTAGATAAGGATTGACAATAACTTACGGAATTTATATAAATTGAATTATCTCCCTCTGCTAGGAAGGATCGAGGAAGACCTGCACAGGTGGATGAACTGGCCCACGATGTTGATGGGCAGGGTTAACTGTATTAAAATGAATGTGACGCCAAGGTTGCAACACCTCTCTCAATCTTTGCCCATGCCATTGTCCCAGAGTTTTTTTTAAAACACTCAACAGACATGTTAGGCAATTTCTTTGGAGAGGCAAGACAGCTAGAGTCTCCATGGACAAATTAACTTGGGACTATAGTCTGGGGGGAATGAGGCTCCCAGACTTCAAAAAATACCTATTGAGCAGCCCAGTCGAGGTTTATCGCCTCAATGTTTGAGGGGGATGGTATACCCTCCTGGGCACAAATTGATCTACACACGGTAGGAGAGAAGATTGCAGGAGAGCTTATATATAAGTGGGACACTAAATTGGTATCAGGGAAAATGGACAATCCCATACTAAAGCACCTACTTCAAATATGGCAAAAGATCAACCAGATCATTGGGTTGGAGAGGCAGATGGATGGGTCAGTAAGTATGTGGATGATACAAAGTTAGAGGAGTTGTGGATGGAGCTGAAGTATATCAAAGGTTACAAGATTACATAGACAGGATGCCAAGGTAAAGGTGATCCACCAAAACTTAGATTGTTAGACACTGATTGAAGGCTGTGAGAAGGGTTTCATCACTGGAACATAGTGTCTATGAAACTGATGGGGTTTCTTGAAGATGATTGATGATGGCAGGACAGTGGATGTCGTAAATATGGGCTTTAGTATAGCCTTTGACAAGGTTCCCCACAGCAATTTACTCAGAAAGGTGAGATCACTTCAGATCCACTGGATTCAAAACTGGCTTTGTGGAAGGAGTCAGAAGGCAGGAGTCTAATTGGAGGCCAATGACTAGTGATGTACCATAAAGGTCAGCATTGAGTCCACTGTTGTTTGTAATCTACATTAAATATTGGGATGACAATGTTATTTATATGATTAATAAATTTGCAGATGACACCAAAATTAGTAGACAGTGGAGAAGGATATCTAAGTTTACAAGGAAGCAAAGGAGTGTCAACTGGCATTTAACTCAAGATGTTGGATACTGCACATTGGTATCTCAATCAGGGTAGGGCTGACATGGTGAATGGTAGAGCCCTGGAGTGAGGTATAGAGATCTTGGGCTACAGGTACGTAGCTCCCTGAAAGCGGCAACTCAGGTGGACAAGGTGGTGAAGAAATTGTTTGGCCTGCTGGAGATTATGAGAGATATAGATAGGGTAGACAGCCAGTACTTTTTTCCCGGGGTGACAGTAGCGAACACCAGAGGACATCTGTATAAGGTGAGTGGAGGAAAGTTTAGGAGAGACGTCAGGGGTAAGTTTATACACAGAGAGTGGTGGATGCCCGGAATGCATTGCCAGGTGTGATGGTGGAGGTTGGTACAATAGGGACATATAAAAGACTCTTAAACAAGCAATGGATGCAAAAAAAATAGGTTCTACGTGTGAGATAGAGAAGGTTTAGATTGTTGAGTAGGTTTTTACACCCTGTAGAACTGCAACAAAGTCTTTTAATTTAAACTCCAACTCCTTCACAATGAAAGCCACATTGCTATCAGCCCTTCTTAACTACTCGTTGGACTTGTTTGCCAGCATTCTGTGAGTCATAGATTGGAAACATCTCAATACCTATCAACTTCACTCACTTGTGACTCTCTCCATTTCAATAATGATCTGCCTTTACCCCAGTTCTGATCGCTGGTGCTGTAAAGGTGTTGCACTAACCGCTAAACCAACCGTACCCCCCCCCCCCCCCCCACAAGGGTTCTGGCTCAAAACGTCGACTACTATGTTCCTCCCCAGTGACGCTGGTCAGACCAGAGATCCTCCACAAGATTGCTTTTTGCCTCAAACGCATCTGCCTCTCTTTACGACCTAAAATCTTACAGCGATGTGAGAAGCGCTTCATGAACTGAAGTTTGTGATTAATGAATTTCAAGCTGTTTAAACAATTGTTGTGAACGGACACATACCCAGAGGTTCTACACGAGTTCTATCTCCTAAATTCAAAGCTCTGTTATAATGAAAGTGCAGGATTATTCCAGGCCACTGGCATTTTGTGAATTTCAGTTACCAGGCTAAAGCATAGATTCCTCTTTCCCAAGTACAAGCCTAACACTTCTCCTTCATGAAACTCAATTGATCTCTATCCCATTACCGAATAACAAGAATCACATCCATTTTTTTTTGTATAAAAGGCACCAGGTGGAGCATTGTGCCATTTGTAAAAGGATTGGTATCCGGCCTATTCATTCTCCGACTTCTGGCTATGCTTTAACTAAAACGGCCCCCAATTTAACACTTAGTTATCTGGAGCACTCACAAAGCAGGCACGAATAAGTTCATTTCTGTCACACTTGTCTTTTTTGAAATGCATCAGCTCCTCGAAATTATTGTATGGCAATGAGATCTTCTGCTTGTCTCCCTGCAAAACAGCCAGTTGATGATGGCAAACTCTGTTCCAAGCATTTGGTTGGGAGGAGGAGCCCGTTAGATGAACATTCAGTCCTTGCTTGCTGACCACACTATGCTAGAGTTTGCACCTTTTCCAATTCTAGAGCTTAGTTGACCAGGAAGATCAGTTTGATGCAGGCCTGGGCTTCTTCAGAGTAGAAGCCTCCTTGGTGCATCTATAGCTTGCACATTTGGGCAATGTAAACTTCAGAGATTGAAAAGGGACTGAGGGGAACAATTTTACTCAGAGGGTGGTCTATATCTGGAATGAGCTGCTAGCAGAAACTAGTGACAGTTGGATAGATGTATGGATAGAAAGGTATAGAAGGTTATAGGCCAAATGCAGGCAAATGGGAGCTTGTCCTTGATGAGTTGGTCAATGGGCCTGTTCCTTGCCATATGATGTTATGATGCTGAGGTTCACACATGAATAAATTTAAAGAAAGTAATTCTTATTAAGTTCTTTCTTTGGCTTGGCTTCGCGGACGAAGATTTATGGAGGGGGTAAAAAGTCCACGTCAGCTGCAGGCTCGTTTGTGGCTGACAAGTCCGATGCGGGACAGGCAGACACGATTGCAGCGGTTGCAGGGGAAAATTGGTTGGTTGGGGTTGGGTGTTGGGTTTTTCCTCCTTTGCCTTTTGTCAGTGAGGTGGGCTCTGCGGTCTTCTTCAAAGGAGGTTGCTGCCCGCCAAACTGTGAGGCGCCAAGATGCACGGTTTGAGGCGTTATCAGCCCACTGGCGGTGGTCAATGTGGCAGGCACCAAGAGATTTCTTTAGGCAGTCCTTGTACCTTTTCTTTGGTGCACCTCTGTCACGGTGGCCAGTGGAGAGCTCGCCATATAACACGATCTTGGGAAGGCGATGGTCCTCCATTCTGGAGACGTGACCCATCCAGCGCAGCTGGATCTTCAGCAGCGTGGACTCGATGCTGTCGACCTCTGCCATCTCGAGTACTTCGACGTTAGGGATGTAAGCGCTCCAATGGATGTTGAGGATGGAGCGGAGACAACGCTGGTGGAAGTGTTCTAGGAGCCGGTAGAGGACCCATGATTCGGAGCCGAACAGGAGTGTGGGTATGACAACGGCTCTGTATACGCTATTCACATGCTTACTTTTAAAATATCAGTGTTAACCCCTCTTTTTATGCTTTCTACAATTATTGAAATTGTAGAGCGATCAAAAAATCAGTACGACATGTAACAATCAATGATCAAGAGTTAACAATGCAAACTTCCCCTGCATTGAAGCTGTTTGGGTAGCAGAAATTTACCCTTGCAGAATTCAAAATCATTTCCTAATTCTTGAGATATGTCATAAACGTTGCTCTTGCAGAATCTATGTGCAAATAAGAAAATAAGTAAACACAATTTTTTTTCATCTTGACAATGGCCCACGCCATGGAAAAATAACAATTTTCTTGGAATGCAACCCATTTCCACGTCCCCTCCGCCGCCTCCCCCATAAGTGGGTGTCATGTGAACAAGTAATAACAGAAAACTCTGTTATCACTCAACACATCAAACAGCATCTGTGGAAAAGAATTTACAGAACGTATCCCTGTGACTGCAAAAGATGTACCCCTTTCACCGCTCTTTAGGACCTCAAAGAGTTGTTCCAAGTAAGGCAACGCTTCACCTATGAATCTGTAGGGATCATTTACTGCATCTGGTGTTCCCAATGTTGCCTCCTCCATGTCAGGGAGATCGGATACTGAACAAGGAATCACTTCAATGAGTACCATTGCTGTGTCTACCAGCAGGATCTCCCAGAGGCCAACCACTCCAATTCCACTTCCCATTCCTGCAGTAAAATGTCTGTCCTTGGCTAAATGAATTGCCAGGTTGAGGCCATTCATACATTAAAGGAACACCACCTTATATTCTGTCTTGGTATTCTTCAACCACAAAAGGTCTGTCTACACTATTGCAAGTCACTTTTTTAAAAACTAGGATTACTATGAATAATTATTATCTTTCTACTTATTTTATGTATTTATTGTCTTTTTAATTTAAATATTTAACAATTATAGTTTTTTTAACAAAAGCTTCTTCAGGTGCAGCAGGTATTTCAGTGCATATGTTCATTGTACAGTGTGTATGACAGTAAACTCATTATCATTCCTCCTCTTTATTCTTTTCTCTTCCTCCCTTCCTACTTTCTACACCTTGCTCCTATCAGAGTGCACCTTTCTCAGCCCTCTCCCTCTTTCCCCTTTCCACTCTTTGTACATTTCTTTGCTTCCCCCTCCCATCTGTATTCATCTATCACCTGCCAGCCTGTGCTCCACCTCCACCCCCTCCACACTGATTTGGGCTTCTGCCTAATTCTTGCTATTCCTGATTGTGATTTTGGCCCAAACTGTTGACCATCCATGGTTTCCATGGACACTGCCCTGTCCGCTGAGTTCCTCCAGCACTTTGAAGAAGAAACACAATGGAAACTGGAGACGTTGACGTCAATGCTGTCTGATTAAATGGTGCCCAGATGGAACGTGAGGTGTTGTTCCTTGTATCTACGGGTGGTCTCAGTATAGCAGGGCCTATCCCTATGTCCCCTTTCCTCCAGATCCCCAACCCTTTGGTGCATCAGTCTCAGTATCTACAGACTTTCTTGTTTCCCTGAAAAGTTGAGACATGTTTTTGCTTTAAAGGGGGTTAAATCAGTTTGTTTGTTGTTCACAATTATTGCAATCACTCTCACCACAGCTCTCTCCCTGTTGATGTCATCGTACAGCATACCAAGGCCTGCCAAATGCAGCTCCAACCCCACCTGCCTCATTCCCAGGCACTTTACTTCTCGGACAAAACTTCACTCTGGATCTTGGCCCTGCTGAGTGTCGAAAGAACCTGTAATCTTGTGTTCCACTTGCCAATTTCAGGATTCCAGTGAATACAGTTCAAGCAACACTCAAACATGCATCACCCAGACCCTCAATGTTGTTTAAATTAATTCTGATCCTTCATGTTAGTTTAATTTTTTTTTTAAGAAGATCATACTTCTAAAATATGAAATCAGAATAAAATAAATTACAAAGCAACAATCACATTTCAGTATGTGTATTGTTACTGCAAAGTAGACTAAGTTTAGAAAATGAAGAACAAAGAAACACACCCATTAACTGATTTTAAACGTGTCACACCTATGTAAATAACATTCAACTTTGCTCCAAAGCAGTGGAGGTTTCAACATCTGTCATTCCATAGACTGGAGTCAGTTGCCTCAGGCAGCTTCCTAATTATACGACTTGAGGTACAGAAACTTAAGTACTGAAAAATGTGGAATAGGTGTGCTTGTAATATGATTCTCAGAGTGAGGTAAGCAGCACCTACTGTCAGTTTTGGGTCATGACAAAATACAATGCAAATATAGTGAAGTCCTGGTTAACTAGTTTGACAAGGAACAACGTGACTGGAAATGGACCTCTGTAATTGCATGTAAAAATAACTCATGATTAAATCCATCCAATGTTTAAAGGACTTATGCCGGCAAAACAATCTGTGAAGGTAGAAACTGAATTTGAGAGCAACATATGTGATTTAAAGTCCATAAGACAGATTAATGTGAGGATAATGTTTCTCCAACAGTCAGGATCATGGTATTTCACATGGTTTCTTGTCAGGAATTGCAAAGTTCCTCAAGCCAACTGTTGAAATACTTCAACCTTATTATATGATATCAGACCAGAATCTAGAGGGAAATGTTGACAGGCTTGCATCAAATTATCATCGTTTATGTCATATGTAAAGGAAGTTAAACATTTTCACATGAAACCAACTCGTTGGGTGCGGCTCTCTGACAACTTTCCAGCTGTGCTCCAATCGTGAACCATTTATGATTCGTGAGCAATTGCATTGGGGAATAGGTGCTCTGAACCAGATAAGAGGGCTGCTTTTATCAAAAAGTTTTTCCTGATGCTCTTCTACAATCAATAAAGCACAAGTTCAGTGTTTCAGAATCAGAATTTATTGTTATGAACAAGTCACGAAATTTTGTGACAACATCACAGTGGAAATGTTCATATTATGAATTATCTTACCACAATAATATATATATATATATATATATTTATATTTTAAAAAGTGCATGAAATGTAAGGCAGTGTTTGTGGTTTATTGATTATTCAGGAATCTGATGGCAGCAGGGCAGAAGCTGTCCTTGTGCTGCTGAGTGCTTGTCTTCAGGCTCCTGCACCTCTTTCTTGATGGTAGCAGAGTGAAGAGGGGATGGCCTGAGTGGTGGGGGTCTTTGAGGATAGAGGGTGCTTTTTTAAGACACCGCCCCATGTAGATGTCCTCAATGGAGTGAAGTCTAAGGCCTGTGATGTCACAGGCCAAGTTAACAACCCCCTGGAGTTTATTCTTGTCTTGAGATTTGGCACCTCTATACCAGACAGTGATACAACCAGCCAGAATCCTCTCCATGGTCCACCTATAGAAGTCTTCAAGAGTCTTTGGTGACATATTGAATCTCCTCAAACTCCTCACAAAGAAGGTGAACCTTCTTCATGATGGCATCAACATGGAGGCTCCAGGACATCCTGGGGATGTTGACACCCAGGCATTTGAAGTTCTTGACCCTCTCCACTACTGAGCCCTTGATGAGGACTGGGTCATGTTCCCCTGACTTCCTCCTGAAGTCCACAATCATCTCCTTGGTTTTGCTGATGTTCAGCGCAAGGTTGTTGTGACACTGTTCAACGAGCTGATCTATCTCCCTCCTGTACGCTTCCTCATTGCCATTTGTGATTCTGCCGACAACTGTGGTGTCATCAGCAAACTTGTAGATGGCATTGGAATTGTGTGTGGCCACATGGTCATGGGTGTATAATGAGTGGAACAGTGGGCTAAGCATGCATCCTTGGGGTGCGCCCGTGTGGATAATCAGTGGGGAGGAGACGTTGCTTCCAATTTGTACTGACTGTGGTCTAGATAGAATATTCCAACTTGGATGAGTGCAATTCTAACAGCACACAACATATTTAAGCCAA
Source organism: Narcine bancroftii (assembly GCF_036971445.1). NCBI lineage: Eukaryota > Metazoa > Chordata > Chondrichthyes > Torpediniformes > Narcinidae > Narcine > Narcine bancroftii. The sequence goes on along the minus strand of NC_091470.1, from coordinate 140,700,351 downwards.
AGCATTTCATCTGACTGTCTCCCTATTGTTCATAATAAATATTCATTCTCAACACTAGAGTTCCAGCATGTACCTTTGTTCTACCTTTGCACAGAATCTACTGGCCAATCTCCACCATATGACTAAATTGGACAAAGTCAGCTTCACGTGATAACACCACCACCTGCAGGTTCTGATCCAAATCACACATAGATCCACACAGGGGCATTCTGGGGTACTCTTGTTTGCCTGCATTTGAATCATATTCTTCTAAATCCTTCCTATCCATACGTTTGTCCAAATTCCTTTCAAATGTTGTAATTGTATCCATTTCTATAACTTCCTCTGGCAGCTCATCCCAAATACACATCATCCTCAGGGAGACAAAATTGTCCTTAAGGTCCATCTGAAATATTACCCCTCACACCTTAAACCTGGGGCCTCTAGAATAGTCAACTTGAGAAAAAGACTGTGATTATTCACTTTATTCATGCACCTCAGGATTTTATAAACGTCCATCAGGTTTCCTTTCAGTTTCTCACATTCTCCAATCTACCCTACTTTATAATTCAAGCCCTCCACCCCGCAACATCCAAGTGAATCTCCTCTGCACCTCTTCTAGCTCACTATGTCTTGTAGCTGGGTGACCAGAACTAAACACAGTGCTCCAAGGCGGTATACAGTGGTCCCAACATTAGTTCTCAATACCCATCGAATGAAGGTAAGGATGGCAAAATGCCTTCTTCACCTTGTACATATGTACAGGTGGTAGTGTAGGATGACTGTGATTGGCTGAGTGTGTAGCCACACCTATTGGCAGGTCTTAAAGGATTGCTCCTAGCCAGACCAAGTCATTCTGGACTGGTTGACCTACTGTGATATGCTCCAGTCTTTTAGTTAATAAAAGCCTTGGTTTGGATCAACAAGCCTTTGGTTCTTTCGACACGCATTACAACCAACATGTACAGATGAGTCACCACTATGTGCTTTAACCAGGTCTGTGTGAAGAAAACCCTGCCCAACCACCACCAGCATGTAAGCTGCTGTACCACAGGTCCCAGCACACTTGATCACTGCTACACCAAGATAAGGAAGGACTACCGTTCTCTCCCGAGACTACAGTTTGGCAAGTCTGAACAGCTGGCTGTGCTCCTTCTGCCTTCATACATACAGAACCAAAAAAGGAAGGCTTCAGCGGTCAGGACAGCAAGAAGGTGGTCACAGAAAGCTGAAGAACAGTTACAGGACTTCCTCGAGTCAGGGGATTGGCTGGTGTTCAACGATTCAGCTGTGGATCTGAACAATTACACCAGGACTGTCACAGTCTCTATCAAATCAGCTGTGGATGAGTGTATCCCCACCAAATTGTTCAGAGTTTTCACCAACCCAAAGCCCTGGATGAATAATGAAATCCAGAACTTGCTGAGAGCCAGATCACAGGCATTTAAGTCCAAAGATCCAGATCAGTGCAGAAGGAGCCAGTGTGACCTGCGGAAAGTTATCTCCCAGGTGAAGTGGAGATTCCGGATGAAAATGAAAACAATAATGGACACCAACAGTTGTGGCAGGGTCTAAATGCCATAACCTACTACAAAAGCAAATCTGGTAAAGTAGCAGACGGCAAAGTTTCACTCCCTAAGGAACTCAATGCCTTCTTCACCTGATTTGACAACAGTAACAGAGAAGAACCACCCCTCCGCACCCCCATGACCCCTCATGATCCTATCCTGTCCATATCTGATGATGACCTGCGTGCTGCCTTCAGGAGAGTGAATCTGAGCCCAGATGGAGTTCCTGGCTATTATAAATCTGTGCTGACCAGTGTATTCATGAATACCTTCAATATCTCACTCCAGCAGGGTGTGGTACCCACTTATTTCAAACAGGCATCAATCATACCGGCACCCAAGAAGAGTCTAGTAATCTGTCTTAATGACTATTGACCAGTAACATATCAACAGTGGAGTGTTTTGAAAAGCTGGTGTTGACGTGGATACATCCCAGTTCACCTATCAAAGCAACAGGGTCTACAGCGGATGCTATCTCACTAGCTGATGCAGACATCAGGATGCTCTTTATCAACTATAGTTTGACATTTAACATCATCATCCCCTCAGAACTGATCAGCAAATACCAAGACCTGGCACTCAATGCCCCATTGTATAATTGGATCCTGGATTTCCTCACCTCCAGACAATCAGTGAAGATTGGTAAGAACTTCTCCTCCACAATCTCCACCAGAACTGGAGCACCACAGGGCTGTGTTCTTAGCCCCCTGCTCTAATCAATTTACACCTGTGACTGTGTAGCTTGGTACAACAACAACACCATTTCCAAATCTGCCGATGATACGATAGTGGGTTGTATAAAGGAAGGGGATGAGTCAGCAAACAGGATGGAGACTGAACACTTGGCTGAACGGTGCACCAACAACAACCTCACACTCAATGTCACCCAAACTAAGGAAATGATTGTTGTTTTCAGGAAGGGAAAGCCAGAGGTGTACAATCCAGTGATCGTTGGGGGACCAGAGATGGAGAGGATCAGCAAATTTAAGTTCTTGAGAGTCACCGTCTCAGGTTCAGGAACAGCTGCTACCCCTCCACCATCAGACCTTTACTTGTGCATTTTATTGATTTTTAAAATTCTCTCTGTATTGCACAGTCAGCTTGTTTACATTTGTTATCTATTTGCTATTCTTTATTTGTTTACATGTATTTGATGTGTACAGTTTTTTTTGTACTACCAACAAATGGTAATTCTGCCTCAATCCACAGAAAAAAGAATCTCAGGGTTGTAGGTGATGTCATGTGTGTACTCTGACATTAAATCTGAAATCTGCTCGTATCCCAAGGCCTCCCTGCCATTTACTGTATCAATCTTAACCAAGTTCAATGTCCCAAAATGCAGCACCTCACCCTTGTTTGGGTTATGTTCCATTTGCCACCACTTGACTTACCTTCTCAACTGATCTAAATCCTGCTGTAAACGTAGATATCCTTCCTCGCTCTCCACTATGTCACCAGTTGCAAATTTACATATCGACATAATGCAAGTTCCTGTTATCCCCCTACTATATTCCCTTTACATCTATGACCTGACCTAGGACAGCATGTTGGTGTGACAGTCCAATGCCTCTACTTTTTTAGAAGACACAGGAAGTTTGTATATCCACCTTGTTTCTCAAGAACCTCTATAGGTGCACCATGGATGCAACAGTGTGTGGTATGAGCTGCTCTGATCAAGTTTAAAAGAAGCTGAAGAGGCCTTAGTGAGCACAGTTTATAAAGAAATACTTCCCACCTCTCCATCTACATCCTCCACTGCCAAGAAAAGGCAGCCAGCACACTGAAGGACCCATCAAGCCTCAGGCACACTTTCTTCTCCCTCCTCCCATTGGGAAGAAGCCTTAAGATGTGAAAGCATGCAACAACAGGCTTACATTTAGCTGAATGGTGCACCAACAATAATCTTACCCTCAATGTCACCAAAACTAAGGAGCTGATTGTTGACCAGGAAAGGAGAGCCAGAGGTTTACAATCCAGTGATCATTGGGGGATCAGAGGTGGAGAGGGTGAGCAAATTTAAATTCATGGGAATCACTATCTCAGAAGATCTTTCCTGGACCAACTCACTAATGGCATCATGAAGGAAGCATGTCAGCACCTTTACTTCTTCAGGAGATTTGGTATGACACCAGTGGGATGATGGAGTAGATGTTGAGATGTTTTCATTGGTGAGAGAGTCGTGAACATGCAATGTCATTTCAAGATAGGAGGCCATTATTTTGCCTTTTTAAATAAAATTAATTTAAATGGTAACAGGTGCTTTTGGTTCATGAGCCCGTGCAGACCAATTACATACAACTGACCTACATTTTGGAACGATGGGAGGAAATCGGAGCACCCAGAGAAAACCCATACAGTGACAGAGAGAATGTACAAACCCCTTACGGACAGCGCCAGATTCAAACTCGGGTTGCTGGTACTGTAACTGTGTTGCACTGACCACTACACTAACCACACCACCCTTTAAATATGTATAAATTTATTCATCAAAGAGCAGTAATTCTTTGGAATTCTCTACTCCAGAGAGTCGTGGAAGCTGGAATGTTAGAAGTATTAAAGTAGAGGAGGACAAATTTTTGAAAGCATGGGCTCATGGGCCAAAAGCACCTGTTACCATTTCAATTAATTTTATTTAAAAAGACAAAATAATGGCCTCCTATCTTGAAATGACTTTGCATGTTCGAGACTCTCACCAATGAAAAGATCTCAGCATCTACTCCATCATCCCACTTTATAAATTTCAATAAGAACTTCCTCAATCTCTAAACTCTGAAGAACACGGCAGGTTGAAGAAAGGGCGACTTGGTTAGCATAGCAGTTAGCCTTTATAGCTCTAGTGATCATGACTGGGGTTCGAATCCCATGCTGTCTATAAGGAGTTTGTACGTTGTCCCTGTATTTGTGAGGGATTCCCCGCCACCCTCCAGAATGAAACAGAGGTGTAGGTTATTTGGGGGTAATTGGGCAGCATGGACTCGTGGGCTGAAATGGCCTGTTACTGTGCTGTATGTCTAAATTTTAAAAATGTAAATTTAAATTTAAAATTTAATTGAGGGCTTTGGGGAATTGGGTTGTGAAGAAAAGTTGAGGCCAGCAAGAATAGCCATGATGGGTTTGAGCAGCAGGGTGGACCTCCAGGTCGAGTGGTCTACTTTCTATTTGTGTTCTTATGTTCAAGATTTATCTATAGTTCTTAATTCTGTACAGGGTAGTATCATAATCCTGAAGAAATAATTAAGTGCATAACTGTGTACAGAATTCCAAATTGCATTTTGAAATGCAAATTTGTAAAGCAAATTACCAATAAAAAAACCCAAAACTGTGAGCAACATTTTGAGCCATAATGTAACCTCAAGTGAGACCCCTTCCATGGAAACTAGTTTTCTATTCATTTCGCATTTGCTAAATGAAGGAAAATGCATGGAATAACCATTTATTACAACACTGTATATGAAAGACAGGGAACTGATTAATTCATTGCTTTCTTCAACAACCTCCAGATTAACTTAAGGGCAGAAGAATAATGGCGAATATTTTTTGTAAATGCTTTTGAATATTGATTATAATTTACACTCATACACGTAAGTTCAATATACATATACAATGAGATCCCTGCTTGTTGCAGCTACACGCCTACATCAAACACACCAACGAACAACAAATATAAGCAATTTTAAAATTATAAGTAGGTTTACATCGGAGAGCACAACATCATGGGCTGACGTCCCTGTACTACGTTCTATGTTACGTGCACCATGAGAGGAAAATAAGGAAAAATATAAAAGGATAGATAAATATTCACTCACAGTTAGTGCAAAAAATGTCTTGTTTAATGGTGCAGACAGATCTTTTTTTGGTCTTGGTCCTGCGGGTAATACACGAGGTTCAAAAGCCTGATAGCAATTGAAAACAAATTGTTTTCGAATCTAGAGGGGCTAGACCTTAGGCATCTATACTTTCTGCCTTATGGAAAAAGCATGAGCAGGGTGATGGGAACCCTTTATGTTGTTTGTCTCACAGAGATGCCTTCAATTGATGAGAGGCCAGTGTCCACGATGGACTTGGCTAGATCTGCCACTTAGGACATAGAGAAATACAGTTTCTGCAGCTTTCTGTGTTCCAGGGCACTCTGGATATTATACATAAAAGGAGCAGATTCTCCACATTTTTTTGACTAAGCTCAACAATTACAGGTTTTATGATTAAGAATGAAACCAGTCTATGTTAAGACGGAGTCATCTTAAAGTGATAGGTGCCAACAAAACCTATATATACTTTTAAGATTTCCTTGGTGTTGATGACAGAACTTGCAAATTGGCAGTCTGTGTAAGTTTTCAGTTCCAGTTCAATTCATAAAAGCAAGGCTTCAATGTTCTTATTTTATTCATTTTGGCACTTCATAATGCCAGTTTCAAAATGGAATTGGTTCTTCTCTTCCATTTTGGTGCTGAATCAATCTAAACAGTAAATTTCTATAAATCAAATTACTGGATCAAGGATTAAAATAACTATGCAAGAAATTGCAGAGAACTACCTATTCACATTGAACATTCTATGCACCAAATGTACTTTTGTTGCAATAGTGTTAAATGTAAATTACATTATTATTCATTTATAGTTATTTACATTCTCCTTCAATTGATAACTGATAAAAGTTTTGATTGTATCGAGGTTGCTATGGCTACAGCCCGGTTATAGCTCTTGGTTATAGCCCTAAGACTGTAGCTCAAATCTGCAGAAGAAAGACACTCACACCAGTAGGGTATATTTGACACTGAGTTTACTCAGTGGCAGCTCTACCTTTTATAGTCAGCTCAGGTGCGTCACCACCGGAGCATGGCTCGAGAGGGCCAGCTGGCGATTGGTTACCTTAGATGCCCGGGCCCCTATTGAGCTCCCCTGTGATCCACTGGCGGTGATTGACCAGTTTCAGCACTCTGCCAGCAGCCTATGTAAACAGGTGTTTCAGCCCACACAACAATTTGCCGGTCACTGCGCTCAACAGCCATTTTCTGTGTCGGCCCGAGGCGCAGGCCGCAGGCTGCTACATGATCATATATTTCAAGAATCTTAAAATTATCCTTTTATTTTGAACCTATCAATTGTTCTAAAGCAATTCAACAATTTCAGTTCAAGCAAAGCTATATTTAAATGAACGATTAAAATTTTATTTGATAAGGTGCATACAATCAAATATCATAACATTGTAATTTAAAATTGAACATTTCCTTGGTTGTGACAAATGGACAAAAGCCTGTTTATTTATCTAAGTCATGTACTTCAAATGCAGAAACCAGAACAATGTTTACTGCAGTGTTGTGTTTAGCCAACAGTCACTGTTGTCCCCATAACTCAAGATGTGTAAAACCGACACAACAGAGAGAGATCCAGAGGGAGACCTCAACTCAGGTTTCTGCTGAGAATTAGTGGTACCCAGCACGGGAAATTTAAATTGTGGCAGAAAAGGTTTGCCATAAATTCACACATTTTGCAGGTGTCCAAAAATATAAAAATTCTGTGGTAAGTACGAATACCATTCAGTGATAGCGTGTGCCCACTGATGTATAAGCTCTTCCAACAAGTTTCGGACCGGATTTATGTATGAAAAAGGCAACCAGATAGTGAAAATAAAAGTTCTAAGTACACCCATATTTCATAATTTTCATTTGGCCAAAAATTAAAAAAGAGGTCATCCAAAGATTCAATTCAACAGTGCCTTCATGGAATAAATACTTTGCCACGCTGATCATTGCCACATCTGCTGACTGCTCCTACCAACCCCCATCAACAAATCACTGTTAGCTCAGTCACCCCAAACATAGCAATGTACTTGTAACTCTCAACAACTTCACAACTTAATTGTCAGATCAGCCCAGTAATCTCAGTGGCAAGGTCTCAGGATCAAGATTTGCCTTCACATCAGTTCTGTGGGTTCTGAGATGATTGAGATCCCCAGAAAATCCCCAAAGAGACATGATGCACCATCAATGACTCAAAAGACTGAAGTCGAGCAAAACTGATAGGCTTTTATTCGCAATATAATAAAGGCGCATCCTTGCTGGTCGACTGCCCCGAACTGAGGAGGGACTGGGAGACAGTCACCTTTATTCAGGAGCCTGTGGGTGGGGCCATAGGTACAGTTGGCCAATGGGTGTGCCCGGACAGATAAATATATACACACACTGTCGTTTACCAGAAGACAGGGCTGTAAATAGGGCAAATAATTAGATGGTTGAAAAATATGTATTCTTTCCTCTGTTTACATGGGGCTTTTGTGTTCTCCCAACTCATAAGATTTGAGCTTTTCAGTGCCATAATAAATGCTCCTCTGCTCTGAAGAGTTATGAGCCAGGAATTCCCAAGAATAAAAGCGATGTTACAATTTTTCAAGAAGGTTTTGAAAAGATATTGGTTTGAGTGATAGAGTGTCTCTTTCAGGATCCTGCTGCCTATAGGCAAATGAAGTTTATCCATTAGAGTAGATCAAAATTAAATCAGGCCTCAGTGTTAGCTTTGAAGAGGACAATAAGTTGGTTCACTTATCTTGCCTGAGGAATGTGAATAGTTGCTAAAACAGGGTGGGACTTATTTCCCCAGTACTTAGAGAGTCTGCTCTGGGAAGTTCAATTCTCAAAAGCATACAAGGGAACAGAGTTTTCTACTGTCTTGTTCACAAACCATTTATGACCAACCCTGTTTTCCTCTTGCTCCAGTTTCTAATCATAGAATGAGGAAACTGGAAGGGCAAAGAGAGGGCATGAGATAGCTCTGATACATGAGGTTAAAAGATTACTGTGAGATCTTTCAAGAATGCAGCAAGAACGGAGCATGTCCGGAGTGGTGTGGATGCTGCTCTTCGACGGCGGTAGATATTCTCGAAGGTGGGGAGAATTTTGCCTGTGATGTCCTCTCTGTTTTGCAGAGCTTTCCGCTCAGGGATATTGCTGGCCCCATACCAGGCCATGATGTAGCCATTCAGCACATTTTCGACTAAACATCAGTAGATATTTGCCAAGGTTTCTGATGTCATACCGAACTTCTGCAAACTCCTGACATGCTTTCTTCACAATAGCATCAGAATGTTGGGTCCAGGAAATGTCCTCCAAGATCGTGACTCGCATGAATTTAAATGTAGTGATGTTGAGTAAGAGGATGTAGTTGGTAACTCTGTCCCTTTTTTATACAGCCCACTACTGAGGCATTGTTAGCAAATTTGTAACTGGTGTTGTTGTTGTACTGAGCCATACAGTTGTAGGTGTAAGTGAGTCGAGCAGGGGGCTAAGAACGCAGCCCTGTGGGTGTATCTGTACTGATGGTGATTGTGGAGGAGATGTTCTTGCCAATCCATATTGACAGGGATCCGAAGTGAGGAAATCCAGGATCCAATTACAAACTGGGGTATTGAGGCCCATGTCTTGGAGTTTGCTGATCAGTTTTGAGGGGATGATGGTGTTAAATGCTGAACTGCAGTCAATAAAGAGCATCCTGTTGTATACATCTTTGCTATCTAGGTGTTCCAGGGTTTTGTGTAGAGCCAGGGAGATGGATCTGCTGGAGCCCTGTTGCTATGATTGGTGAACTGGGATGTATCCACGTCACTGTTCAGACAGGAGCTGATATGCTTCAACACCAGCCCTTCAAAACACTTCGTCATTCTGGATTTATTCTTAAGAATTTTAAGCTCTCCACCATCTTCACCAGTGATCTATTATGGGACGTGTTCTCCTCTCCACTTTGTCATCTATGGCCAGCTCCTTAATTTTGCTGATATTGAAGGAGAGATTGTTCTCCTGGTGCATGCCACAGCCTCATCTCCTCGTAATCTGTCTCATCATTGTTTGGGATCCAGATTTTACAGTGATGCCATCTACATACTTTTTTTGGAATTTTTTTTAACATATGCATCAATACAAAATATAAATTCAATAATATAATAATTATAATGTCATACAAAATGATACAAATTTTTAAATTTTTTCTCCCCAACTCCCCCCCCCAAGAGAAAGAAGAAAAAGAGAACACCTACTCTATGTATATATATATATTATTAACATGTATAATATTCATTGACTAATTTTTATAATTTCTAACTGAGAGGGGTGGGTAAGGTAGAAGATGTGGATAGAATTTTATTCATAAAATCCATATATGATTCCCAAATTTTGTAAAAGTTTTCAATTTGATTCCTTAAACTATATGTAATTTTTCTAAACGTATACAATCATCTACAGACTCTTGTAGGTAGAGCTTGAGCAGAGTGTTTGGCCACACGCAGTCATGAGTGTTTCTGGAATACAAGTAACACCTATTGTAAGGTGTACAAGTAATACTAAGGTGCAAAGTAAGGTGGGTACAACATTGTGATGTTTAGAAGACATTTAAAGAGGTTCATTGATTGGAGATATTTTGAGAGCTATGAGCCAAATGTAAAAATTAGGACTGGATCAAGTAGACAAGTTGGTTGGCAGGGATGAGTTGGGCCAAAGAGCCTGATTTCATGATGTAAAACTCTATAAATGTGTGAGTCTCTACCATAACCATACAACCGTATAACCTTTTACAGCACGGAAACAGGCCATGTCGGCCCTTCAAGTCCGTACCGGTTCACTTGAACAACTCCACGAGCTCTTCCGCAAACTCCTGAGGAAGCAGAGGCTCTCTTAGGTCGGAACATCCTGAGATTTTCCAGGTCCTCATAGATTCTCTTTATAAGAACCCGTTTTCTTGGATACTTTACTCCATTCATTTCTCTTTATAAATCACAACTTATGATTTTGAAAAAGACCACGTCGATTGTAAAAATGCCTATCCAACCTAAACCTAAACTCACCTTCAAACGTGGCCAAGTTGGTGTAGCGGTTAGTGCAATGCTGTTACAGCGCCAGAGATCGGGACCGGGGTTTCAATCCCACACTGTTTGTAAGGAGTTTGTACTTTCTCCCCGTGTCTGTGTGGGTTTTCCCTAGGGGCTCTGGTTTCCTCCCAGTGTTTGAAATGTACCATGGGTTGTAGGTTAATTGGGTGTAAATTAGGTGACACAGACTCGTGGGCTGAAATAGCCTGTTGCTGTGCTGTGTGTCTAAATCAGTGGTTTTCAAATGGCCCCCTTAATCTCACATACCACTTTAAGTAATCCCCATGCCATTGATGCTCTGTGATTAATAAGGGATTTCTTAAGGTGTATGAGAGTGGGAAGGGAAGGTTGAGAACCACTGCTCTAGACCCAAATGTTACTGAAATATTTTGCTTGAGATAAACTGTCATTGGCCTGTTTCCTTTGGAATTATGAGACCGTGCACATAACGAGTCAATTAAGGGATAATTTATACAGTGGTTTTCAAACTTTTTCTTTCCACTCACATACCCCCTTACTGATCAGGAAGCAATTGCTTACTAGTAAATAATCCTTACTAATCACAGAGCACCTATGGCACAGGGATTATTTAAAGTGGAATATGAGATTGGAGGATAGTTTGAAAACCACTAGTCGAAATTGAAAAAAAAAACATGAACTTTTGTTAGACCTTCAAGTATACTCCAAACATTTTTAAACCATGTGGAAGGTTTCTGCCCTAAAGCCCTCATCGCCCTTTCCTCATTTAGACATCAAGCCTTCTTCCAATTATTGTAAAATCTATGTATGTCCTTTGACCCTTCTCCCAAGGAAAATAGGTTTTCATATTTACCTGACCTAACTGCCTCAGGTTTATACACTTCTATTAAATGTCTTCTGAATCTTTCTTATTCCAGACAGCAAACCCAGACTAACTATCTATCTATTCTCATTTTTAAAACTGGCAACATCCTTGTAAATTTCTGCTACACTCCAATGCATTACATCTTTCTTGCAATATGGTGGTTAGCTCTGTGCTCAGTACAAAAACTGAAGCCAAACATTGTATACAGTTCTGATGTATCCTTCCAATTCTTTTTTCGAATGTTTTATTTATATTTGCACACAAGCTTGTACAGCCATATGCAGGTCCAGCCAAAATTGGCAGTTCACATTCAAATACACCTACATTCATTCTCTTTATGACTATATATACAAGCCTGTGTCTCTACCAGCCCCCTCTCCCCCCCACCACATAAAACAAGATGACTCACTCAAACTTCAACCAACAACAACAAAACTTTAACACCAGGAAAATAATTAACAAGGGGCAGGAATCGTCGCAGTTCAGTGGGCGGCCTCTGGGCCGATATTCATTTCCGACTTTCCTTGATCGGGATCAGTGTGAGGGAAAGGAAGCCACAGCAAGGAACGGGGAAACCTATCACCCCCATGCACAAATGTAGTGCATGTATGGTGGCCAGATCCTACGAAAGGTACCGTATTTGTTTCTCAGGGTATAAGTTATTTTCACCATGAGAACGCAGCTTTGCAGTACTTTGTTCCATCGCTTGATACTAAAACTAGAGTCAGACTTCCAAGTCACTGCAATGCACTTTCTGGCCACTGCCAATGCAATTAACATAAATTGGATTTGAAATTTGGACAGCTTCATTGTAAGCCTATGTCCATTATATTTCCCAACAGGAACAACTCTGGGTCCTGAGGGAATCATTTGCCTATAATTTTCTCCAGGACTTGGCCTAGATCTACCCAAAAGGGCCTCACCTTGGTACATGACCATGTTGTGTGCATGAACATCCCGGTTGCAACACCACACCTGAAGCATTAGTCCAAGAGTTCTGGTTTTGATCTGTTTATTTTCTGCAGCATTAGATACAACTGGTGCAAAAAGTTACACTGGACCAGCTTGTACTTTGCATTGATGACAGTGGTCTTGCTTTCCTGGCACAAGTCAGACCAGAATCTCTCATCAATTGCAATGCCCAAGTCTGACTCCCATCTTTCTCTCCCAGTTTGGGCCCCTCTGACTGGAACAGGCAATACAATGCCAAAGTAAATTTCTTACCGCTCCCCCTTCGAATCAAGGCCTCTATGTTACTGCATCGAGGTAGGGCTATACTTGGACCCAATTCTTTCTTTCTTCTTTGGCTTGGCTTCGCGGACCATAGAAAATACCTCATTTGAAGATAGCAGTGGAATGTCTAATTTGGCAAAGCATATTTATTTTTTAGCTGCTCAAACAGCATTAATTGCCCCTGCTTGTAACAGTCCTCTATGCATCTGATGCCATTACAGCGCCAGATGTCTAGGATCCTGTTACCTATTGTTAATGGTATTAATTTATTAGGAGTCAGGGGTGTTTTTGGTAACAGCTCCACTTTAGCATTCAGATACTGGTTAATTTTGATCCAGATACTATCACTTGTTTTAGTATGGAGCTGACCTTCTTCCCTGACAGCAATTTGGGGTCCCATTTGTAAATAAAATCCTCTGCCATCTTCTCACCCACCAAGTGCAGATCAATTTGTGTCAAGGATGGTACATCTCCTCCCTGAAAGAGAGAGGTGAGGTATCTTGACTGAGCTGCCCAATAATATTCTCAATCCACCGAGACAATAGTCCCATGTTAATTTTTCCATAGGGACCCTTGGCACCTTACCACTCCAGAGAAACCTTCTAACCTTCTGTAGCAGCTGTTTAAAGAAACCCTGGGGAAAGCAGCACAGGCAATGTTTGAAAAAGATACTGGAATCTTGGCAACACATTAATTTTGATGCAGTTAACCCTGCCCACCATTGTTATGGGCAGGGACATCCACTTCTTTAGGTCCTCCTCGACACTCTCCAGCAAGGGGACGTAGTTTAATTCGTATAGATTATTCAAGTTTCCATCATCATTAACTCCTAGGTATTTTATCCCCTTCTGTGGCCACTTTAAATTACTATTTTCTTTAAATTGATTAAAATTACCCTCGGTAAGTGGCATCACCTCGCCCTCATTTCCCAATTTATCTTGTACTCAAGGTTTTCCATAGTCCACCAGTACCATGTGCAGTCGAGGAAGAGAAATTGCAGAGCCTGTCAGATATATCAGCACGTCATCAGCGAAAAAGTTAATTTTGTGCTCCTCCTGGCCCATTCTATAACCTTTAATGTCTGGATCCTCACCTTTGTCTACTGGATCTGGTAAGTGGAAAGGCTGAAGAGACCTGCCCATTGGTTACAACTTTCACCACGGGCCCATGGTATAGCATTCTAATACAATTTTGAAAAGTTGGTCCCAACCCCACCTTCTCAAATAAAAATTCCCTCTCCAGTGTCAAAAGCCTTCTCTGCATCCAAGGAAATGGCCAATCCCCTCTAATTTCTAGATTATGCCAGGTACATTACACTCAGCCATCTGCCAATATTGTCCACTGCTTGTCTCTCCTGCAAAAAGCCTGCCTGCCTTTGTTTATCAATTTTGGCAAATGCAATGCCAATCCGTTTGTCAGGGCTTTGGCTAGGATCTTGTAATCAGCATTCAGCAGGGAAATTGGCCTATAAGAAGAGGGAATAAGTGGATCTTTACCCTTCTTCAAAATCGTCGTAACAATCACCATTCTGAAAGATTCCAGGAGGGACCGTGTTTCCCCTAGCCTGGTCTATCACCTCCATATACAGAGGCATTAATAAGTCCTTAAATTCTCGATAAACTCAGGTGGGAATTCATCTTCCCCCAAAGACTTGCCTGCTTGTAGTGCACTCAATAAAAGATCTAATCCCGCCTGTTCCTCTGGATTCAGATGTGGGAGATCTAATCTGGCTAGGAATTCGTCCATTTGATTGGGATCCCCAGTCAATTCAGATTTATACAATCCTTCATCAAATTCCCTGAAAGTTTCATTAATTTCCTTTGGTTTATACGGGACATTGCCATTCCCCGTTTGTATTGCATTAATTGTTCTAGAGGCTTGTTCTGCCCTCAACTTCCAAGCAAGGACCTTGTGAGCTCTCTCCCTCAACTCGTAATACTTTTGTCTTGACCTCATAATGGCCTTCTCCATACTATACATCTGAAGGATATTATATTCTAATTTCTTGTTTGGGAGAACTCTATAATGGTCTTCCAAACCTGATTCCTGAAAATCCCTCTCTAATTGGGTAATGCCCTTTTCCAATTCCTCAACTTCCCTCATATAATTTTTCTTGATTGTCTTTGAATACCCAATAATCTGACCCCTCAAGTACACCTTAAGGATGTCCCACAGAAGAAATTTATCTGGAGTAGAAGGGCAGTTGTCCTCACAGAACAGGGCTATTTGAGTTCTTATAAAACTACAAAACTCTGATTTTTTTTCCATAGCAAAATGTTAAGGCTCCACCTGTATGCTGTGCCTTGCTTATCTGGCACATCTATAGTCAAAACCAAAGGGGAATAGTCTGAGAGAAGCCTTGCCCTATACTCGGCTTCCATGATCCTACCTTTCAAATGGACTGAAGCCAGAAAAAAATCTATTCTAGAGTAGGAATCATGTTGTTTTGAGTAAAATGAGTAGTCTCTCTCTCTTGGATGCTTTTATGCTTTCAAATTCAGCTCCCTCATGCAGTCAATGGTGGCTTTCACTGCCCTGGTCCAAGTTATCCCTTTTGTGGACTTATCCAGCATCCAGACATAGATTAAAGTCACCCCCTATTAGATTATTTTCATTCCCTTCTGCCAATTGTAGAGAAATGTCTTGCATAAATTCTTCATCATCATAGTTGAGGGTGAACACATTCATTAGGATTCTGAATATATCTGACAGTGTACCATAAGAAATCTTCCCATTTTGTCTGTAATCACCTTCTGTACCTGCACTGGAACACTCTTTCCCACTAAAGTGTCACTCCCCTTGCCTTTGAGCCGAGTGAGGAGGATATAACCTGACCGACCCACCCACCCCTTTTTAGCTTTTGATGTTCCCACTCAGTTAAATGCTTCTCTTGAAGGAAGGCCAGATCTATCCCCATTTTAAAAACGTGTGCATAGACCCTTCCCCGCTTCACCAGACCATTTAAGCTGTTGACGATAAAAGTAGCAGACTGTACATTCTTATCCATTACCCCAGGGTTCCTCCCCTAAATGCTTCCCCCCCCCCCCACCATCACCCCTTTGCACCCCCAATCTTTTACCATCTGCCCTTTTCCCCGCTCCATCTGAGCTGCGAAAATAAGTAGGTGAGGAACAAAGGCGGGAACAAGGGCAAAGACAAAAACCCAAATAACTAACCAAAAAAGAAGATGCAAGAAGCATTCACAGCCAAACCTTTCTTTAACCTCCCCATTGCTCTCCCGACATAACTTTTGCCCCATGTTAAATTCACCCTCTTTCCTACTCTGTTGCCAACCTCCTTCAGTTTTCAACACTCCCCCCCTCCCCCCAATAACAGGTTGTGCCACCGGATCCCATCTACTCGTCTCTCTGTCTCCTGAACTCCCCAAGAAAAACTGTAATAACTTCTTGTCTACTTGGCTTAACCTCTTTTCAGACTTTTTTTTTCAATTTAAATGCCAAAATATCATTATAGTCCATAACACATCTGTACACCCCTGTAGGCTAAATTCACAATACAATAAAAACTGCTGTAGGCTGATCCCCAGTCAGGCTTTACTTCTTCTTTGTGCTCCCCAATGTGGGTAGACTTTCGGTGAATTCCCGCGCCTTCTCTGGATCTGCAATAAGTTTTCTTTCTCCTCCTGGTAATATCACCTTCAGGGTGGCTGGATGTCTTAGTACACATTCCTACCCCTTTTGCTTGATCAGCCTCTTGGCTGGCTCAAATGCTTTTCTGGTTTTCAAAAGTGCCGCGCTAATATCTGGGTAAAAGAAGATTTTATTTCCCTCTACCTCTAAGGGGGACCCTCTTTTATTTGCACCCGTCGCCGCCGCTCCTAATATTCTCTCCCTGTCCGGATAACACAACAACCTTATCAGGACAGAACATGGACTCTGCCCAGGACCTGGTCTTGGGAAAAGGGATCTATGAGCCCTTTCTATCTCAATCTTTTCTCCCAGTATGCCCTTGCCCAGCACCTCTGGGATCCAGGTCTGAAAAAAACTTACTGGCTTTTGCCCTTCAATTCCTTCCCTCAGCCCCACCAGTTTAATGTTATTTCATCTGCTGTAGTTCTCCAGGGCGTCCAGTTTCCTCCAGATATTCTCTTTCATTCAGCAGCATCTCCACTTTATTGCCCTTATTATGTATGGTGTCCTCATTTTTACCCACCCACTTCAGCCACTCTACCCATCAGCCCAGATAGGGTACCCTGGACCTTGTTCAGCTTCTCTCCCATGTCTTGAGTTTTCTTCTCGAAAGCCTGGAAGAGCCCGCCTTCCATCTGGCCCAGCATGTCCTTTACATTACGCAGGGAGGGCTCTGAGCTCCCTTGCTTGTTTTGTTTTGACAGGACTCTTTATTTTAGTCCCACAGCCTGACAAAGCCTTCCTCACTGCTGCCTTCATCATCTTCAGAGCTCCTGAACCCGTCACCACTGCTGCCCTCTCTTCTGGTCCATCGCTGGACCCGTTGATTACCACGCTTGACCCAACGCCACTCACTGCTGCATCGGCCATGGCACCACATGATTTGGTTCCAGACCCACTGCTGGAGCTGAGGCGAGGACCAACCTTCCCCTTGGTACCGGAGTAGACACCATTTCTTCACGGCTTCTTATCTGACAATGCTGGCCCACTCCCTGGGCTCTTCAGTGACGCTGCTCTGTGACCGTTACAGGTGCTGACTTCCTCTTGAGCCTCGTACATACTGCGAGGGTGCCAAATCTGGCGTTCCTGCTGTGGTAAGGAGGCCCCAAGCTTCTCCCCATCTCCAGGGGCTTCGGAAAGGCTTTCTTTGTGTACTTGCTGGGCGGTAGCGCTGTCCTTGCCCAAGTCTCGTCCTCCCTGCTGGGTGGGTCATTCAGCTGAAGCTGCAGCTCCCTCCTTGGGCCTCGGAGTGGTCCCGCCATTTTCCTCACCATGAGGCATCTCTAGCTGGGCCTCTCATTTCGATGGAGATTCCTTCATGCTTTTATTTGAGAATTTACTCTTCTTAGTCATTGTTTTTTGTAGGTTTCTTCCCACGTCTTTTTTTGTCATTCTGGTTATTCAGCTGAGGTTTTTACCCTATTTATTCTTGAAAATCCTGGGAGCTCTAGGATTCCACCTCCTCCTACTCTCCCCGCATCACGCGACTCCCACATTCCAATTCTTATGTGAAGGCGTCAGTTAATAAAAAACACTTTTCAGTGCATCCTTCTATTATCCCCATTTCTATACTCCTCAGGTAGTTTATTCCATATCCCCACAACCTTTTGTGTGAAAAAGGTGCCCCTCAAGTCTCTTTTAATATCTTTGCCCTCTATTAGAGAATAATTAATAGTCATTGCTTTGTTCCCCAGAATAGATTCATCTATAACTTTATCTATTAACTTTTCCTTTGCCCTTTCTTGATTTTATAAACCTCTACAAAGTCCTCTACACTCCAGGGAGAAAAGTCCCAGTCTATCCAGCCTCTTCTTATAAGTCACACACATTCATAAAAATTCAAAGAAAGTAAATTCCATTAACATTCAGAAACCAATGAACATCAATAAATCCATAATGCTTTACTGCTGGCATATGGTACAAAAATATATTTTCAAACAGTAAACTGAATTCTCCCTCTCAGCACAAAAGACCATATAAAAATAAACACATACATGAAGTCATTGCTTCCTGCCATGGTGTATTTAGGAAACAAGTGCTGCTGTTCCCATAACCTGAGATGTGTAAAACCTATACAGGGCTCACAATGAAGGAATTATCAATCTACCCTCCTGCTCTTCAGAATCCTATTCAACTGGAAAATTCATATCATGAAATCTTCCAAGAATTAAGTTCTGCCAAGATCAGAGAAGGTACATCACATCTCAATAACAATCTCCAAAAGTTCATTTACCCTGGTCCACAAATGCTGAAATCTGGACAATTGGTGCAGAAACATGAGATTAAAATCATCTACAGGAAGCTGCAAAATTTAAATTCAAGTAAATAAATAAATATGGAATTAAAAAGCCAGGGTCGGTAATGGTAAACAAGCACGAATGGATTGCCATAGAAATCCATCTGGTACACCAATATCCTACATGAAGGAACGATTCTAACTTTATATCCTACATGAAGGAACGATTCTAACTTTACCCCATGTGAACATACTCGAGGAACAGAGCTTGCTCTGCTGCTCAACAAGATCATGGCAGATCACCCACTGTTTTGCTGCTCTAACCTCCATATCTTTTCATTCCTTTAACATTGAGAAATCTCACAATCTGTGTTTTCAGAATGTAAAGTGAACCTCCACCACTCTGCATGCAAGAAAATTCCAAAGATTCACCATACAAACATTTCTCCTCTTTCAAGTATTGGATAGCAGGGGAAAGGTGGGTTCATGTTTCTGGGAAGTGGAAGAAGTCCTTCATATGAGAGAAAATAGACTCCACTTGAAATGATTTAATCACTGAGTGAGTGACTCGGAGAAGATTCATTAAAGGTGACTATTGCTTATTCTGGTGGTGGTGCTTGTTGTTTTTGTTGCCTTCATCATGGAAATCAAGAATCCCCCGAGGAGTTATGTTTCAAACAATAGAGAGACTCAGCTGCCAGCACTTCTAGTTAGAAGACAGTGGATTTTCTGATATATAATCCAAATTGGCACCCCATGGCTGGAGTCTCTGAGTTATGCATTCTTCGAAAGAATGTTAAACTGAATCCTTGTGATATGTTCAGGTATATTAGAATATAGGTATATTAGAAAGACACATGACCATGTTCAGGCAAATAAGATGATGTTAATTTGGCACCATGTTTAGTGCTACCATCCTGTGCTCAGAAAGGCTGTACTGTTCTATGGCTCTGTGTAAAAGATCACTCTGAAGATGAATAAGGCATTCCTGGGCATTCTGCCCAACATCTAAACTCTAACCAACAAATTCACGGAACGAGTTAAGAAACTGCGAGGGTAAAATGACTCCGATGAGTGACCTCAGATTCACTTGGTCCATCTCTGGCAACACTCTTGCCTTTCTCAATCTCTATCCCAGAGACAAAATATCTATTGATATCTTCTGTAAATTCACTAACTCCCACAGTCACCTCAACTATACCTCCTCCTATACCTCAACTATACCTCTATTCCTTCCTCTTAATTCCTCCATCTCCATTGCATCTGCTCCCAGAATGAAGTCTTGCATTCCAGAACATGTGAGATGGCTTCCTTCTTCAGAAAACATGGCTTCCCTTTGATTGCCATTAAATCAGCTCTCACATGCTTCTCTTCTATATCCTGCACATATGTCCTGGCTCCTTCCAACCTGACTCACAAGGACAGGATTCCTCTTGTCCTCACCTAACCCTCTGCAATTTCCACCACCTACACCTGGGTCCCACACCAGACACATCTCACCCTCCCCTCACCCCTCCTCTCCACCTCTGCAGGGGCTGCTCCCTCTGCAACTCCCTGATTCATTTATCTCTGCCCACAAATCTCCCCTTGGTACTTACCCACGTGACTGCAACAAATGCTACACTTGCTTGCTTGTAATACAGGTACAAGTTGATGGGTGGGTTTACTTTTAAACTTTTTCGGCTTCCCTACTGTGAAGTAGTGTATAGACGTATTTTAATGCTCATGTTAAATAACATTTAACCACCTTTGACCTCAGTGATAATTATGGCCATTGCAGACATTTTGTGAAATCTAGATTATATGTACTTTATATATCATCTCTTCTTGCGTCTGTCGCATTCCTGTAGTCTGGGGAAGCAACTTGCATTCCAAAAAGTAGTTTTACAAAAATAAACAACTAAAATTAATTTCTGACCTTCACCAACACCAGAGTATTATCACAGTCAGTACCTTAATTCAACTGCTTCAATTTAATTTGAAATATAGACATCGAATCAAGCACAGAATGTTATTGAATGGTGGTACAGGTCGAAGGCTGACTCCTGTTCCTATTTCTTATCATCTTCTGTTGGAGTTCTTGTGTAAGAAACACCAATAACAATAGCATAAATCAAGTTACTACATTGTACATTAAGTCAAAAAAGGATAAGGTAAAAAAGAAATGTTAAAAATGAATGATGACTTTAATCCTCAAACCATGGATGGAAATATCGTCAGACTACTTGTTGGTGTTGTTCTCAGCCTTTCAGGAACAGCCAGAAGGCTCATGAATTGCCTGAGAAAAATCACTCTGGGACAAGTGTTGGTAGATGGGATATGGTGGATCAGATGTTTTCTTGCCTATGCCTCTGGGATTATGTGGGCAACACATGACATTTCAGTCTTAATTGCAGCTCACTGGTCATCCAGAAAGCTTCGCTTTCTAACAAAGTTACTACAGTAAGAAATAGGACCAGGAATCCTGACCTATCACACAGAAGGACCGGAGATAATTTGTCAACTCACCATGGAGGGAATGGAGTTAGAAAAAGATTTGGAACACTGCACTTAATCTCAGGGTCATCAGTGGAATTTGTCTGCAGGTTTTGTTAATGCCCAATAGTATGATGAAAGCCACGTTTAATGATTAACAATATCTCCACAACACCCCACTACCCAACCAGTAGGTCCAGACGTGATGTTCTTGTGGTTAATCAGTGTTATACAAAATAGGTTGATATCTAGGTTTTTTTTAAAAACTTTCAGTTACAAAATATCAGTAAGAATCTACTTTGCAATTTCATCCTTTAACATGTTTTATATTATCATATTTCAAATTTCTATTCAATATTCATTGTGCTTATTTTGGTTTTAAAACAAATACAGCTTGGATCGTCAATGTAGAACTACAATTAAAATTATTGGCAATTTTTAATTACAATAACTTTAAGACTGAAAACATTCTGATTAGTTTCAATTTCAACATCTAATTTACCATTAGAAAACCTCCTTGGGTATTCTTTTCATTGGATAAGCAGTAGTTTTTAATCTCTTATAAAGTTTTTACTAGTTAAAGTGAGAAAATAAACATTACCTTTCATTCAAAAAGATTCTTAAATCAGCCAAACAATGATGTTGTAAAGAAATAAAGGGAGCCTAAGAACTGAGTTTTCACCAACTAATGTTAATTGCCTGTTATCTGAGACTCGGAGATGCAAGAGTGGTCCTGGTGGAAATCCTTGCCTGGTACAGTAACTGATATATGTTCCCTTCATATCAGAAAAATTATGGAAATGCATAAGATAGTGTGCTTTGATTGTGGACTATTCCACTTTATAAAGTGAATTTATGAATGCATGTTAAGAATATTTTGCATATTTTGAAAATAAAAAAGCTAATAATCACACTTTACACTTCAGTTTCAATTTGAATTTAAACAAGGTGTCTTATACTGGTGAATATTCTGTCACATTGTTCACAATGAATTTGAGAATATCCTGCTTGCAGCAGAATTTTAATAGCATAAATTCCTCCTAATCTTAGCTGTGTTTCTCACAGCAAAACATCTCTTGACCTTCCTCAGCTTCCATCCATCAGCACTGACAACTTTCTTCCTTTGCCAAGAGGTTCTTTCCACCCAGAAACATGCCTACAATTTTATCTCAGCTCTTTTGCAAGTGGGATTAATCCCCTCCCATCTTCATCCATGGAAGGCATCAGACACAGATCCTGTTTCATGGCATCATAAAGCAGAGAAGCAGGTCATTTGGCCCATCCTGTACATTCTGAGCATCAGTCTATACTAATCACTAATACAGATCCATACTAATCACATTTATGATAATTGCTCTGCCTCCTTCTATGTCTTGGTTATTCACATGTTGATTTAAAAACTTAAATGATGGAAGAGTGCATACTGTACATCCACCACCCATTCAAGCCGTTGTTTAAGGTTCCAAGAATGGCTCTGAACATCTAACCCTTCACCCTAAAGTTATGTCCTCTAGTTTTAGACAACTCTACTATGGGAAAAAGTTATCTACTGACTACCCTATCTGGACTCCCTCGGAATTTTGTGTATTTCTATCATGTCTCTCCTCAACCTCAAGAAAAACAAAATTAACCATCCTCTCCTCATAAATGAACCTCTCCACCCCACCCAGATTCTCCATTGTGTCTAACCAGTGCAATCAGACTTTTTTTTATAGTACAGGAACTGGAAATGTACACAATGACCCAAATAATGTCTGATGATGCTATGATCATCTCCTGGTCTTATATTCTACACCACAGCTAATGATAACAAGGATTTTGATTTTTTTCCTCCACCATCCTTCCAATTTCATCTACCAACTTCAGGGATCCTTGGATGTACAGTGGGATTCCTCCATTCTCCAATACTCCTGAAGGCTGGGCTCTGGGTGCAGCTCAATGGAACTAGGTAGAATAGTTTGGCATGGACTAGATAGGCCAAAGGGGCAGATTCTGGGCTCCAGCATTCTATGGAGAAGCCTCCAAACCACAGCCACACCAACTGTGAAATCATCTAATGAAGTATTGCCCCTACTCCATTGTTGGTCACTGTCTGAACTTGCTTTGTAAAAGGACAGCCAACAGTGATTTTTGGAGCTGCCCAGAGACAAACCAATCTAGCAAATATTGCTTCATTTGCTCTAAAGGCAAATGCAAGTTGCAAGCTGATTGAATAGATATAAAAATATAATTGAAATTAATGATTTATTATCATCCATACCAAGATAGTGAAAAGCTCTGTTTTGCATGCTAACCATGCAAGTCAATGCATATTTAAGTGGTGTAGTGGGAGGATCAAAACGTACACAGTTTAGTTTTAGAATATACAGTATAGAACATGTCTGATCCAAATTAAACAAACTTTGCTGTTTGGCTTTGATCCCCGTCTTTTTATTCCCTGCATAATCATGTGTCTATTGAGAAGGTTTTGAAACACTACTACTGTATCAGTTTCCATCACTACTTCTGGAATCTGTTCTAGGCACCTAACAATCTATGCAAAAAAAAACCTCATCTCCTTTAAAACTTCCCCCTGCCAATACTTCTCATAACATTATAAACTTCTATCAGGTCTCCCATGAGTCTTCAAGTTTGTCTAACCTCCCTTTAAAACTCAAATCTTCTAATCCAGGCAACATCCTGGTAAATTGCTTCCATACCCTTTCCAGAGTTCAAACTTGGGGGCAGCATGGCTGGCGTGGCGGTGAGTGCAATGCCTTTACAGCACCAGCGGTCGGGACCAGAGTTCAAATCCTGTGCTGTCTGTAAGGAGTTTGTATGTTTTTCCCATGTCTGTGTGGGTTTTCCCCGGGGCTCCGGTTTCCTCCCACCATTCAAAACCATACCAGGGGTGATGGTTAATTAGGTGTAAATTGGGCTCGTGGGCAGAAACAGCCTGTATCCATACTGTATGTCTGCATTTTAAATATTTAAAACATTGACCATTCTATTTTCTCCCCCAGTGCTGATCAACTCACTGACTTCCTCCAGCAGATTGCATTGTGCTCTAAAGGCAAAAACCATGCAAGCTAACGTAGTGAAACAAACAAAAAATCTTGGTGGTTGCCATAAAATCCTTAGTTTCTTTCAAACTAGTGTGGCTCAAGGATCAGAGCGGAGTCCACTATTGTTCATCATCTGTAACAGTGAACTGGATGGCAATGTACTGAGAACAATTAGTGAATTCGCAAAACCACTACAATTTGTAGAACAGTGGACAGTGAAGAAGGATACCCAAAGGAAAGTGGGCCAAGGAATGGTAGATGCAATTTAA
The DNA here is from genome assembly GCF_036971445.1 of Narcine bancroftii. Taxonomy (NCBI): domain Eukaryota; kingdom Metazoa; phylum Chordata; class Chondrichthyes; order Torpediniformes; family Narcinidae; genus Narcine; species Narcine bancroftii. The sequence continues at coordinate 140,676,199 of NC_091470.1, read as the reverse complement.
CTTGGATAATTGTCAGATGTTGCCTTTTGGCAGGACTTAAACCATGACAGGTAGAGCGCCTTGGAGAAGGTTGTAGAACTAAGAGATCTTAGAGCACAGGTACATTTTTTCTGACAGCGACATGGGTAGACAGGGTAGTACAAAAGTTATCTGGCAGACTTAACTTCATCAGTCATGACATTGATGACAGGAGCGGGGCCGTCATGTTGCAACTGCACAAGTGGTTGGAGAGAATGCACTTAGAATATTGTGTACAGTTCTGGTCACACAATTATAGCAAGGATGTCATTATGCAGAAATGCTACAAAAAACTCAAAGGACATTATCAGGATTGGAGGGCTTTAGTTATAAGGAAAGGCTTGATAGGCATTAACGTTTTCCAAAGGAGCATCATAAGTTGAGGGGTGACCTGAGAGAAGTGTATGAAATCAAGAGCGACATAGATATGGTTAATAGTCAGTCTTTTTCTCAGAATATAGAAGCCTAAATCTGGAAAATGTAACTTTAATGTGAGACAAACAGACAAAGATGGGTAAGTAGAATGTGTGGCGGAGACGTGGTAGAGGTGGCAAAGAATATCTCAGATGCACACTGCTCAATTATCAATGTTTCTTTACTTTTCAAAATCAATTTCAAAACAAGACCTTTAAGAAGCTGAGTTTGTTTACCTCTGTGGGCTTTTGCCACAAATTTACATTTGTGCAATTAAGATTCATCATCTTTGACCCTCACTCCAGAAAGTGAGACTGGAGTATTTTTCATTTTTCTCATGAAAGTAAAAACATAAACAAAAGCACATCTGTGACTGAAGTCTGTTTGTAATAAAGTATGCCCTACTCATTTGGCTTGGAGAGTCCTCTGGAACATGTACAATGAGCAAACACAAAACAACTTATGCAACTTTGACACAAACAATTAAATCTGAAACCTTCACAACACATGAATGACAGGGGCATATTATGTTGAACCAAAAAGGTAAAATTGGGAGCACGAAACAAGCTACTGAAGGAACTCAGTGGGTTGGCCAGCATCAATACGAGAAAATGAATGGGTGTCATTTCAAATCAAAACCTTTATGAAAACTTGATGAAGGGTTAAAGATTCCAAACTAAAAAAAAGGCAGTGCTGGTGGAGCTGTTGTAACGTCAGGGAAAGCAGGGAGTGGAGGCACAGTGCTACCACTCAGTCCTCTGTACAAGCTTTAAATTGCCTGTTAAAGAAGCCAACGGTGTTTTATTTTAAAATCCTGCGACTGTGAGGTCTGGGCCCAAGATGGCGGTGCCTGTGCTAGCAGCAGCCTTGAGGGGTTGCAGACTCCAGGTAAGCGGAGGACTGGTGCAGAGTACCAGAAACCCCTTTGTTTAAGAAGGAGAAGCAGAGGAGATGACTCTATAGGTCAGTGACCATAGTGGGGGGATCAGTGAGAAGCTCTGTGGCTGAAGAATATGCAGATGGAGGGCTGTTGGCAACTCAAGGTGAGGAGCCCACACAGACTGGTGGCTGATGGTGATGCAGTCAAAGGACTCATACCAGACTGTGGACTGCTGGAAACTGACTGAAGGAGTACCAGGTATTGGAATCGGAATGTGAGAGGATGCCAAGGGGCTGGAGGGGTGCCTGAGGGACCTCTAGTGCTAAAGACTTCCTGATCATGTCAGAGGTTTGGAGCTCAGGATGCCAATACTTTGAAATGAAGCCGGTGCAGCTGCAGAGGCTACAGGAGCACTGGGGGCGAATCTACAGACACTCCGTGTCTCTGTGGAGGGATTCTCTTTTGCTTTCCTTTCTCTGGCTTTAAGGGGCACAGGGCAATTTCTGCCGATGGAAAATCTAAGTGTATTTTTGTGTAATATTACTTCTATTTTATTACTTGTCAGTTCAAGAATCTTGAATCTTTTTCTCCCACCAAGACTGCTTGGCCCACTGAAATCTTCCAGCATCTATTAAAATTGGGAATTGATTAAAAGTAAAACATTTTCCTTTTAGTTGCCTGAAAAAATGCATATTCAGCATTACTTTTTAATTCTTGTCTTTAATTTGTCTGCATTTTGCACCTCACTGGCATTTGCAACTGAGCATAACTGATGAAAAGTCCAGCTAGTTTTATTCCTCTTCAAAGGTTTAGTCGTGCCAGATGAGCTCACACCTGCCTCATGTCCCTGATAACTGTGTGCATTGAAACATGGAAGTTTACAGACATTGTGATTGAAGTCAAAACACAGAGATGCTGGAGGAGCTTAGCCAGTCTCACAGTGTCCATAGGAGGTAAAGATAGATAACTGACATTTCGGGCCTGAGCCTTCCTCAAGGTTTCAGAACTCAAGGTCAGTAATCTATCTTTACCTCCTATGGACACTGTGAGACCGGCTGAGCTCCTCCAGAATCTCTGTGTTTTAACTGTGTTTGCAGGATGTTTTCCCAGCTGCAGGAACTTGCTGACCACACAAGAGCACTGGAGCTCCACATGGATTCACGTTGGAACATCTCCATCCCATCCATCCATGGCCCATCCCTTCGCAAGGGAAGATGAATATGGTGCCTTGTAGCTTTTCAGCTTTAGGCACCGTGGAACATCTAAGATGCTGAGAATGTAGTGGATTGCACATTTCACAAGTAAATTACACAGCAGGTTAAGGGTGGAAGGACATTTTGGATATTGTTGGGGAGATGGCTCATCAGAGGAAGGCAGCAGCAGCCAGATGCACAGCACTATGGGTGAAAGAGATATGGAGATTGGGAATCCATTGTAAAGGGGAAGACAGAGGTGCTTCTGTGGCCACAAACAAGACTCCCAGATCATATGCAATTCACAAAAGGGCTCAAGTCAGCAGGTCACACAACATCCACAGGAAGTCAAAGGTAACCAACATTTTGGGGCTGAGCCCTGCAGCAAACTGGAATTCACTGTCTCTATATTGTTCTGATGGCTGGCTCCTCCCTTACCTACCCCAATATAAACCCTGCTTTTTCTGCCTTACCCCAGATTCACCTGAGGACTATTGTGTCTACCGGCCATTGATTGTAAGCTATTAAAAGCACGTTTGTACTCCTGACTTGTCTCTGCGTGCATTCAGTCACGTTGCAAGCCCTTCATCACTATCAGAAAAAAAAACCCAGATGGCAGCTGAGTATAAAGGTGTGGGGAGAAGGAAGGAAGAAGGGAGAGGAGCCCAGGCTAACACTATGAGATAGAAGAGAAAGTAGCTGAGAAGGGTGGCTCCCTGATAGGTTCTTTTTGTTGCCACGTAATAACACATACCTAACGGAATATACACTGACAAAAGGCAAAGGAGGAAAAACCCAACACCCAACCCCAACCAACCAATTTTCCCTTGCAACCGCTGCAATCGTGTCTGCCTGTCCCGCATCGGACTGGTCAGCCACAAACGAGCCTGCAGCTGACGTGGACTTTTTACCCCCTCCATAAATCTTCGTCCGCGAAGCCAAGCCAAAGAAAGAATACATGATATACTTCAATTTTGGTCTCCTGTAAGGCATTGCCTGGCACCCCTAACAATTGAAGAAAGAGAAACAAAAGAAAGTCCTTTCAGAGTCACTGGGCATGGGTTTTAGGATTTAAAATGAGCCAAATTAGGCTTTTTAAAGAAATGACTAAAGAAAGTGATGAGGTTAAGGAGGTGGACATGGATGAGGGGCACATAAATTAGAATGGGACAGAGAAGTGGTAGATGGTGTTCAATCCAGAAAAGAGAAACAATTTGAATATCTGCAAAATTTGGGAGAAGTACAAGATTAATAGCAAGATTCTTAACAGTGTTGAGGAACAGAAGGATCTTCAGCTCCAGTTTCATAGATCCTTCAGGGTTATCATACAAGTTGATGGGATGCTTCGGGTGTTTGATGTGCTGGACTTCATTAATCAGCAAGGGAGATTCCAGAAACTTCTCCTGCAGGTAGCAGTCTGTGTTGTGCGTTGGCAATTGAGGTATTGGGAGCTCTAGTGAATAGGGGATCGGGGCCCGGGTTGGAGTGGGTGGCTGTGGCATCAAGAGTACCGTCGTGACTCGTACCATGTGGCTCCCAATACAGACTGCTACTGGATTCCTGATCTCACTGCTGGATCCCACTCACATCCCCCTCACTACTTCTTCCCTATTTTCCTATCCCTACACCACCCCCATCTTTTCCCCCTCCTCTCCCCTACCCCCAACCCTCAGACCTCAACTCTTCCACCCTTCTTTCTGACTACCCCCCACCTCCCCCTCTGACCTCTCCAACCACCAACCTGCCCCCTCTAACCTCCCCCACCTCCCACCAACCCCCCTCCTCCTTCCAACCTCCCGACCTTTCATCTCCACCCTCAAACCTCCCCAACACCCTCCACAAAACCGATCCTCACTCTGATTCCTGCTGGGTCTTTACCATTCATTCTGACCTAACTCTCTCTGAGACCGAGAGCTCGGTCCTCAGCAGAGGCCTCACCTTCGTCCCCCTTCACCCACACCTCAATGAGTTCCACGCACGCCGCGATACCAGACTCTTATTCCATCACCTCCATTTCTGGGCTCACTTCCATGGCTGTGACTCTCCACCACCCACCCCACCCCACTCCCATCAAGCCCTCTCCCCCCCTCCTAGACACCTCATCCTGGCCAGCTGCCCGCTCTGGAACTTTATTTCCAACTGCCACCAAGACATCAACTGCCTCAACTTTATCTCTCCTTTCATATCCCAACCTCACCATCAAACCCACAAACAAGGGTGGTGTAGGTGGCCTGACACATTGACGTCTACCTTGAGGTCAGTTGACAGCTCTCAGACACCTCCTCCTATTGACCCCTCTTCACAGATCCCACCACCAAATATCAAGCCACTGTCTCCAACACCATCTCCAGCTCATCACCTCTGGTCAACTCCCCTCCACACCCGCCAAACTCACTCCCACTCTGCCTATTTCTATCTTCTACCCAAGATAGATAAACCCATCCATCCAGGCAGACCCACTGCCCCACCAAACTAGTTTCATTTTACTTTGACTTTATCTTTTCTTCCCTGGTCCAAACCCTTCCCACTTACCTCCGTGACACCTCACATGCTCTCCATCTCCTCAATGACTTCAGATTCTCTGAACCGGACCCCCTCATCTTTACAATGGATGTCCAATCCCTTCATTCCTTCATCTCCTACACAGAAGGTCTGAAAGCACTTCGCTTCTTCCTGGACCAAAGACCCAACCAGTCACCCTTTACCACCACCCTTCTCAGCCTGGCAGAACCTGTCCTCACTTTATTAACTTCTCCAACTCATCCCACTTCCTCCAAATCAAAGCAGTAGCCATGGATACCTGCATGGGGCCCAGCTATGCCTGTCTGTTTGTGGGCTTTGTGGAGTAATCTATGCTGCAAGCCTACACAGGGAAAACCCTCTGCTCCCCAACTCTTCCTCTGGTATATCTACTACATCGGGGCTGCCACCTGCACCCATGATGAGCTTGTCAACTTCATTCAATTCACAGCCAACTTCCACCCTGACCTCAAACTCACCTTGTCCATCTTCGATAACACTCTCCCTTTCCTAGATCTCTCTGTCTCCATCTTGGGAGATAAGCTTTCCACCAGCATATATTACAAACCCTCCAACTTCCACAACTATCTGGACTACTCTTCCTCACACCCTGCCCCCTGCAAAGATTCTATCCCCTTCTCTCAAGTTCTCCATCTCTGCTGAATCTGTTCCCAAGATGAGCTCTTCAAGTCCAGAATTTCCGAAATGTCTGCCTTCTTCCACAAATGTGGCTTCCCCTCCACCAGTATCAACTTAGCCCTCACCCGCATCTCCTCCATCTCCCACTCATCTGTCTGGGCCCCCTCTTCCCCCCAGTTGCAACAAACACAAACTCCCCCTCATCCTCACCTATCACCACCCCCCCCAGCCTCTGTATCCAACACATCATTCATCAGAATGTCTGGCACTTACTACAGGATCCCACCACCAGACAGATTTTTCCTTCTTCTCCCCTCTCAGCCTTTTACAGGGACTGCTCCTTCCGCGATTCCCTTGTGCAGTCATCCCTCCCCACCAATCACTCCCCCGGCCCCTTCCCCTGTGCATGCAGGAGGTGCAGTACTTGTACCCACACCCCTCACCACGGTCCAGGGTCCCAAACAGGTCTTTCAAGTGAAGCAACACTTCACCTGTACATCCAGAGGACTTATTTACTGCATCCGGTGCTCCCTTTGTGGTATCCTCTACATTGGAGAGACATGTTACAGACTGGGAGATCGCTTTATTCCGCTCCGTTCATAACCATAGCAACCTCCCAGTGCCAACCACTTCAATTCCAGTCACACTCCAGCGCTCACATGTCTGTCCACGTGCTTATGTACTGTCCCACCCTGACCACCCGCAGATTGGAGGAATAGCACGTTATTTTCTGTCTGGGCCTCCTCCAGCCAGATGGCATTGACATCGACTTTACTGCTTTCCACTAAACCTGCTGGCCTTTTCTTTCCCCTCCCCCTTTTCCTGTCTTTCCAGTTCTTCCACCCACCCAGCCATCCTCCTATCCCCCAACCCCCTTGCTGCTGCTGTTGTCCCCTCTCTCCTTTCTCCCCCTATCAAGTCCTGCCTTTGCCAGCTCCCTCTACTTTTGTGCGGAATCCTGCCGGCATTTTGTCATACCTTGACGAAGGACTCAAGCCCAAAACGTCGGTTCTGCATTTTTACCTTTGCTACACTGTTTGACCTGTTGAGCTTCTCCAGCATTTTGTATTTTTACTTCAATCAAATTGTCCACAGATTTTCGTGGTTTACTAGAGGCATAGATCTAGTTGACAGCCAGCACCATTTTCCCAGGGTGACAATGAGCAATTCCAGACATCTGTTTCAGGTGAGTGGAGGAAAGTTTAGAGGAGATGTCATTGGTATTTATATTTTAAACAGAGATTGGCAAGAGACTGGCATGCATTGCCAGGATGGAGGCTGATAAAACAGAGTCATTTAAAAGGCACATGAATGTGAGAAAAGTAGATGGTTATGGGCAGTGAAGGAGTGAAATGGAGATTGGAAGTGGTGTGAAGTGGGTTTATTGATGTGGAGCAGGTTTATATATGTGGAGTGAGTAGGTCAGCTGCATAAGCCTTTGGTGTCCCAGAAATTGTCATTAAGTTACAGAAAAAAAATTACGAGAAAGTCACCAGGAATGATAGGCTTGAATCATGGAGATTCTGGGACTTTTCTCCCTGACACTGGAGAGGCCGAGGGGGAGCCAGTGTGATTGAAGTTCTTATACAAAAGGAAGGTGCAATAGTTTGATCCAAAAACCAATCTATTATCTGTAAACAAGGGAGATGGCAAAGGGATGAGGGAGGAGGTGGCTAGCCTAGGAACACAGGTGATTATTGTGCCAAAGTTGAGGAACACCTTCAAAGTGATTTTTCACAGTGTTCAACAAAAGTATATTCCAATTAAAATGAAGGACAGCAAGCGTGGGGAGAGCCAACTGTGGATAAATAAGGAATAAAAGAAGACTTCAAACTAAATGTTCATACAAACAGTTAACAAGAGTAGTGAAAAAGTGGAAGATTGAGAAAACTTTGAAAAGCAAGCTATAAAAACGGGGAGATTGGTTCTGAATGCAAACTCACACAATATCAAAACAGATAGTAGAGGATTTTAAAAAGTTATACAAGGTAGAAAATGGTGCCGAAAGTGAACAAGAGAAGGGGGAAGATGAGAAGGGGGAAATAATTTCATGGCTACTGTTATGTTTACCACAACAGTGCCAGTGACCCAGGTTCGAATCTGGAGCTGTCTGTAGGGAATTTTTACAATCTCCCCATCTGTGCAAGTTTACTTTGGGGCTCCAGTTTCCTCCTACATTCCAAAAGATATATTGGATAAGAAGGTTACTTGGTCACCTGGGTATATATGGGCTTCGTAGACTCCTGGGCTAGAAAGCCCTGTTACCATACTGTGTCTCAAAATTAATGCAGAAGTGGAAGAGGTTTTGAATGACTATTTTGTGTTAGTGTTCATGGTGAAATGCCAAAGAGATGTAGTGGATGCTATAGGAAGTGAAGGTCTCGATGGATTCATTCTCACTAAAGAATAGTGCCAAGGTTGATAGTTCTGAGGGAATGAGACCATAAGACAAAGGAGCTTAAATAGGCTATTTGGCCCATCGTGTCTGCCCCACCGCTTAATGATGAGCTGATCCATTTTTCCACTCAGCCCCACTGCCTGGTCTTCTCCCCGTAACCTTAGATGCCCTGGCTAATCAAGAACCTAGCAATCTTTGCCTTAAATACACCCACTGGCCTGGCCTCCACAACTGCCTGTGGCAAGAAATTCCACACATTCACCTCCCTCTGGCTGAAGAAATTCCTCCGGAAGTTATTTTCGCTTGTCCTAGACTCTCCTACCATGGGAAACATCCTTTCTATATCTACTCTGTCCACACCTTTCAACATTCAAAATGTTTCAATGAGATTCCCTCTCATTCTCCTAAATTCCAATGAATACAGGCCAAGAGCTGTCAAACACTCCTTATTTCATAACCCTTTTATTCCTGGAATCTTCCTAATGAAGTTCCTTTAAATGAGGAGCCCAAACCTACTCACAATATGCCACGAGGTCTCACCAGTGCCTTATAAAGTCTCAACATTACATCCTTGCTCTATAATTATATTCCTTTTGAAATGAATGTCAGTGTTGCATTTGCATTCTTATGTTTTTTACACAGCTGCAGTGTTCCGGGAAATTATTCCCGGATTCCTGGAACACAGTCTGTGTGAAAAGATGGCGACGGAAATGAGTGACTCATTCCCGATCCGAAATTTTACCTGCAGGACTCCTAGACTGCCTGCAATCTACACTGAACTGCAGACTGTCCACATCAGTGGTCTCATGAACATGACAAGATGATGATTCAAGATGATGCGTTCAGCTCACGACTTTGCAACGTGGTAGATGTAAATGTGAAGCAAAGTGACATTTACTTACCAGCATCAGCCAACCACTATATCCAGTCGTTGGAGTGATTCTGGCATGTAGAACATCTGTGAATTTAAAGCCATTTTGCTCTTGTCTTGGGGCTTTTTTGGACACAGGTGAATGACGTCACTGATGATGTCAACGAAGTGATGCCATGTGTCGCACGTACATCATACGTTATGGGCAACATCATGTTCAGTCTACCTAAGTACTGCACCTCGGGTACTTTGTCTAAGGACGTGGTTATATCCGTACACAGGTCGTCCTGTGTGAACAGCCACTCCAGAAGTTAAGTGTGAAAAATGACTATGGAAAAATTACATTCTTTATGTGTAAAAACCATAACTGACTTAACATGTAAGTTTACCTTCAGGCTATCTTGCACGAGACTCTCAGGTCCCTTTGCATGTGGGTATTTTTAATTTTCTCACAATTTGGTAAATAGTCTGCCTGTTTATTTTTTCTACCAAAGTGTGTGACCGTCCACTTTTCAACATTATATTTCAATTGCCACCTCTGCCCATTCTTCTCATCTGTCTCAGTTCTTCTGCAGCCTCCATATTTCCTCCGCATTACCTGTTCCTCCACCTACTTTTGTATCATCTGTCACAAAGCTGTTCATTCCTTAATCAAAATCATTAATACACTGTGGCGGCTCACCACTAGGAAGGCAAACCGGTCAGGGGTTTTCCCTTCTTCCCAGCACGGGGCTCAGAAGCCCGCGCTGGGGGACCACGTGACACCAGGCTGACGTCAGCGCTCTCCAGCGCGGTTCTCAGCCAGGTCCGGGCCAGCAGCCCAACAGCCAGCAATTAACCAGTCTGCTCACTGAGCTCAACCCGTCTGGTTGTGTGTGTTCTTTCAGGAACAGTGTAGCTGCCGCTACAATTAGTGACCCCGACTGGTTGAAATGCCTTTGAACCCATCATGAGCGAGCCTGGGATCAGCGCTATATGCCTGAATTCTGGGTTCAGGAGCCAGAGACCTGGTTCGGCCACGCAGAGTCTTAGTTTTACCTCCGCCAGATTTCGTCCGACACAACCAAATTCTACCATGTGGTCGCTGCCCTGGACCAGGCCACCACCAGATGCGTGCTGCACCTCGTTCAGCATCCACCTGCCGAAGACAAATACGAGACCATCAAGCAAGTGCTTACCGGATCACTCGGACTATCCAGACACCAGCGTGCCGCTCAGATGCTGCACCTCAACGCTCTGGGGGACAGATCACCGATGGAGCTGATGGACGAGATGCTAGCACTCATGGGTAAGCACAGCAACTGCCACTCTTCGAGTGCATTTTCCTCGACCATATGCCTGGGGACATCTGGCCGCTGCTGGTCCAGGAGAGCTTCACCGACCCGAGGAAGGTCACCCAGAAGGCCCAAGAGCTATGGCTCGTATGATTCCCGGAGGGCTCAGCGGTCCACCAGGTCACGAGGCATGGGCACGACCACGCCAAGCCTGCCCCTAGCGCTGCAGTAGAACATCCGGCCCCTGCAGGGGCCCCGAAGAGCATAACCAAGGCCACAACATCCGCTCCAGGCCTCTGCTTCTACCACCAGCGCTGGGGAGCCAAGGCTTGGAAGTGTCGTCAGTCCTGCTCGTTCCAGGGAAATGACCAGGGCGGCTGGTGTTAATAGCTGCAGCAGCTGGCCAAGGACACAGCCTCCTCTACCTGTGGGACTCAGTCAGCAGCCAGCAGTTCCTCGTTGACACTGGAGCCCAGATCAGTGTCATCCCAGTCACAGCCGTCGAGTCCAAGAACCGACCTCGTGGACCTCCCCTCCGTGTGGCCAACGCAACAGAAATCAGGACGTATGGAGACAAGACAGTCCACTTCCAGATCGGCCAACGAAATTTCGCATGGAGGTTCACCGTCCCATCCCGCCCGACCCTCCCGACTGCCATCCTGGGTGCAGACTTCCTCCTCGCACACGGGCTTCTGGTGAACATTCGAAGTAGGTGCCTGGTGGACACCTGTACCTTCCAGGCCATTCGCCTCGATGCCTCCCGCTCGGAGTAACCGCAGATGGCCACGATCAGCACGCCCAGAGACGAGTTCCAGCGAATCCTGGACGAGTTCCCAACACTCCTCAAGCCTCCGCTGTCTCGCCGTGCCACAGGTTGTTCCACCACATCCCCACCCAGGGCCCACCGGTTTACGCCAAGGCACACCGGCTCCCGCCTGACAAGCTCCAGGTGGCAAAGGAGGAGTTTTTGCACCTGTTGGAACTAGGGATCATTCGGTGGTCCGACAGCCCATAGGCCTCGCCCCTCCACCTAATCCCGAAAGCCTCTGGCGGCTGGCGTCGCTGCAGAGACTATCGACGTCCCAACGAGGAAACAATTCCTGACCATTACCCCATCCCTCACATCCAAGACTTTACGGCCAACCTGCATGGTGCGAGGATTTTCTCCACGGTTGACCTGGTGCACGGATATCACCAGATCTATGTGCACCCTGAGGACTTACCCAAGACAGCCAACATCACCCTCTTTGGCTTGTTCGAATTCCTGTGCCTGCCGTTCGGGATCAAGAATGCCACTCAGACATTCCAGCACCTCATGGACTCTGTGGGAAGGGACTTGGATTTCGACTTTATTTATTTGGATGACATCCTCATCGCCTGCAAGGACCAGGCGCAACACAAGGCCCTGCTATGTGCCCTTTTCTCCCGGCTGGCCGATTTCGGCCTTACCATCAAACCGGCAAGTGCCAGTTCGGGAAAGAGACCATGCAGTTCCTGGGTCATACCATCACGGATGAAGGAGCCACGCCCGCTGCTGCGAAGGTTGCTGCTATCTGGAAGTTCTCATGCCTGGACAGCCTCAGGGGCTGCAGGAGTTTGCGGGTGCGGTCAACTTTTACAACCGTTTTTTCCCGGGAGCTGCGCGCATCATGCAGCCACTATTTGCCCTTATCGCAGCCAAGCACAAAACACTCGCTTGGAAACCAGAAGCCTGCACCGCATTCGAGGCCACCAAGGATGCCCTCGCGAAGGCCACCATGCTCGCCTACTGACCTGAATATGGCATTCTCTGTTGCTGCCTCTGCCACAGCCATCGATGCCGTCCTGGACCAGCAGGTGAATGGACATTGGAAGCCGCTGGCATTCTTCAGCTGCCTGCTCCACCCGCCGGAACGCAAGTATAGTGTCTTCGACCGCGATTTACTGGGCATGTACCTGGCGGTGTGGCATTTCTGCTATCTTTTGGAGGGGAGGACTTTTACCATCTTCACTGACCACAAACCCCTCACCCAGGCGCTCGCGATGGCAAAGGATCCCTGGTCGGCCTGCCAGCAGTGTCACCTCTCCTTCGTGTCGGAGTTTACCACCGACATTCGGCACTATGTGGGGAAGGACAATGTGGTTGTCGATGCACTCTTGTGACCAGCCATCTGCACGCTGATGCCCGGCCTCAACTTCGACCACCTCTCCCGGGACCAGAAGTCTGATGAGGTGACGAGGGCCTTCAAGACTGCCATCACGGGCATGCGGTTCCGAGACCTCCCGACTCCAAGCGGCGAAGGCACCATCCTGTGTGATATCTCCATGGGCACCTTGTGACCAGTGGTTCCCCAGCAGTGGCGCACCAGGTCTTCCGTCATATCCATGACCTTTCACATCCGTCCATCAGGTCCACGGTACGGATGGTGGCAGAATGGTTCGTATGGCATGGGCTGCAGAAACAGATCGCGGGCTGGGCCAGAACATGCACCCATTGCCAGACGTTCAAGGTGCACAGACACATCAGGGTGTCCGTACAGGAGTTCGAGCATGTCCGGGAATGGTTCAGCCACATTCACGTGGACATCGTCGGGCCCTTACCCATTTCCCGGGGCAACTGTTACCTGTTTATGATGGTGGACCGCACCACTCGCTGGCCCAAGGCGATCCTGATGCTAGACGCCTCCACCACTCCTGCTCCTGAGCACTGTAGCATGGTTGGGTCGCCCAGTTCGGCGTCCCGGTTCTCTTCACCAGCGTTCGGGGCGCTCAGTTCACATCTGTGCTCTGGGCACAGCCTGCCAACAGGTTGGGGATCCAGCTACACTGCACCACTGCCTACAACCCGCAGGCCAATGGACTGGTCGAACATCTGCTCCGCCACCTTAAGTCGGCACTCATGGCCCGCCTCACCAGTCCCGACTGGGCGGACGAACTGCCTTGGGTGCTCCTGGGCATCCGCTCCACTCCCAAGGAAGATCTGCAGGCGTCATCTGCTATGCTGGTCTACAGTGCGCCGGTGGCACTACCTGGTGAGTTCGTCAGCGCACCTCATAATCCCCAGCAGTCGCCACACGAACTACTTCCTCACCTCAGGGTATGCTTGGACTCGTTCGAACCCCCACTGCCGCCTAGGCATGGCACCCGTCCGTCTCATGTTCCCAGCAAACTGCTTTCCGTGGAGTACGTTTTAATTCGGCGGGGCCCAACCGTGACACCTCTGCAGCGACCGTACGAGGGGCCATACAGGGTTGTACAGCATTCTGGCTCCACGTTCACGCTGGACATTGGCAGCAGGCAGGAGCTGTTTACTGTGGACAGGCTGAAGCCAGCGCACCTTGATCCCACTGAGCCCATGGTCATAGCCCAGCCCAAGAAGCGAGGCTGCCTGGCGAAAAAGAACATTGGCACCGGTTCTGGGTGGGTGGGGGGGGGGGGCTGTGTGGCGGCTCACTACTAGGCAGATGAACCGGCCCTGCTTATAAGCCACACAGCGGGGCAGCCGGCCAAAATGGCGCTATCAGAGGTTTTCCCTTCCTCCCAGCATGGGGCTCAGAAGCCCATGCTGGGGGACCACGTGACGTCCAGGTTACATCAGCACCCTCCAGCGCAGTTCTCAGCCAGGTCCGGCTGGGAGTATAAGTACAGCCCAGCAGCCAGCAATAAACCAATCTGCTCACTGAGCTCAACCCGTCTGGTTGTGTGTGTTCCTTAAGGAGCAGGTGTAGCTGCCGCTACAATACAAAATAAAAAGAAGTGGCCCCAACACCGATCCCTTTGGGCACGACTTGCAACTGGCAGCCAACCAGAATATGACCCCTGTATTCCAACTCTCTGCTTCCTGACAATCAGCCAATGCTCTACCCACACCAGTATGTTTCCTGTTATATCGTGAGCTCTTACCTTGTTAAGTAGCCTCATGTGTGGCATCTAGTCAAATGCCTTTTGAAAATCCAAATACCCAACATGAATTACATCTCCCTTATCCAATCTGCTTCTCACTTCCTCAAAGAATTCCAATTGGTTTGTCAATCAAGATTTTCCCTGAAGGAAACCATACTGGCTTTGGCCTAACCTGCCATGTGTTTCCAGATTCTCAGTAACCTCAAACTTGACAATTGTCTCCACCATTTTCCCCACCATTGACTTCAGGCAAACCTGTCTATAATTTCCTTTCAGTTCCCTCTGTTCTTGAAAAGAGGGGTGACTTTTGTGATCTTCCAGTCCTCCGAGACCATGCCAGAATCCAAATGATTCCAGAAAGATAATTACCAATGCCTCAATCTCTACCTCTACCTCTTTCAGGACCCAAGGGTGCAATCCATCTAGTCAGGAGACATATCCACCCTTAGACCACAAGGGCATCTTTCGTGGCTTCGAATGCCCTGCTGGCCTCTGGAGTCCAGGCGAGTGTCTTGTCTTTGGCCATGATGAGGGCGAAGAGCGGCTGCATGATGTGCTCAGCGCCTGAAATGAAGCGGTTATAGAAATTGACCATACCCGTGAACTCCTGAGCCCCTTGAGGTTGTCCGGGCGTGGGAACTCCCTGACTGCAGCGACCTTCGTAGTGGCAGGTGTTGTTCCTTTGGCCATGATGGCATGGCCCAGGAACTGCATGGACTCTTTCCCGAACTGGCATTTGGCCAGATTGATCGCTAGGCTGAAGTCGGCCAGTTGGGAGAAGATGGTGCGCAGGTGAAACTTGTATTGTGCCCGGTCTCTGCTGGCGACAAGGATGTCGTCCAGGTAAATTAATACTAAATTCAAATCCCTGCCCACTGGGTCCATAAGGTGCTGGAAGGTCTGGGCGGCGTTTTTGAGCCCAAATGGCAGGCATAGGAACTTGAACAAGCCGAAGGGGGTGATGATGGCCGTTTTGGGTATGTCCTCGGGTGCACCAGGATTTGGTGATACCCGCGCACCACGTCGACCTTGGAGAATACCCTCGTGTCATGCAGGTTGGTCATAAAGTCCTGGATGTGAGGGATTGAGTAATGGTCAAATACTGTCGCATCGTTAAGCCGTCAATAATGTCCACAGGGGCACCAGCCACTGGAGGCTATCGGGACCAGGTGGAGTGGTGAGACCCAATGATCTCCAGCTCCTGCAGATGTGAAAACTCTTTCTTTGCTATCTGGAGCTTATCCGGTGGGAGCTGGCATGCCTTGGCATGGATCGGTGGGCCTTGGGTGGGAATGTAATGGAACACCATGTGGTATGGTGAGGCGGCGGAGAACAGCTTGAGGAGGGACGGGAACTCGTCCAGGATATGCTGTATCTCATCCTTGAGCATGCTGACTGGCCATCTGCGGCTCCGCTGTGCAGGAGCATTGAGGCGAACGGATTGGAAGGTACAGACATCTACCTGTCGCCTACCTCAAATGTGTCATCCAGGAGTCTGTGGGCGAGGAGGAAGTCGAAACCCAGGATGGCAGTTGGGAGGGACGAAACGGTGAACCTCCACGAGAACTTCCGCTGACCGATCTGGAAGTGGATGGTCTTGACTCCATACATTCGGATCTCTGTCGAATTGGCTGCACGGAGGCGAGGTCCTCAAGGCCAGTTCCGGGATGATGCTGATCTGGACCCCGGTGTCGACGAGGAAGCATCAGCCGCTGACTGAATCCTGCAGGTAGAGAAGGCTGTGTTCTTGGCCAGCCACCTCAGCCATTAACAGTGGCCAGCCTGCTCATTTCCCTGGAATGAGCAGGGCTGGTGACACTTCGTAGCCTTGGCTCCCCAGCACTGGTGGAAAAAACAGAGGGCTGAAGTGGATGGCTTGCTTCTGGCTATGCTCTTTGAGGCCCCTGCAGGGGCCGGGTGTTCCACCGCAGTGCTAGAGGAAGGCTTGGTATGGTCATGCCCGTGATTCGTAACCTGTTGGACTGCTGAGCCCTCTGGGAATCGTTCGAGCATAGCTCCTGAGCCTTTTAAGTAACCTTCCTAGAGTCGACGAAGCTCTCCTGGGACAGTAACGGCCAGATGTCTTCAGGCAGATGGTTCAGGAGGATGCGCTCAAAGAGTGAGCAGTTGGTGTGATTGCCCATGTGCGCGAGCATCTCGTCCATTAACTGGATTGGAGTTCTGTCCCCCAAGGCATCGAGGCGCAGCATCCAATTGGCACGCTGGTGCCTAGAGAGGCCAAGGGAGCCGGTGAGCACCCGCTTGATGGTCCTCTACTTATCTTCCACGGGTGGGTACTGAACGAGCTGCAGCAGTCGTTTGGTGGTGGCCTGGTCCAGGGCGGCAACCACATGCTAAAACTTGGTCGAATCTGACAAAATTCTGCGTGGCTGAACCAGGTCTCCGGCTCCTGAACCCAAAAGTCAGGAAGCTTGATGGCTATAGTGTTGATCGAAAGGTCGTTCATGTCGGGTTCAAAGACGTTTGAACCTGTCGGGGTCACCAATTGTTGTGGCGGCTACACTGCTATCTGAAGGATCGCACAACCAGACATGTTGAGTTCAGTGAGCAAAACTGATTTATTGCAGGCTGCCTGGCTGCTCTTATACTCCCAGCCCAGACCTGGTTGAGGACCACGCTGGGGGCCCCACGTTACCGGGGCATCACGTGGGTCGCCAAGCGCGGGCTTCTAAGCCCGGTGCCGAGGTCGGGAGGAAACCCCCGACGGCGCCATTTTGGCCGGCTGCCCCGCCGCATGCGTGACAAGCGGGTCCAGTTCGCCTGCCTAATGGCGTACCCCCACCATTTCTTTTTTGCTATTCACTAATCTTGTGCCTTCGCCATTTCTTGCAGAAATTTCATCTATTGCTCCTCTGCCATCTTCCCAACTGGAGTCCCCTTGTAATCTACTTTGGCCAGTCCCTCTCTCATGCCACTGGAATTCCTTTTACTCTACCTTTTACTTTGTATTACTTAGTTTGTAAGAATTTTACAGAGTAAATTCCTTTTTCTCTGACTTTATTTCCTTCTGGTCAAATCTCAAATTGAACTCAGTCCTAGTATTTTTATGCTAAACTCTCTAAACACCTCGGGTGCATTGCACAACACCTAATCCAGTACAGCCAATCCCCTCATGGGCTCATCAACAAGCTGCTCTAAAGAGCCATCTCATCAGCTTTCTACAAAGTCTCTCTCCTGAGATAGTCCTAACCGGTTTTTCCCAATCTCCCTGAATACTGCCAGGGGACTAAAAGAAATGGTATAAGTTATAGCTGAGGCATTTGTGATAATGACCAAAGTTTTCAGATCTTTAGGCAGATTGGAAGACGATGAATGACTTAAAAAAGGATGTAGGAAAAAGGTAGATAACTTAACATCTGTAGTTTGGAATAGAAAACCATCGGGATAGAAAATCTTCCATCAGGCAGGAATCATCAATGCAGGAAGGGGAGATTTTGCATAAAATTTTACTGGAGTTCTTTGAGGATATATCAGGGGCAGTGGAGAGAGGGAACAGGTGATGCTGTATTCTTGGATTTCCAGATGTTTGATATCATTCTGCATAAAAGATTTATCCAAAAGATACTGATGCATGGAATTGGGGGTAAAGTACTAGAATGGGTAAAGGATTTGTCAAGCAAATAATTGGCAATAAATAGATGTTTCTCTGGTTGGCAATTGTTGGTGAGCAGACAGCCATAGCAAGGGCTGCAACTGTTTACGATATATGTGATCCAGAAGAGGGGATTGATGGTAATGCATCAAAATCTGCTGATGAGATTAAACTGATTGCAAAGGAAAGTTATGGAGAGGATGTAGAGAATCTGCAGAGAGCTATAGATAGTTTGTGAGTGGGCAGGGTCTTGCAAATGGTCTATAATGTTGACCAATAGAGGTCAAGCATTTTGGAAGGAATACTTGAGATCAGATTATAATTTAAATGGGGAAAGAGTGCATCATGCTGTTGTGGAGAGTGGTTGTGCATGAATCATAAAAGGTTGGTTTGCATGTGCAAAAGGTCATCAAAAAAAGAAAAGGGGGGTGGGGAGAGGGTGGTTGGGTTGGCTGTTATTGAAAGAGGCATTACATTTGAGAGCAGGGTCACGTCTCCAGAATGGAGGACCATCGCCTTCCCAAGATCGTGTTATATGGCGAGCTCTCCACTGGCCACCGTGACAGAGGTGCACCAAAGAAGAGGTACAAGGACTGCCTAAAGAAATCTCTTGGTGCCTGCCACATTGACCACCGCCAGTGGGCTGATCTCGCCTCAAACCGTGCATCTTGGCGCCTCACAGTTCGGCGGGCAGCAACCTCCTTTGAAGAAGACCGCAGAGCCCACCTCACTGACAAAAGACAAAGGAGGAAAAACCCAACACCCAACCCCAACCAACCAATTTTCCCCTGCAACCGCTGCAACCGTGTCTGCCTGTCCCACATCGGACTTGTCAGCCACAAACGAGCCTGCAGCTGACGTGGACATTTACCCCCTCCATAAATCTTCGTCCGCGAAGCCAAGCCAAAGAAAAAAAAGACAGGGTACTGCTGAGGCCACACCTGAATACTCTGTTCTGTTCTGATCCTTCCTGGAGGCAAGATATATACTGGCTTTAGAAACTGCAAAGGAGGTTCACCAAGTTGAATCCAGAAATGGTGGCGCAGTTAGTGTAGTTGTTAATACAGCGCCGTTACTGTGCCAGCAACTAGGGTTTGAATTTGGCGCTCTCTGAAAGGAGTTTGTACCTTCTCCCCATGTCTGCATAGGTTTCTTCCAAGTGTTCCGGTTTCCTCCCATCCTTCAAAACGTATGGAAATTGTAGGTTGATTAGGGTATTTTGGCAGCAAGGGCTTGTGGGCCAGAAGGATCTGTTACCTTGCTGTCTGTTTTGAATAAAAGATGAAGGTGTAATCTGGGCCTGTCAATTCAGAACGGGTGGGGGGAGGGTAGGCAGGGTCTGTGAGAAGGATCTGAGGGAAACAACGTTATGAAAGCGGTAGATATCAGAAAGGTGGTAACGTTCTTTCCTCTGCTAGGTGAGATTAGTACTGGGCTATGTAGCCTCAAGATTTAGGGTGGGGAGTAGATTTTGCATGGAAAAAGGAGGAACTACTTTTCTCAGAGATCAGTGAATCTATGAAATTCTCTGCCTAAGGAAGCAGTAGGGGCTGCCTCAGTGAATATATTTAAGACAAAGTTAAATATATTTTTGCATAGTAGGGAAAAGGAATGGTTGTGGGAAACGGCGGGTAAATGGAGGCAAGTTCATGGCCACATCAGCCATGATCTTGTTGACTGGTGGGGCAGGTGTGACAGATCAGGTGACCTTGAAGGTCACTTTTTTCACACAGAGAAATGTGGAACAAGGTGCCAGAAGAGGTTGTAAAGGTAGGTGCTCTAGGCATTTCAGCAGGTCCATGGAGAGGAAAGGTTTAAAGAAAACTTGACAAACACAGGCAAGTGAACAAGCTCAGGTTGACAATATGATCAGCCTGAATATTAGACTGAGGCGTCTGTTTTTTTCCCATGTAAATCCAATACTATCAAATCAAATAATTCAGAGTTTATTACAAATACAATTTGATATTCCTAATTACACAATGAAACAACTAACTAAATAGGGTAGAAAATAAGAACAAAAGATCAATGTCTACTTACACAGTTGTTTATTTGAAATTGCTTCACACCTGCTGGTGGAAGATGGAGGTACGAGTACCAGCTTCAGTTTTGAAAATAAGGATGGATGCAACTTCTCTGCCAGTGCTCCCTTGGCCTTTATGATTCCCAAGGTTACCAGCTTGGAGAATTGTTTCACCCTTAACAGCAAGTATCAAACATTGCACTGGTAAAATATCAAAGGGTTGTGCATGCTCCCAAGTGCTTAACAAAATAGCTGCAAAACAACATTTCATATTGTAACCCAACACCTGTTCCCTTCGACTGTTAATTACCCTCTCACTGGAGAAATCCATTCTGAACTTCCTTTTCACAGCAAACTGAAGCAGTACTTGATGGGCCACATTACTAAACCATTTCATAAATGCAGATAGATATGCAACATATTTTGCCATTATTTTCAAATAAGTTTGTTGATTAATGAAATTTGGTTTGGCATGAAGATAGCAAGCAAATATCATAGAGCCAAAAATTATTTTCAGGCCAGGGAACTTTTTTTGAAATCATTCAAATTCTACAACCAGAAGACATAGGAGTGGAATTAGGCCATTCTGTCCATCGAGTCTTCTCTGTTATTACATCATAGCTGATTTACTATCCTTGTCAACATTTCCTCTCTCCTGTCTTCCCATCCATATCCAAATTAACATCTTTTGTCTGTTGGTCTGTGCTCTTGCCCCTGGCATTCTTTACTTCTCCCCAATCTTTTAAATCATTTTTACTCATACCTTGAAGAAGGGGCTCAGGCTCGAAATGTCAGTTACCTTCGATGGACGCTGCGAGACTGGCTGAGCTCCTCCAGCATTTCTGTGTTTTTATTACAAACACAACTTCTGCGGACTTTCATATTTCACTCCAACAATCGGAACTCCAGCTGGAGCACAATGTATACAGAAAAACCAAGCCAGGCAACATCTGTGGAAAGCATCAATGTACAAAATGGCTAGAAAAACTCAGCAGGTCCTACAGCATCCACAGGAGACAAGGCTACATAACCAATGTCTAGGGCCTGAGAATAAGAGAGGTTGGAGTGGGGGGGGGGGGAGGGGGAGAGAAAAAGGTGAGGGGGAGGAACACAGGCTAACAACCAAGCAACCATAGGTGGGCATGGAGAGGAAGGGAGGAGAGTAAAGGTGAAAACTGATCGGGGGGAGGGGTGGCTCTGTGAATGCAGAGCTGGAGGAAAGGAAACAGAGGGATGGAAAAAGGGAGAGAGAGAAAGAGAGAGAGGTGGAGTAAAGTAGAGAAGGATAGGAAAAGGATACAATGGAAGGAGGGGGAAGGTCGATGTTAATGCATCCAGTTGGAGGATGCCCACATTGAATATGTTATTCCTCCAATTTTCAGATTGTTTCAGTCCAGCAGAGTATGAGACCCTGGACAGTCATGTCAGCAGAGGAGTGGGGGAGGGAATTGAAATGGGTGGCCACTAGAAGATCCACACCCATATAGCAGATAACAGTGCTGAATGAAGCAATCTTCCAGTCTGCACCCAGTATCTTAATATAGAGGACGCCACAAAGGGAGCATTAGATGCATGTTAGGTCTGCTTTGTTCATGAATGAGTGAGACAAACACCAGACTGAGTCGAAATCAGGGTTCTTTGTTCTTTATTACCGGATTGTAACACTTGCGACTAACGATGTTAGCCGGAGAATGCATTCTGCCGTTATCAGCAAAATGGTGATTTTTTATACCCTTGGATATGTGCTTAGAACATCATCATATCATTACTTGTCCAATGACTAAAACTGTTGCTATCCTTTCCCTGCTAGCTTCCTGCCTCTCAATCCATCAATGTCTCTCTTATCTTGTAAGTACAAGGATGCATTTACATCTTGTTACAGCCCTGTACATTCCCATCTCATGATGTTTTACCTAACAGGAGTACAAGGACACCTCCCCTTCTTGTTACTGCCCTGTACAGGGTAACTCCCTACACATTCCCATCTCATGATGTTTTACCTTACAATCCCTCCTTTGTCCTCTTTAGAGGACAATCTCGCCCTGACTATGCTACCACCGCGTTACATTAGTTCGCCTATTATTGCCAAGCTCTATACGGGTTCTGTTCACAGGGCAGTTCGGCTGGTGGGCGAGGGCTCCCCCAACCCTCCTTTGCGTACACCCCCCATCCGTCACCCCGATCCCATTGCCCGTTTACAAGTTTCATCCCATTTGCCCCCAAGCAAAAAACTAGCTAACCCCCCGTACATTAGTAAATTCCCAAGTTAACATATGGTCTACAATCTAATTCATAATACTTGTTCTACAATCTGATTAATAATGTTTGTGTTACAATCAATGTTATAATATTTAGGTTACAAGCAAGGTTAAAATTATATGTGTAACAATCTAATTCACAATCCCTCCTTCCCATCACATTCCCCTTCAGACTCCAGATCGATCTCAGCAACTTTCTCCGTCTCCTGTAATGTGAGATAGTCTTGCTCCACAGCCTGCACAGCTTGATATTTCGGAGGCAGTTCATCACGGTCAGCAAAGGCTCTCTCTATGGTCCTCGTAACCAGCGTTCGAATGCATGGAATACAACAACAGCCACAAGTGATAAAAATTGATACAGAAATGAACAAACCCAGCAAAAGTTGTCCTAACAATGTGCTCCATCTCCCAAACACTCCCTGTAACCAGGATAAAACAGGATTGGAGACTCCAGACTGGGCTTTTAATTCTTTCGCCAATGCCCTAAGTTTCGTTAACCCCTTAGTGAGTGATCCATCTGGCCCTGTGTTATTAGAGATAGAAGTGCAGCACAGATCTCCAAACATAGCACACACTCCACCTTTCTCTGCCAGGACCATATCAATCGCTATCCTATTCTGAAGTGTCATAAGGGAAGTTTCTGACAGTTGTTGATGTATTGCCTCAACAACGTCCCTGGTCAAATTTGCAAGGCGCTGGACATTATAGTGAATAAGGTTGATCCTATTAACATTCTTATTTACAGTGATGGGAAAAATTGCACTAAAAACAGGAAAACTTTCAAACCCAGCTGCAATCTCATCGGCTAATTTAAATTCGTCCGGAATATTCCGGGCTTGGCCAATGGCATCAATCCATACCCCATCAGGGTTCCTTCCTCCCGGCCCCAAGAGTCCAACACTCCTCCTTTTTCTCCACAGCCAACTCTCTGTGTGGCGCAATTCTAGGGAATCCTCGTCTCCCTCCTGCATTTTGACAATCAGCACTGGCGCATTAAGGGTTACTAGAGCACACCGACCATCCCAGTTAGCGGGGAGCCAGTTGTACAGCACTCTTCCTCCACAAAACTCATCTGTGTAGTCATTCAATCTGCTACAAGTCTCCTTAGTTTCAGATTCATTTTTTTTTGTTATGGAACCTCAAAATCATCCCCTGTATATGTTCATGATAACCAGTAACCTGTTTGGCTGCCCTGTCAGGCACCCATGTGGCGTTTTCCCTGCTAATAGTAGGTCGTCTACATACTGAATCAGTGTAACATCTTCCGGGAGCTTTAATTTCATTAGGATTTCGCTAAGGGCCTGATTGAACAGTCCTGGACTGTCCTTATAACCCTGAGGTAATCTAGTGTATGTGTACCGATGTGCTTGGTAAGTGAAAGTTAACCAGTCTTGCCATTCCTCAGCTAAATTCAAGCAGAAGAATGCGTTTGCCAGATCAATGACAGTATAGTATTCGTGCTCCGGACTCAGAGCCCTAAGTGCTACATATGGGTCTGGGACTGGTCTCCCGATGGTCTTGGTAGCCAAGTTAATCTCCCGGAGGTCGTGTACCATCCTCCAGTCTTTTCTACCCGGTTTGGGAACAGGCATGATGGGCGTGTTCCACATACTGTCAGGTGCCGCCCTTAAAACCCCTGACTCCATTAACCCTTCTATCGTTCCTTAATACCCTCCTCCTGACTGGGCGACAAGCGGTATTGTTTTCTCCATATTGGTTTCTGCCCGGGGTTGGCCAATTCTAGAAATACCTCTCCTTTTATTACTCCCACATCATAGGGCCCCGTTGTCCATATATGTAGACTCAGATTAGAAAGATATTTGTCTGAGTCTCTGTGATCAATATTTTCTCCTTCTATGGCTCGGTCTCTTTCTACTTTCTCATTCACTACCTGGTCCCATGCTTCAATATTCAGTCTGACAAATTTTCCTCCCTCCGAGGTGGAATATCCCGGGATTTCTGTCTGCCTGTATTCACACCCTATCGCTTCCTTTACCATCGGACCCAGCTGTCGAGCGTGATGATCTTTGGCAATACCCAAGGTCACATGAGGCACACTTTCTACTCCTAAGCAGAACCACTCCATTTGTTCTTCTGTCATGACAACCATAGCAGCTATTCCCTCCTTACCTACAAAGATAAATGGACAATGTATCGTTTCTGTCTTCCCTTCTTTTAGAGAGTCCCACCTCTCCTCATATTCCTGGTCCGGGTGGATGGTGTAGTTTAATGTAACATGCATAGGATCTAGTGGATAATGGTAATCCCCATACCGAGGAATACTGGCCCTCCACTCAAAAAACTGTTTAATCAGCCCTGGGCCTGGTTCATCATACAGTAGCCGACTCCAGAAAATACTAACCTCCACAGAGTCTTCTGAAGCGTTAGATGGGGTCATTACTATAAACTGTCCTCCCCTTCTTATTGTATCCCCTGGGTATGTTAACCGAAGGCCCTTCTCAGAACATTGTATGGTTATTCCTAGTTTGGTAAGAATGTCCCTTGCTAATAAATTAATGGGGCAACTTGGCACAACCAGGACAGGCGTTTTAACCCTTTGTCGTCCAAATGTCATGTCGATGTTATCTGTATAGGGCTGTGTTTCCCTTATCCCGGAGAATCCTATTGTAGATAATGTTTTGCCCGAAAATGTGCTCCCTGGGGGTTTTTAATCACTGTCGTAACTGCTGCCCCTGTGTCAACCATAAATTCAATTTTTTCTCCATTTACCGTCCCCCAAATTTTTGGTGGCTCCCAGGGAGGCGTGATTTTTGATTCTCCTGGGCACCTTCAATAATCAAATTCAGCACCTTCCTCAATATAGTCATTGCACTGAGGTGCCTGGACTTGTTGATCACTCTGCCACCCCCCGATTCTCTGGGGCCCATCAATGTGTCCACCCCTACCCCTTGCTCGTCCTCTTAAGTTTACTCCTCTTCCCCGATAGCCTCTCATAGAGGGTAATCTTTTTCCCCTTGCTCTCCCAGCCTCCGGACAGTTCCACTGGTAGTGTCCAGGATTTTGGCAGTACCAGCATACTGCATGTTCCCCTCTATACATTGTACCTAGCTGTCTTTCCCAACCATTTCTTACTTGGGGTCCCGGATTTATCACTGGCCCCATGACCTGTGGGACTATCTGTTGGGCCGCTAATTTAACCCCTATATGTTCTATAGCTCTCACCAATTTATCGGTTGTTTTGTCCACCTCCTTCTGGGACGCACTTTCTGACTTAGCATGCTCTGATTGACGATGTCGTTTGATTGCATGTGTCAGGTGTCTTTTCCACAAATCCTCTGACATTGTCTCTAATCCCACAATGTCCCTTAATTTTGCTTGAACCGTAGCAGGTAGTCCGTTTATTATCCCATTACGAAAGTGAGCCCTTCCTAAGGGGCTGTGGTCGGGTCTTTCTCCAGTCCCTGTTTCCCATAAGTCCCATGCTCGAGTGAAATACTCGTGTGCAGTCTCTCCTTCCTTTAGTTGAAGGGTTACCAAGGCATCCAAACTATAGGGTGTAGGAAATGTTTCTCTAAGTGCTTCCCAAAATTTATTCCGAAGTGGGTTAAATTCTATTTCATCCCCCAATTTACTGCTTCTTACAATTTTCTCTATTTGCTTCAGGGCCCCTTCTGCCTTTAATTTTATCATGATAGTTCTGACATCTGCGAGTGCTAATTGTTCTTGGCAGGTTTCTCGCTCAAAACAAGAAATCCATGGACTAGCCCCATTACTCAACGGAGGTAGTTTTTTCATTAAACTCTCTAAGTCCATTCGTGACCAGGGTACATATTTTTGAGTTCCCCGTCCCGTGATCAGTAATGGGCATTGATATCTCAATTTTGGGGATTTCTGCTCCTTCTTTACTCTTGGCATGCATTTATTTATCCCACCTTGTTCTGACTCTTCTTCGTCACTGTCACTGTCCCTATCAGCTTCCAATGTCTCAGGGTCAAAGGTATATTGGTCACGTTCATCTCTAAGATAATCTTTTCGGCCATAGTTTAGTTGTTTCACATCTTTCTCTTTTGTCCTAACTATGTCCAGGTAGGCATGTCTATTTTTCTCCCTCCTGAGTCTTTTCCTTTTACTTTCCTCCCATGGTGGATCGTATCTCGTTTCCTCATCTGTACTACACTTTTCATCCTTTACTCCTATTACCATTCCTTCAGCTTTAATTTCTCCTGACAGTGTTGTAGTTATCTTTTCCACTTCCTTAAATACACCTACCATTAATTCTTTTTGATCCTCACTGATCTGCCCCAGCACATTAATATCTCTGTTTAAGTTTTTAATGTTATCCTGAACCTTTTTCATGTTCCATTTCTGTATCTCTAACTCCTTTTCTATTTTCTTGGACTCCAGAGGGGTCTCTACATCTATTACTCCCCCTTCTATTTTTATTAAAGGGGCCTGTACCTCGTCTGATGTGTCCCTATTCCCGAGGTTCTTGTCACACCCCAGTGTCTCAATATCTGGATATAAGGGACGTGACTCCAGTATCCCATCTGGGGTGCCAGAGAGAGAGAGAGAGAGAGAGAGAGAGAGAGAGAGAGAGAGAGAGAGAGAGAGAAAGAGATAGAGAGAAAGAGATAGAGAGGCAGATACACAGAGCACAAGAGATAGAGAGAGAAAATGCCTTGCACTGGCCCCACTGGGAGAAAAGTCTTCAGATTAACACTTTCGTTTCAAAGGTTTTAAAAGGTTCTCATCCTGTGATCACTGGTCTGGATCAGATTGGGTCTCCCACCACTGGGAACTATCACTCCTTCCTTCCCTCCCAGCTCGAGTGAGCTACACGTCAGCCCACAATGTCTGCCCTGATCCCGCAATGGTGGGGGTGCGGGAAAAAGGGAGGGAGAGAGGATAAAACAGGATCCCATTTGATGCGGAGCTGGAATTGTGGGCACAAAATTAAAACCAAATTGTATTTCTCTGCCCTGCCCAACCTGGGGATTTCAGGGCAGCACCGCCACAGATTGGGATTGGGAGGGGGAGTGGGTGAGAGAGGAGGGGGGGGAGAAGAGAGAGAGGGGGAGAGAAGAGAGAGGGGGGGAGAGAAGAGAGAGGGGGGAGGGTGAAAGGAGGGAGGGAGAGAGCAAACCCGGACACTTCGTGGCTGGAAACTGGAAACAGGCACTTTTCCTTTCCCTTCTGTGTTTTGTTTCTTCCAGCTTATCTAAGCCTCTACGTTTTAAAATTTTTGTTTCCCTCACCTGTCAGGAACATCTCAGTGCCCCCGGGTAACCAACCCCTCTTCCTCCAGCGGTCTACACATTTTCGGAGCATTTTTTGTTTTTCCAATGCCGCATTACTGGTATTTCGCTCCTCTAATTCCTGATTAATTTCCTTAATAACTTGGTCAAAAGTCTTAGCAGGCAACTGTACAGCCATAGCTGCGGGACCGCTTTCTAATGCCTGTTTTAATTTAGGTTTTTGTCCGTTTAGGGGATCTATGTCAACGAAAATTGCTTTTAAAAATGTCTCCTTGCAAGCTGGATGACTAATATCTTTTAAAAGAACAGTCTCTAAGTCTTGTCCTCCAATTGACTTCAGACTGTCCTGTATACTCTGATTGCTCGTTTTCCACTCTCTGTTTTCCCAAAGGGGTCTGAAAGTTAAATTACAACTAGAAAACCAAATATTTGGGCTATACTTTTGTCCTGTTTCCCTGTACCAATCTATGAATTTACGTAACTTTATCTCCTTGGTGATGTTGGGAATACCCTCATTTAACTTATCAAAAGTATTTCGAATAAACTGGGTGTCTCTTAGGAGTTTGTCAACTTTTTCATTAATATCTCCTACCTGATCCGGACACAGCTGTCGCAGCCTTCTGTCGTCGTTCTTGTTCACCAGGCAGGCGTCCCTGAGTACTTTTTTTGTTGTCTCAAGGTCTCTAGTGTCTGCTGTGGTATTCCACCACGGCGAATTGGGGAAATAAATTCTTAACTTCTCAAGTGTACAGACATTATCATACCTACCGGACATTTATAAGTCAGTCTCTCAGATACAATTGAGGCCAATAAGCCTGAACCTTTGTTTTCTTTCAAAGCCCAACCTTCACGTGGGAGATTTCTCCTCTTAATAACCAGTTTAGGGCAGAAAACTCAGGTCCTCAATTGTTTATAGACCACCTTCTCACTCTATTGGACTTTGCAACGACACAATAAAGACTTTTAAACTCTAGTAGTTTCTTGCGAAGCACTTAATAAATGTCATTCAAACACCTTAAGGACTTTTATCTTGTCTGTAATCACTTACGTGTTACAATCCTGGCATGCGACCTTCAATTGTGGTCGTCTAATTTGTCCGATCTCCAGTTCTTACTGACAATCATAAAGATTTTAAAAAAAAGAGAATTTTGTTAAAACAGGCTTCTCTGGACCTTTTTATCAGCCGGCTGAGATGATTGTCAGAAAAAACAGAAACCGTCGTCCAGTGTTCACTCACCCATCACGTCGGGGTCACCAAATTGTTAGGTCTGCTTTGTTCATGAATGAGTGAGACTGAGTCGAAATCAGGGTTCTTTGTTCTTTATTACCGGATTGTAACACTTGCGACTAACGATGTTAGCCGGAGAATGCATTCTGCCGTTATCAGCAAAATGGTGATTTTTTATACCCTTGGATATGTGCTTAGAACATCATCATATCATTACTTGTCCAATGACTAAAACTGTTGCTATCCTTTCCCTGCTAGCTTCCTGCCTCTCAATCCATCAATGTCTCTCTTATCTTGTAAGTACAAGGATGCATTTACATCTTGTTACAGCCCTGTACATTCCCATCTCATGATGTTTTACCTAACAGGAGTACAAGGACACCTCCCCTTCTTGTTACTGCCCTGTACAGGGTAACTCCCTACACATTCCCATCTCATGATGTTTTACCTTACATGCAGTAGATGGAAGGACTCTTTGGGACCCTGTATGGTGGTGAAGGAGGCAGTGTGGCCATAATTATTTGGAGTTTGGTTGGAGCCTGTTGATACAGGTAAGTGTGAGAAGCTGTGCTTTGTCGAGAACAAAGAGATTTGACTGAGCCATTCGTATAGAATGCCTGTGTGTTTATTATGTAGAACTTTATTTTTTGGCTTAGTTTCAATACTATGAAGTTTATTTGTAGAACAGGGTTTTATTCATTACCAGTGTAGTGGATTGAGGGCAATTTTATTTGGGATGTTAGAATTAGAAATGATTGCATGAACAAAGAGATTTTACCGAGCATGTGTGCAGAATGGCTGCAGGGTTGTTTTTTTTATGTTCATAAAGTTTTTTGGTAAAATGGCATCTTATTAATTATTAATGTAGTGAACTAATGGATAATTTTATTCAGGATGCTGGAATTAGGAATTACTCTATATGCATGCAGATTGAAAGATTATTTATATACAGGTTTGGTTTTATCTTTTTGGTCATTTCTCAAAAGATTTTATTAAAAATAATTTATCTTATTATAACATATATCGATGATTGAATATCCTTATATTTACCTTCCACTCCAGTGATTGAATGTGTTCTTTCATTAGATGACAAGAAGGCATTTGACCAGGTGGAATGGGAATATTTGTTTCCTAACTTAGGAACATTTAATTTTTGTTCAGATTTTATCAAATAGATTAAACAATTATATTCAAATCCTAGTTTCAATTTGTACTAATTCACAACAATCAAAATTTAAGGCTTTACAGGGGAACTCAGCAAATTTTCCCTTTAAGTCCTCTGCTCTTTGATCTGATATTGGATCCCTTTGCAGTTGCTCTCCATGAGATAACGAGGAATAGAGTTGAACATAATTTCTTTATATGCAGATGACCTTTTGCTCTTTATTTCAAATCCTGAGGCTTCTATACCAAATATATTAACTATATTTGCTCAATTTAGTCAGTTTTCAGGTTATAAATAAAATCTGCATAAGGGTGAACTATTACCTATAAAGGGGTCTTTTTCAAGATATTCCAATTTCCCTTTTAAGATAGTGAAAGACCAATTTAGATACCTGGGAATTACAATTACTTGGAGTTATAAAAATCTATTGAAAGAAAAATCTTTTGGTATTATTTAATCAGACTAAAGTATTATTATTGGGATGGTCACCTTTATCCATTACAATGATTAGACGTATCAATTTGATAAAAATTATAATTTTACCTACACTTTTTAATCTTTTTCAATCTTTACCAATTTTCATTCCTAAATCTTTTTATAATTCATTGGATTTGTTTATTTCTTTGGATAACCTTGTATAAATAAGGCTAATCTCTAAAAAACTAAAAGGAGTGGGGGATTATCACTTCCCCATTTTAAATTTTAAATTTTACTATGAGGCCGTCAACATATGCAATTTGCTTTTATTGTTACATTTAGAAAAATTAGTCAACCGCCATTCTTGGGTTGAAATGGAATTTAATTTTTCTAAAAAATCATCTACATTGCCAATTTTAGTTTTTTTAAACCATTTTCCTTTTCAAAATTGACAGATAATCTGACAATGAGGCATTGGTTGAGAATATTGGCACAATTTAGGAGATTTTTTTGGACATCATAATTTTTCCTTTGCCAGCTCTATTATAGATAATCATCTTTTTTCAACCTTCTTTGTTGGACACAGGTTTCAAAGTGTGGTATGGATTAGTATTAAATATTTTAAAGATTTTTTTATTCAACATCATTTTGCTTCTTTTGAACAATTAATAGTAAAATTTAAATTTCCTAATAGACATTTTTTTCAGATATTTACAAATTAGATATTTTGTTCAGTTCAACCTTTCTGAATTTGCAACATTTTTTAAATTGATTTACTTTTTGATTTGTAGTTTTCCCATGGAGGATTGATATCAATTATTTATAATAACTTAATGGTTTTAAGAACAGCCTCAATGGCTGGATTAAAAATGATTAGGAATGGGATTTGAATAGATGACTTTCAAACGAGGATTTGGAAACCACTCTTAATTTGATTAATGAGTCCTCATTCTGTGAATGACATTGTTTGTTACTATTTAAGGTGGTGCATGGAGAACACATGTCTAAAATTAAATTAGCTTGTTTTTATTCTGATATTGATCTATTATGTGTTTTGGGAGTGCCCCAATTTAGAAAAAAATGAAAAAGTATTTTCAAAACTTTATCAGTGATTAAGTTAGAACCATGTCCTTTAATTACTTTATTTGGTTTTTGTCTCGAAGAGGTAATATGTTTGACTTCAATCCAAAAGAAAATCTTAGCTTTTACCTCGCTGAAAGCTAGACAAGGAATTCTGATGAAATGGAAAGACAGCTCTTCATTCACTCATATTCAATACTTACATGGTATCATGTCTTCCATAAGTTTGTAAAAAATTAGACATAAGATCAAAGATGTAAAGTTTGACTTTGATGAGCTGTGGGCCCATTCATGGATTATTATCACAAGATTTAAGGTGTACAGTGCTATGGAGGCTCTTTGTCTGATATCTGAAAGTCGCTATTCACATCTATATAATTTATACAAGTTAACCATGTTTAGAGGGAGGGTTTGAATTATTAAGGTTTTTTTCCTCATTCTTTTATTTTTTTTAAGTATAGATAAATCAGATGAAGTTAGGTTGAATTGTGGAACATTAATATTGATCATATTACAGAATAAGATGAAAATAACTGAGAAGTATAACATCTATTTATTTTATATATAAGGGATACTTAATTGTATCTTACCGATTTACTATTCAACATTAATTCAGGCTATATTATAAGGAATGGATTAAATGTTAACTCAATATAATTGTAGAATTCAATGTTTTGAATGGGATGAGTGACGTTATGGTTTAACTTCTGACTTACAATTTTTGTGTGATGTGATTTGACTTATGTTATTAATGAGAAGACCATGTATAAAGGAGCCTTTTCTATTAAACAATAAAAATATTTTTAAAAGGAAGCTGTGCTTTTCTTCAGGTCAGTTTAAATTGAAGTGGAATGTGAATCTCGGCAATTGGTTGGTGATACAGATAAAGCCAGCTGCAAATAAAATGGAAAGCACAGTGAAGCAGCCTGGTGTGGGAGCAGAGATTTCATGTTTTGGCTCGAGAGGCTTCAGGGCTGAGGATGTGCTACAGGTACAGGTCTTCCCATAATGACCCAGAGAAGGAAATGGGGATGGCAGCCAGGGCAGTGGGATGCTCCAAATGCAGGATGTGGGATGCTCCAAATGCAGGATGTGGGATATCTGGGAGAACATGTGTCCCAAATGACTACACCTGCAAGAGGTGCATCCAGCTGCAGCTCCTCACAGACTGTGTTTGGAGCTGGATGAACTCTGGATTTTTCGGGAAGCAGAGCCAGTGATAGAGAGGAGCTATAAGGAGCCAGTCACATCCAAGAGACAGGTAACTGGGTGACTGTTAGGAGAGGGAAGGGGGATAGGCAGTCAGTGCAGAGCACCCCTGCGATTGTTCCCCCACTGGTGTCACTAGGGGGATGTGGGTGTGAAGATCGCACCAGGTGACACCATCTGAGGGGGTGACACCAAAATAGCTGTCTATAAAATTTTTGTTCAGTGTTTCAGCCGAAATTTATTATTTTTAATAAAAATATCCTTGTCATTAGTTACAATAACAAAAACATTTTCTGTAAACCCAGCCTACATGCATCAATATACCTACAAGAGTAAAACTCAATGCTAATTTACTTTTTGAACCTTCATTGAGCTGTCATTATTACCCAATGACAATGACGCTTCGAATCACGTGGTTTCGTCTGCACGTGCTACACCAGCACACACTGTTGTTTTTGTTGCTGCTGATGTTTTTATAGTCACTGCTTTTGTCAAATTTTCCAGTGTTTTAGCTAGAATATTGTGGTCATTAGTATTTGTGAACTGATAGCAATAACCTCTTTGGAATCAAGTAGTAATTAAAGGAAAAGGAAAAGAAAAATCAAAAAAAGGCTTCCACTCAGTTACTAATAATGTTGTTATTCAATGTAGAAAGATTTTACAAACAATTTTGTTTTTAGTATTCATATAATCTAAGAAAT
Source organism: Narcine bancroftii (assembly GCF_036971445.1). Taxonomy (NCBI): domain Eukaryota; kingdom Metazoa; phylum Chordata; class Chondrichthyes; order Torpediniformes; family Narcinidae; genus Narcine; species Narcine bancroftii. The sequence continues at coordinate 140,643,200 of NC_091470.1, read as the reverse complement.
ATTACATTTAAGCAATTTACAACCATATTTATCACATTATTCTATATTTTTACAACTATATTTTTTTCAAATATTGCTAATTTGTGCAGTCAGCACTCGTGCTGAAAATCCATCGTGTGTGTGTGACATTTTTTGGAACTCTTGAGACAATGTTATCTTTCTTTCCTGCTTCCACCAATCGATGGGATGTGTTAATTGGACCATACTGGAATGTCAGTGAAAAGGCTACCAACAATATGCTGGAGTGTTCATCATGATGCAATTAAGCCAGTTAAAGTTTGATAAGTTACACGAGAGGAGCAGAACAAGGCCTTTTGCCTGCTGTCTGTGATTTCACTTTTCCGTGCTATCTGTTCTTCTGGTGTGGTGTACTTCAGGAAGTTAATCTTGCACAGCAGTACCTGCAGACTAAGGCCTTAACTCTCAATAAGGTGGTGACAAAGCTAGAGGCAGTAAGACTTTTTCTGCATGAGGAGTGCAGTTACCTAGTGGAGCACGCAATTGAACAGGAGCTTTTAAAATCAGACAAGGGGAGAAGACCCAGGTTCAAGGAGAGGATGACAGGGGAGCAGGCAAGCGACGGTGGACTCACTCCGCATAAAGAAATTAACAAGGTGATGCTTGAGTGCATTGATTGGTTTCATTCTGAACTCCAGATCAGACCAAGAGCCATCAAGAAAGTAGCAGCCATGATTGAGGCTGTTTAAGCAAAGAGTCTCATATCTGCCAATGAAGGTTAAAGATGTCCATTCCAAAATTGACCACTTTCTCTGATGAGGTATTTGAGAGTGAGCTTTTAATAGAAATACCAAGGCTTAGGAGGCACCTGAAAGCAGCAGAGATTGATCTGGAAGAAGTCAAAGATTGGGCAACATTAGACATTTTGATATTCATAGCTGAATGGGACTTGGTAGAATCTTTCCCAACCCTTTCACTAAGCCTAAAATTATTTCTGACAATCTGTGTGTCTGTGGCTTCATGTGAGAGGAACTTTTCAAACCTGAAACTTACAAAGAACTATTTGCAATCTACCATGGACAGTCAAGGCTTTCTGATCTTGTGATATCAATTGAGAGTGGGTTGGTGAAAGGCATTGATTTCGATGAAGTGATTCACATTCACAGATTTGAAGGCTAGGAAAGGAAAGTTCTGAATTAGCAAAGATGCTCACCAAGTGCTGAAATACATTTGTCCCTGTTTATTTTTATGGTATTATTTCATTTATGAGTATTGTTAAGTCTCAATCTGTTAGATTCTTTGTTTCGCCTAAAACCAGCAACAACAGAAGACACAATTCAAAAGGGTTAAATTTTAACTTTAAATTTATTAATGACCATTAACAATATAATGTCTTTAATCCAATTAACCCCATTATAACTATAACAAATATCTTTGGCTTGGCTTCGCGGACGAAGATTTAAAAAATATAACATCTTCATAAACAGAATGTTTAAAAAAAATAATAACCTTGACTATTATAGGCTGTGCCCAATATTCAAAAAGAAAAATCCCCAAAAAACCCCAGGTCAGTCAGTCAAGTAAGTCAGTCTGAAAAAAACAGCCTGAGCACTAGCCACCATGCTGTGACAAACCTATAAATCTCTGATATATGTCTCATACCTTTGTTTTGTCTTGAATATTGTGTGTAACTGTGGTTAGTTAAATGTGGGGGGGGGGGGGGGGGGAGGGATGAAAAGAGCTTGAATTCTGCAGAAAACTGTATAAAATGGATAATTGAAAACTGTACTCAATGCTGATACTGTTAACATTTGACACAGATAATGTTGAATACTGTTTGAGTTTAAGTTCAGAAAATAATAAATAAAATATTCAAAAAAAACCCACAGTCCAGAGAATTCAGTCCCAAAGCTCAATATCCATATTCAGTCTCTGCTGCTCCAACTGCCATCCTGAACATCTCATTTTCTCTCTCTGCCTGTACAGCTTGACCCAGCTGTACCACAGGGTTCCCAGCAGAATTCCATCCTTTATGATAACAGCCCCTTGTCCAAAAAGGTCAGTCCATAGTCCATTACAGTATATTTCTATATGCATTTGCCTACAAGTTCAACATTATTTAGCCCATTACTGATTATGCAAACCTAATCCATTAATGTATCTCATGTAACAATAGAGTTTAACATTAAAATTAACATAATTTTGATATAGTTCTTAAATGTTTTTATTTGGAATTCTATTGTTTTCTTACCGAATTTTCACTTTAACCACATGAAACTATGTAAATGTGAATACATTGAGGCTGTGCCCATGATATTGTAATTTAAAGGTGTAATTTTAATTTTGTTAGTTGTTTATCTCACGACTATTGCCGTTACATTCAGTGATCTATAAGAATTATGATTTATAGTAGCATGAGTACAAAAAACATTACTAAGGATTCTGTATGACCTGGTACGGGAGGAGGTGGGTGAGGGGGGGGTTGACATCAACCCTAGTGATGCCACTGCATCCCCTCAACAATAAGTATTCTGATTGGATACTGTTGGGGGAACAATCTACCAGGACAAGCTGTAGTGGTCACGTCTCTGGCACAGAGTCTGGCCCTTTGGGTCAGAAGGGAAGGGAAGAGGAGAGCAATAGTGATTGGGGATTTGATAGTTAGGGGAACAGAAAAAAGGTTGTGTGAACAAGATCGAGGCGCAGCTAGTATGTTGCTTTCCAGGTTGCAGGGGAGGGGGAGGGGGTAAAGTCTCTGATCAAGTCCAAAGCATTCTCAAGTGGGAGGGAGAGCAGCCAGATGCCATGCTCCATGTTGGTACCAATGACAGACAGAAATGGAGATAAGATCCTGAAGAGGGAATCGGAAAGGAAGCTAAAAAGCTGAACCTTAAAGGTGGTAATCGGTGGATTGCTGCCCTGTGCCACGCACCAGTGAGGGCAAGAATAGAAAGTTATTGCAGGTGAATCCATGGCTGAAGAGATGGTGCTGGGGGCAGTGGTTCAAATTTAAGTATCATTGGGATCTCTTCTGGGGAAGGTCTGACCTGTACCAAAAGGACAGACTACACCAGAACTGGAAGGGGATCAATATCCTGATGGGCAGGTTTGCTAGATCTGTTGAGGTGGGTTTAAATTAGTTTGACAGGGGTGTGGGGGGGGGGGGGGGTTATGTAAACCAGAATAAGAAGGTAATGAATGTGGAAGATGATTGATTGCCATTAAACACTGGTGGGGATGATGGTAGGGTAGCAGTGGCTGGAGTTTCTGAGATTAACTCTTAAGGCACAGGACAAATTTATCCCAAGAATGAAGAAGTCTTTTGAAGAGAGGATGAGGTGACTGTAACTGACAAGGGAGATCAAACAGTGTCAAAGCAAAAGAGTACAACTTTGCAAAAATTAGTGGGAAGCAAGAGAACTGGGAAGATTTTTCAAAGCCAGCAGAAGACAATCCAAAAAACAATAGAGAGAAAAGATGAAATCTGAAGGTAAGCTTGCCAGCAACACAAAAAGATGTGAAAAGTTTCTTCAGATACATGGAGCCAAAGAGAGGAACGGGTGGATATCAGATAGCTAGAAAATGGCAGAAAAACCTATGAAGTATTTTGTGACTGTCTTAACTGTCATGCAATCCTCTCCCGCCTGCAAACCATCATCAACAGGATACTACCTGAAAGCCAATGTGGCTTTCGACCAACTATCTCAATCAACTATCGATATGGTCTTCACTTTCCGTCAACTGCAAGAGAGATGCATCGAACATCGCAAACCCCTCTATGTGTGCTTCATCAACCTCACCAAGGCCTTTGACTATATTAGTCACTCAGGCCTATTCCATGTCTTAAAACATCTTAGCTGCCCTGACACACTACTGTCCATCATTGCCCAGTTCCACAACAACATGCAGGGCACCGTTCAATTCGATGGCTCGAGATCAGAAGAGTTCCCAATCTGCAGCGGCATAAAACAGGGCTGCCTACTCGCTCCAGTTCTGTTTGGCATTTTCTTCTCTGCTCTTCTGCGCTGTACCTTTCCAGAGGCTTCAGGCATAACCCTGCACAGCTCCTGGCCAAGACCAAAATCAGAAGAGTTATGATTCGAGAACTGCTCTCTGCAGATGATGCTGCCTTCGTGGCTCACTCGCAACCAGAACTGCAAGTGTGTGCGACACATTTGCATTTGCCTGCACTGAATTTGGTCTGAAAATCAGCCTGGGGAAGATGGTTATCTTTAGCTAATAAACTCACAACATTCCATCAATTACGATCAATGGGGTAGTGCTCACCAACGTAGAGAAATTCTGCTACTTGGGCTCCACCATGACAACAACGAACTCATTTGACGCAGAACTGGACACACGCCTGGGAAAAGCATCCAATACCTTCGGATGCCTCCGTGCCCGTGTGTGGGTTAACTGCCACCTCTCCACCAAGTTGAAGATCTAAGTCTAAGAGGCCTGTGTGCTGAGTACTCTTCTCTGTGAATCCTGGGTCACATACAGAAAGCAAGAACACTGCCTTAACACATTCAATTTCCACTGCCTCAGATCCATCCTAGGCTACTCATGGCATGACAGTCACAAATGTCCAAGTCCTAGAGAAGACTGGAAGTACGGAACTCTACTCAATCATCCGCGCTCCCTGCCTGCGGAGGGCTGGCCACATTTTTCATATGGAGGACGGCAAATGCCCAAAGATGTCCCCTACGGTGGGCTACCTGATGCTCCCTGCCCTGTTGGCCACCCACGTCTTCGCTGTAAAGTGTGATCTCCAGTCATTCATGTCAACCATACTGACTGGGAGGGCCTCACAAAAATCACACTGAATGGCATTCCGCAATTCGCATTGGCGCATTACAATGTGCCAACAACTGCAAAAAGTTCTGTGAGGGCAAAGAGCTACAAGGCACTGTGTTCATCTTCACTTGCATAGGGATGAGCCATGATGACGATTCACTGTGGAAGACATCAGTAGTGTGCCACAAGTTCAAGAGTGTCAAGGGGTGTGCAGTTGGTGTTGCTACAGAGAAGGTTCTTGGAAATTTGAAAGGTCTTAAGTTGGATAAATCACCTGGACCAGATGAACTACACCCCAGGTTTTTTTTGTAAGATGTAGCTGAAGAATTTGTAGAGGCACTGGTAGTGATCTTTTGTGAATCACTTTTCGGGAATGGTTCTGGAGACTGGAAAATTGTAAATGTCGCTCCACTCTTTAAGAAAAGAGCGAGGCAAAAGACAGGAAATTATAGACTGGTTAGGCTGAGCTTGGTGGTTGGTAAGATATTAGAATCTATTATTAAGGATGAGGTGCAAGGTAAAATAGATTGAAATCAGTATGATTTCCTAAAGGGGAAATCTTGCCAACAATCCTGTTGCAATTCTTTGAAGAAGTAACAGAAAGGACAGATAAAGGACAGTCAGTGGATGTGGTTTACCTGGATTTTCAAAAGGCCTTTGACATGAGGCTGCTAAGCTAGATGAGAGCCCATGGTATAACAGAAATGATACAAGCATGGATAGAAGATATGCTGACCAGCAAGATGCAGAGAGTGGGGAATAAAGGGGCCTTTTCTGATTGTATCCCATTGCTGGAGCTGGTTCTTTTCACATTATATGTCAAGGATTTGGATGTTTATTGGACAGTTTTGTGGCCAAGTTTGTGAATTATACAAAGATTGGAGTAGGGGCAGGCAGGGGTGAGAAAGCACCGAGTCTGGAGAAGAACTTGGACAGATTATGAGATTCGTCAAAGAAATGGTAGACGGAGTACAGTGTATGATCATGCATTTTGGTGGAAGGAATAAAGGCATAGACTCTTTTCTAAATGGGCGATAAATTCAGAAATCAGAGGTTCCGGTGACTTGGGAGTCCCTAAAGGCCAACTTGCAGTCAGTAGTGAGGAATGTAAGCATTCATTTCGAGAGAGATAGAATATAAAAGCAGGGATATGATGTTGAGGTTTTAGAAGGCATTTGGTTTGACCACACTTTGGAATATTGTGAGCAGTTTTGGTCTCCATATCTAAGGAAGGATGATTTGGCATTGGAGAGAGTCCAGAAGAGGACTACAAGGAGGTTCCCTGGAGTAAAACACAGAAAAGAGTCTGCAGACTCTGCAATTGTAGTAAAAACTCAGAAATACTCAATGTCTATATGAAGCAAAGCTACATTAGGACATTTTGGTTTTGAGCCTTTTCTCGTTATCCCTGAGTCAGGAGTTTGAAGGCTCTGGGATTGTACTCACTGAAGCTTAGAGCATTTTCAGGGCCCAAGGCATTAGCAGACCAATTGAATTTTGATTCATTAACAGAAACAAATATAAGTGAAGCAGCAGACACAAGCGTTGTGGCTATCGTTAGAGTGGCATCATGAGTGGCCCAGTGTAGGAGTGGTCAGTTAGAGCCTTTGGTGAGCAGAGGCAGAGGATGTGCTACAGGTGCAGGTTAGGTCAGATAAGATCTTTTCATAGTAGGCCAGAATAGAAGTGGAGATGCTCCAGTCGCAGCATACAAGAAATTTGGGAGAGCCAAAAATTCCCTAATCACACCTGGAAGAAGTGTATCCAACTGCAGCTCCTTAGACAGTGCTAGGGAACTAGAGTTTGGAGTGAAACTGGATGGCATGCACATTGACTTCCCAGTTTCCTTTAACCCCCTCATTCTTCTTCCCCGACTCCTGCCCTCTGATTCTGTTTCTCTCTCTCTTCCCTCTGTCTCCTTTCAAAGAGCCAAAATCAATTCTCATCTTTCCTCATATCTTATCCAATTAACACCTTTTGGCTATTGGTCTGGACTCCTCCCCACTTTCTTTCATCTTTAATTAAGCTGTCTACCTGATTTTTGCTTATCAAGTCAAGTTTATTATCATCTGATAGTACAAATACAACCTGATGAAACAACATTCTCCAGTCCTTGGTGTAAAGCCTGCAGACACACAACCAGGCATAACACACATACAGATAAAGAATACATAGAGGCATATAATACATATTGTGGGGTTCTGGAGAGGTTTGTCCCACTGAGAGGGGGTAAGTTAGTAGGAAAAGGGAACCATGGTTGCCAAAAGAGGCAAGACTGCTATTTAAGAGGAAGAAGGAAGCACACAGGTTTAGGAAGCAAAGTGTTTTCATTGTGGAATACAGACAGGAACTCTTTTATACTCCGTATGGATTTGTGAAAAAGTTAAACCCTTTTGTGAAAAAATAATGAAGTTTTTGGAAGTTTTGTTCAGGATTGAACTAACACTTGATTCATTACATTAACAACCAGTTTAAGATTGGATAAATTTCAAATTGCATTTATTCATTTGGTGTTAGCTGTAGCTAAGAAATATATTGCTATTACATGGAAGAATGACATTGAATTGAATATACAAAGATGGCATAATGAATTGAAATCGTGTATTTATTTAAAGATAACATACAACTTACGGAATAATTATTGTTTTTTTGTTAAAATGTGAACTCCATATTTGAAATGTAATGATTTGGATATATTGTAAATGGTTTTTTTTAAAGATGTAAAGGGTTGGCATGCTCCACAGCAATGGATAATTACCTGATATATGTTTTTCACTCTTGTATAGGGGTAGTTTTGGGAGGGATGTAGGGGGAAGAGGGGGGAGAAGGGTTAGTAGGGGTATTAGTATTTTGTAAGGATTTTTTGTATGCATTTTAAATTCTATAAATAAAGTTTTCAAAAAAAAAAGGTTTAGGAAACAAAAGACAGGAAGGGGTCGTGAAAATTATATGGTAGCCACGAAAGAACTTAAAGAAACAGTTAGGAGAGCTAAAGGGGGCATGAGACCTTGGCAAATAAAATTAAAGAAAAAAAAGAGGCTACATGTGCCTGGAGGCAGAGGATGTTCTAAATGAATACTTTAGTCCAATGTTTGCCAGAGAGAGATGTGCTGGACCATGTTGAGGTTAAGAATTCTATGCTGAACCTTCTTAAAAAATATTAGGATTGCTTAAGTCCCTGAGACCGAACAAGATATACCCCACATTAATACAGGAGGTGAGGGAAGAGATTGCTGGGGCATTGAGTATGATCTTTGTGTCTTCCTTGGCCACAGGGGAGGTTCCGGAGGATTGGAGAATGGCAAATGCAGCAAGTCCTCATTCTTGGAAAGTGCTACTTTAAGTGAAACTATGTTAAATTTTAACCAGAGGCTCAATGGTGAGAAGCATATCAGCTCCTGTCTGAGCAATGACATGGATATATTTCTCCTATCGTAGCAATAGCCATCTCACTGGCTCTATTACAAAGCCTTGGAACACCTGAACTGTAAAGATGCAGACATCAGGATGCTCTTTATCAACTACTGTTTGATATTTAACACCATCATCCTTCAAAACTGATCAGCAAACTCCAAGACCTGAGACTCGAAACCCCACTGTGTAATTGGATCCTGGATTTCCTCACCTCCAGACCACAATCAGTGAAGATTGGTAAGAACTTCTCCACAATCTCCATTAGTTCCAGAGTTCTTATCCCCCTGCTCTACTTGCTATATACCTATGACTGTGTGGCTCAGTACGACAATAACACCTTCTACAAATTAGCCAACAAAACCACAGTAGTAGGATATATAAAGGAAGGGGATGAGTCAGCATAAAAGATGGAGATTGAAAACTTGGCTAAATGGTGCAACAACAACCTTGCACTCAATTGATTATTGACTTCAGGAAGGGAAAGCCAGAGGTATACAATCCAGTGATCATTGGGGGAATCAGGTTGAGCAAATGTAAGTTCTTGAGAGTTACTATCTCAGAGGATCTTTCCTGGATCCAACACACCCGTGGCATCATGAAGAAAACACGTCAGCACCTCTACTTCCTCATGAGTTTCCGGAGTCTTGGTATGACCAGAAATGCTGGCTAATTTCTATAGATGTGTGATGGGAAATGAGCTAACCAGCTTCATCACTGTCTGATATGGGAACACCAATAACTTTGAGCATAAAGCACTCCAAAAGGACAACACAGGCAAAACCCTTCCCACTATCAAGAACATCTACAGGGAGTGCTGCCATCGGAGAGCAGTAGCAATTATCAAGGATCCACACCACCCAGCGCACACTTTGTTCTCGCTGCTGCCATCAGGAAAGGTGCAACAAGACTCACACCACCAGGTTCAGGAACAGGAGCTCCCCCTCCACCATCAGACTCCTCAACAATAAACTCAATCAGGGACTTATTTAAAGTTTCTTACTTGTGCACTTTATTGAATTTCTTTGCTCCCTGTATTGCACAGTATGTTTACATTTGTTATTGGTTTACAGTTCTTTATTTGTTTACATGTATGCATTTTTAAAATAATATATATATCTCTATATAGATAGAGATATACACACACACACACTCACATATTGTGTAGAAATTTTTTTTGCAGGACCAATTAGAGGTAATTCTGCCTGGCCCAAAGGAGAAAGAATCTCAGAGTTATATGTGGTGTCATGTATGTACTCTGACAATAAATATGAATGATAAAAAGAGTCAAGTTCCTTCTGGTCACAAAACATCATAAACTTCTAAATAACTATGACCCAAAACAATTCTAATATTAAACATTGTAATAAGTGTGTGCTTGACAGACATTTAAGAAAGATCAATAAAAGCAAATAATCAGTGTTGGTGAAGAGGGATTGTTGTGGCGATTGTCTGGGGAGGACCTACTGTCCTGCATGAAATGAGAAATGAGGACAATACCCCCATCTGGTGTTGGGTGAGCAACTGCAAGAGCTGAATAGTACTGCCATCTCGTGTTGTGAAAATGAGTACTGCATGAAGCGATTTATAGGTGCAAACAGAAATGGTGGGGTAGACACAGGGGGGCTGGAAACAGGGCGGGTGGAAAAGGGGGGCTGTAAACAGGGGGAGATGCAAATGAATGGAAAAAGAAGGAAATGGGGTAGAAAAGAGGAGGGAAATAGGGGTGAGGAATTAGACGTGTTGAAACAGAGGGGTGGAAATTTCCACCAATCTGTTTTCACCCCTCTGATTCCAACCTTTTCACACCTATTTCCACTCCTCTGGTTCTACCCCTCTCTTTCCACTCTATTTCATCCTTTATATTTCCATCTGTTTCCAACACCTCTGTATACTATCCTGTTTCCACCCCTCTGCTTCCAACTTTCTGATTATACCCATTTCAAAACCTGATTCCATCCTTGTATTTCCACACCTGTTTCTACCCCTATTCACCCCTCTGTTTCACTACCCTATTTCCACCCTTGTTTCCAACCATTCATTTCGACCATTCTGTTTCAACCCCCATTTTCATCCCTTCTGATTGCTCACCTGTTTCTACATTTCCACCCCTCTTTTTCTACCCCTCTGATTGCTTCCCTGTTTCCACCCCTCTATATCCATCCCTTTTCCGCACTTCTGTTTCCACCGCTCTCTGTTTCCACCACTCTGACTCTACCCATTTCCTCCCCTCTATTTCCACCCCTCTGTATCCCCTTCCATTTTAACCTATTTCTACCTGTTTCAACACGTTTCCACCCCTCTAAATTCTCCTCTCTGCTTTGACCTGTTTCCACCCCTCTGATTCCACACTCTGAATACTCCTCTTTCAACTCCTTTCCACTCCTCTCCACCCACTCTGATTATTCCCATTTCCACCCCTCAGACGCAAAACCTTTGTTTCTATCTCTCTTTTTACACCCCTCTGATTCCACCTTCTGAATACTCATGTTTTGACCCTTCTATTTCCACCCTTCCATTTCTACTCCTGCATTTCCACTCCTCTGTTTGAACCCAATTCCACACCTGTTCTCACCCCTCTATTCAAACTCCTCCTTTTCCACACAATTTCAACACCTGTTTCTCCCCCTTCACTTCCTCCTATTTCCCCCTCCATTTCCCTCACTGTTTCCCCTCTCTTTCCACCCCTCTGAATACTATCAGTTTTGACCCCTCTGTTTGCACTCCTCTGTTCTCACACCTCTCTTCCCACCCCGAATTTAACCTCCTATTTCCACCCCCATTTCCCCCCTCTGTATCTCATCTGTTCCTACCCCTCCTTTTTACACCTGTTTCAAACCTTCTTTCACCACCTCCATTTCTCCCCTCCATTTCCTATTTCCATCTAATTTCTCCCTCCGTTCCCAGCTCTCTATTTTACCGCCTCTGTTTCAACCCTTCCATTTCCAGCTCTCTATTTCACCACCTCTGTTTCAACCCATCTGATTAAACACCTTTGTTTCCACCCCTCTTTTCTACATGACTGTTTCCACCACTCTGACTACCCATTTCACCCCTCTATTTCCACCTCATTTACACCCTTCCGCTTCTCCCCTCCTTTTCCACCCCTCTGATTCCACTCATTTCAACACCTGATTCCATCCCTCTTTTTCCAATCCCGATTCCACACTCAGAATACTCCTATTTGGTTCATACCCCCCCATTTTCACCCCTCCATTTGCACCCCTCAGATTTAACTCTGTTCCCACCTCTCCTTTTTCACACCACCATTTCAATGCCTTCATTTCTCCCCCTCCGTTTCCAACTCTATTTCATCACATTTCAACTCATCTGATTACACACCTTTGTTTCCACCCCTCGATTCTCCCACTTTGTTTCAATCTCTGATGACTCCCGTTTCCACACTTATCTTTCCACCATTGCTTTTCCCCCTCCCTTTCCACATATTTCCATTTGTTTCCCCTTCTCTTTCCACCATTTGTTTGCACCCCTCTGTTTTCACCCCTCTGACTCCAGCACTCTGTTTTGACCCCTCTTTTTCCAGCCGTTTCCTCCCTTCCCATTCCATGCTCTGAATACTCCTATTTCAATCCCTTCTGTTTCTCCCCTTCCATTGCCAACCCTCTATTTTGCCACCTGTTTTCACCTGTCTGTTTCCACTTGTCTCATGCCACTTGTCTGATTCCACACCTCTGTTTCTCCACCTGTTTCCACCCCTGTTTCAACACCACTGTATCCACATATCTTTCCACCCCTCTATTTCCAACCATCTGTTCCAACACCTCCGCTTCCCCACCTCCGCTTCCCCACCTCCGCTTCCCCACCTCCGCTTCCCCACCTCCGCTTCCCCACCTCCGCTTCCCCACCTCCGCTTCCCCACCTCCGCTTCCCCACCTCCGCTTCCCCACCTCCGCTTCCCCACCTCCGCTTCCCCACCTCCGCTTCCCCACCTCCGCTTCCCCACCTCCGCTTCCCCACCTCCGCTTCCCCACCTCCGCTTCCCCACCTCCGCTTCCCCACCTCCGCTTCCCCACCTCTGTTTCTCCACCCTTCTGTTTCCAACCTTGTTTCAACAACTCTGAATCTCCACCTGTTTCCACCTGTCAATTTCCACTCACCTGTTTCTACCCCTCTGTTTCCCCTCCTCTATTTCCACAAGTCTATTTCCACACCTCTGTTTCGCCAACTCTCTTTCTCCAATTCCGTTTCTATAGTTCTGATCCAAACCCTCTGTTCCACACCGCTGTTTCCCCACCGTGATTTCCCCACCACGGTTTCCCCACTGCGGTTTCCCCACCTCTGATTCCACCCCTCTGTTTCTGCAGCCCTTTCCCTACCCTTCTATTTCCACCTGTCTGTTTCTGCTTAGTTAACACCCATCTGTTTCTATTCCTCAATTTCCCAACCTTGATTTCCCCACCTCTGTTGCCCCACCTCTGCTTCCCCACCTCTGCTTCCCCACCTCTGCTTCCCCACCTCTGCTTCCCCACCTCTGCTTCCCCACCTCTGCTTCCCCACCTCTGCTTCCCCACCTCTGCTTCCCCACCTCTGCTTCCCCACCTCTGCTTCCCCACCTCTGCTTCCCCACCTCTGCTTCCCCACCTCTGCTTCCCCACCTCTGCTTCCCCACCTCTGCTTCCCCACCTCTGCTTCCCCACCTCTGCTTCCCCACCTCTGCTTCCCCACCTCTGCTTCCCCACCTCTGTTTTCCCACCTGTTTCTCCACCCTTCTGTTTCCCCACCTCTGTTTCTCCACCTGTTTCTCCACCTCTCTTTCCCCACCTCTCTTTCCCCACACCTGTTTCCCCACACCTGTTTCCCCACACCTGTTTCCCCACACCTCTCTCTCCCACCTCTTTCCCCACACCTCTCTTTCCCCACACCTCTTTCCAACTATCAGTTTCAACAACTGTTTCTGCACCTCTGTTTTCACCCATCAGATTCTGCTCACCTGTTTCCACCCCTCTGTTTCTACCCATCAGATTCTGCTCATCTGTTTCCACCCCTCTGTATGTTTCCCCACCTCCATTCTCCCCCTCTGTTCCCCCAACTCTGTTTCCCCCACCTGTTTCCCTACCTCTGTTTCCCCACTTATCTTTCCCCACCTCTGTTTCTCTACCTGTTTCCAACTATCAGTTTCAACAACTCTGTTTCTGCACCTCTGTTTCCACCTGTCAGATTCTGCTCACCTGTTTCCATCTGTATATTTCCACCCCTGTTTCCCCACCCCTGTTTCCCCACCCCTGTTTCCCCACCCCTGTTTCCCCACCCCTGTTTCCCCACCCCTGTTTCCCCACCCCTGTTTCCCCACCCCTCTTTCCCCACCCCTCTTTCCCCACCCCTCTTTCCCCACCCCTCTTTCCCCACCCCTCTTTCCCCACCCCTCTTTCCCCACCCCTCTTTCCCCACCCCTCTTTCCCCACCCCTCTTTCCCCACCCCTCTTTCCCCACCCCACTTTCCCCACCCCTCTTTCCCCACCCCTCTTTCCCCACCCCTCTTTCCCCACCCCTCTTTCCCCACCCCTCTTTCCCCACCCCTCTTTCCCCACCCCTCTTTCCCCACCCCTCTTTCCCCACCCCTCTTTCCCCACCCCTCTTTCCCCACCCCTCTTTCCCCACCCCTCTTTCCCCACCCCTCTTTCCCCACCTGTTTCCAACTATCAGTTTCAACAACTGTTTCTGCACATTTCCCCACCTCTGTTTCCCCACCTCTGTTTCCCCACCTCTGTTTCCCCACCTCTGTTTCCCCACCTCTGTTTCCCCACCTGTTTCCCCACCTCTGTTTCCCCACCTCTGTTTCCCCACCTCTGTTTCCCCACCTCTGTTTCCCCACCTCTGTTTCCCCACCTCTGTTTCCCCACCTCTGTTTCCCCACCTCTGTTTCCCCACCTCTGTTTCCCCACCTCTGTTTCCCCACCTCTGTTTCCACACCTCTGTTTCCCCACCTCTGTTTCCCCACCTCTGTTTCCCCACCTGTTTCCAACTATCAGTTTCAACAACTGTTTCTGCACATTTCCCCACCTCTGTTTCCCCACCTCTGTTTCCCCACCTCTGTTTCCCCACCTCTGTTTCCCCACCTGTTTCCCCACCTGTTTCCCCACCTCTGTTTCCCCACCTGTTTCCCCACCTCTGTTTCCCCACCTCTGTTTCCCCACCTCTGTTTCCCCACCTCTGTTTCCCCACCTCTGTTTCCCCACCTCTGTTTCCCCACCTCTGTTTCCCCACCTCTGTTTCCCCACCTCTGTTTCCCCACCTCTGTTTCCACCTCTGTTTCCACACCTCTGTTTCCACACTTCTGTTTCCACACCTGTTTCAACCACTGTTTCAACCCGTCTATTTCCACTTACCCATTTCCATACCTTGCTTTCTTCCTCTGTTTCCCCACCTTGCTTTCTCCACCTGTTTCCCCACCTTGCTTTCTCCACCTTGCTTTCTCCACCTGTTTCTCCACCTGTTTCTCCACCTGTTTCTCCACCTGTTTCTCCACCTGTTTCTCCACCTCTGTTTCCAACCATTTGTTTCAACAACTCTTTCTCCACCTTTTTCCACCCGTCACTCATCTGTTCCCACCCCTCTGTTTCCACACCTGTCTCCCCAACTCTGTTTCTCCGCCTCTCTTTCCACCCATCAGGTTCCACTCACCTGTTTCCACACCTCTGGTTTCACACACCTGTTTCCCAACCCCTGTTTCTACCCATATGTTTCCACCGCTGTTTCCACACCTCTGCATCTCCACCTTTGTTTCGACCCATCTGTTTCCACCCCTCTGTTTCTGCACCTCTGTATCTCCACTTTAGCTTTTACCCCTCAGTTAACACCCCTCTGCTTCCACACTCTGTTCCCTACGTCTGTTTCTCCACCTCATTTTACACCCGTCTGTTTCCACTCCTCTGTTACCATCCCTCTGTTTCCACCTCTCTCTTTACCAACCTCAATTTCAATACCTCTGTTTCCTCCCCTCTGTTTCTACACCTGTTTCCCTACCTTGGTTTCTACACCTCTGTTTCCACTCCTATGTTTCCACCCCTCTCTTTCCCTACCTCAATTTCAACACCTCAATTTCCTCCTTTGTTTCCCCACATCTGTTTCCATTCCTCTGTTTCCACATTCTGTTTCAACCCATCTGTTTCCACTTGCCTGTTTCCACCCCTCTGTTTCCTCTTCTCTGTTGGGAACAGAGAGTCCTTGGGGTACGGGACTGACAGTGTGAACAGTGGGGAACGGATACACCTCGGGGCAAGGGAATAGATAAAGTGAACGGCGGGAAGAGACACCTCAGGGCACGGGGACCGACACTGTGAACAGTGGGAAATGGACAGTCCTTGGGGTATAGGGACTTACACGGTGAATGGTGTGATCAGATAGACCTCGCGGGGTGGGAACAGACATGGTAAATGGTGGGTGAGTGTCAGAGAACAGAGTCCTCGCAGCACAGGGACAAACAAGGTAAACGGTGGGGAACAGAGAGTCCTCGGGGTACAGGGACCGAAACGGTGAACGGTGTGGAATGGATAGACTTTGGGAAACGGATAGACTTTGGGAACGGAAACCAAAATGCTAAATTTTGGGCGAATGTCAGAGAACTGAGAGTTCTCGGGGCACATGGACAGGCACGGTGAACGGCGGGCAACAGAGAGACCGACACCATGAAGAGTGGAGAGACCTCAGGGTACGGGGACTAACACGGTGAACTGTCGGGAACGGTGAGACCTTGGGGTACGGGAACCGACAGTGTGAATAGTGGGGAACCAAGAGACATTGGGATACAGGGGCCATCATGGTGAACCGTGGGGAAAGGAGAGGCCTCGGGGTACAGAGACCGACACAGTGAACGGCGGGGAACGGTTTGACCTTGGGGTAGAGAAACCGACAGGGTGAATGGAGAGGCCGCGTGGTACAGCGACCTACACGGTGATCAGTGCAGAACAGCGAGACCTCTAAACTGTGGGAAACGGAGAGACCTTGGTACAAGTCAGACATGACGAACCGTGCGCAATGGAGAGAATTCGGTGGATAGGGACCAACAGGGTGAAAGGTGCAGAATGGAGAGAGCGGGGTGTATGGGGACAGACATGTTGAATGTTGGAGAACAGAGAGACCTCAGGGTATGGGGACCGACATGGTGAACGATGGGGAACGGAGAGTTCTCGGAGTACGGGGAACGATACGGTGAATGGTGGGGAATAGAAAGAAATAAGGGCACAGGGAGCGACACCATGAATAATGGGAAACCGAGAGACCTTGCAGAACGGGGACCTTCTCGTTCAACGGTGAGTAACGGAGAGACCTCGTGTATAGGGACCTACACGGTGAATGGTGGGATCAGATAGACCTTGCTGGACGAGGACAGACATGGTAAATAGTGGGCGTGTGTCAGAGAACTGAGAGTCATTGGGGCACAGAGACAGACACGGTGAAAGGTGGAGAAAGGAGAGGCCTCGGTTGACAGGGACCCACAGAGTGAACGGTGGGGAACACGGTGTCCACGGGGAACGATATGGTGAATGGCGAGGAACAGAGACACCTCTGTACGGTGACAGATATGGTGAATGGTCGAAAAAAGAGAGACCTCGAGGAATGGGGTCGGACACGGTGAAGGGTGGGGAATGGAAAGACCTCAGGGTATGTAAACTGACACGGTGAACGGTGAGGAAGACAGAGACCACGGGGCACGGTGACCGACACGGTGATTGGTGGGGAACGGAGAGACAGCGGGGTACGGGAACCGACAGGGTGAACAGTGGGGTAATGAGATGCCTCGTTGGACGGGGAACGACTCGGTGAAAGGAGGGAACGGAGAGAACTTGGGCTATGAGTACCGACACGGTGAATAGTGCAGAAAGGCGAGAGCTTGGGGTAGGGAGACAGACAGGGTAAATGGTGGGGTGTGTCAGAGAACAGCGAGACCTTGGGGTATGTACCGACATGGTGAACAGAGGGAAAGGGAGAGACCTTGGTACGGAGAACGGCACGATGTACGGTGGGGAACGGAGAGACCTCGGTGGATAGGAACCGACAACGTGAACGGTAGAGATCGGAGACACCTTGGGGTATGGGAATCGATATGGTGAACGGTGGTGAACGGAGAGGCCTCGGGGTAAGAGGAACGTAACGGTCAATGGTGGGAAACAGGAAGACCTCGGGGCACGGGGACCGACACCGTGAATCGTGGGGAACCGAGGCTAAGGGGTACTGGGATCGACATGGTGAACTGTAGGGAACGGACAGACCTTGGGGTATAGGTACTTACACAGTGAATTTTGGGATCAGATAGATTTTGGGGGACGAGAACGGAAATGGTAAATGGTGGGCGATTTCAGAGAACTGAGAGTCCTTGGGGCACGGACAGACACGGTGAACAGCGGCCAACAGTAAGACCTCGGGGCACGAGTACCGACAGCGTGAACAGTGGGAAACGGAGAGACCTCAGGGTACAGGGACCGACACAGACAACGGTCGGGAATGGTGAGACCTTGGGGTACGGGGACCGACAGGGTGAATGGTGGGGAACCAAGAGTCCTTGGGATACAGGGGCCATCACGGTGAACCGTGGGGAAAGGAGAGACCTCATGGTTTAGAGGCCGACACAGTGAATGTCGGGATCGGATAGACCTTGAGGTACGGGTACCAACAGGGTGAATGGAGGGACCGCGTGGTACAGGGACCTACACAATGATCAGTGAGGAAGAGGGAGACGGTGAACTGTGGGAAAAGGAGAGACCTTGGTAGGGAGTCCGACATGATGAACCGTGTGGAACGGAGAGACCAAGGTGACAGGGACCGACAGGGTGAACGGTGGGGAATGGAGAGATGGCGGGGACGGGGATAGACATAGTGAATGGTGGAGAATAGAGAGACCTCAGGGTATGGGGACCGACACAGTGAACGGTGGGGAACAGACACGGTGAACGGTAGGGAAACCGACAGGGTGAATTGACAGGCCGCAGAGTACAGGGACCTACAGGGTGATCTGTGCGGAGGAGCGATACCTTGGAATACAAGGAACCTCATGGTGAACGAGGGGGGGCACATGGAGACACCACGGGGTAAGGGGATCGATATAGTGATCTGCGGGGAACAGAGTGACCGGGCCACGGGGACCGACACTGTGAACGGTGGGGAATAGAGAGTCTTTGGGGTATAGGAACAGACACGGTGAACAGAGGGGAACAGAGAGACTTTGGGCTACAGGGATCTACACAGTGATGGTGGAGATGATATAGATCTCGGGAGACAGGGACGGACATGATAAATGCTGGGTGAGTGTGAGAGAACTGAGAGACCTCAGGGTCTGGGGACCGACACAGTGAACGGTCATGAATAGAGAGATTCTGGCATATGCAAAGACACGGTGAATGGAGGGGCGTCGGGGTACGGGGACCGTCACGGTGAACAGTGCGGAACAGAGAGACCTTGGGGATCGGGGACCGACACGGTGAACAGTGAGAATAGTGAGATCTTGGGGTACGGTACCGACGCGGAGAAAGGTGGGAAACACAGAGATCTCGGATACGGGGAATGACACGTTGAATGATAGACATAGGTGGAGAGGAACCGACACGGTGAACGGTGGGGAATGGAGAGACCTCAGTGTACGATGAGAGACATGGTGAATGGTGGAGTAAAGAGAGACCTCGGGGTATGGGTCCGACACGGTGATCAGTGCGGAATAGCGAAACCTTGGGGTAGGCTACCGACACGGTGAACGTGGGAAACGGAGAGACCTCAGGGTCCGGGGACCGACACAGTGAACGGTCATGAATGGAGAGACCTCGGGATATGGGGAACAATATGGTCAAGGGTGGGGCACAGAGAGAGACCTCGGGCACTGGGACCGACAGGGTGAACGGTGGGGAATGGAGAGAGCGCGCGGTTCGGGTACAGACATGGTGAATGGAGAAGAGAGAGACCTCCTGGTATGGAGACAAACACAGTGAATGGTGGGGAACGGAGAGACTTCGGTGTACGTGGAACAATACGGTCAAGGGTGGGGAGCAGAAAGACCTCAGGGCATGGGAACCGACACCGTGAATGGTGGGGAACCAAGAGATACAGGGACCACCACGGTGAACCGTGGGAAAGGGAGAGAACTCGGGTTACACAGACCGAGACGGTGAATGGTGGGGAGTGGTGAGACATTGGGGTACAGGGACCAACACGGTGATCAGTGCAGAAGAGGGAGACGGTGAACTGTGGGAAACGGAGAGACCTTGGTAGGGAGTCCGACATGATGAAACGTGAGGAATGGAGAGACCTTGGGGTATTTGGACCGACACAGTGAACGGTAGGGAAAAGAAAGACCTCGGGGTACAGGGACCGACACGGTGAACGGTGAGGAACGGAGATATCTCGGGGTATAGGGACTTACACGGTGAATGGTGGGAACAGATAGACTTTTATGGATGGGAACAGAAATGGTAAATGGTGGGCGAATGTCAGAGAACTGAGGATTTGGCTTCTTGGATCATTGGGATCTCTTTTGGGGAAGGCATGATCTTTACAAGGATGGGTTGTACCTAAATCCAAAAGGTGTCAACATTTTGATAAGTATGTTTGGTACAGCAGTGGGGCAAGGTTTAAACTAATTTGTCAGGGGTATGGGAACTTGAGTGATAGGGAAAAGGGTAGGGAAGATAAAGAAATTGCCTATCTCATTGCACAACACTAGATCAAGAAAGCAAAAAAAATTATAAATATATAAAACGGAAGAGGGTGGCCAGAGTTAACATAGGACCCTTGGAGGATGAGAAAGGAAAACTGGTAGCAAAAAATGAGGAAATGGCCGAGGCATTGAACAAATATTTTGTGTCATTCTTCACGGTGGAAGACACGTCCAGCACGCCCAAGTGCGGAGTTAAGGATGCAAATGTTGGGTAGGGCCTTGATAAAATAGTTGTTACAAAGGAAGTAGTGATGGAAAAACTAATGGGACTAAAGCCAGACAAATCACCTGGTCCTGATGATATGCATCCAAGGGTTCTGAAGGAAATGGCAGAAATTATAGTTGATGCATTGGTGGTCATATACCAAAATTCCTTGGATTCTGGGCAGGTCCTGGCCAACTGGAAGACAGCAAATGTCATGCTACTTTTTAAGAAAGGATGTAGGCAGAAGACTGGAAATTATCGGCCAATTAGCTTGACGTCTGTAGTTGGAAAGATGTTTGAAGCCGTCATTAAAGATTAAATAGTGAAACTTTTGGAACATAAGGGTTCAATCAGGCAGACACAGCATGGTTTTAGAAATGGAAGATCTTGTTTGACAAACTTGTTAGGATTCTTTGAGGATATAATGGGTGCGGTGGATAGAGGGGAACAGGTTGATGCTGTATATTTGGATTTCCAGAAAGCGTTTGATAAGGTGTCACACAAAAGACTTATCAGTAAGTTACAGGAAAGTGGATTCCGGAGAAGTATATTGGCATGGATTGAAAATTGGTTGTCTGACAGGAGGCAGAGAGTCGGGATAAGTGGGAGTTTTTCAGGTTGGCAGAGAGTGGTAAGTGGGGTGCCACAGGGGTCGCTGTTAGGCCCACAACTGTTCATCATTTACATTGATGACTTGGAGGAGGGGACAAAATGTGGTATAGCCAAGTTTGCGGATGACACCAAATTGAGTGGAAGAGCAAATTGTAATGAGGATGTGGAGAGTCTGCAGAGGGATATAGTTAAGCTGGATGAGTGGGCAAAGGTCTGGCAGATGGAGTACAATGTTAGTAAGTGTGAGGTTATCCACTTTGGCAAGAAAAATAAAAGCTGAATATTATTTAAAGGGTGAAAAACTACAGCATGCTGTTGTGCAGAGGGACTTGGGAGTCCTTGTGCATGAATCACAAAAAGTTAGGTTGCAGGTGCAGCAGGTTATTAAAAAGGCAAATGGAATGTTGACCTTCATCGCTAGAGGAATTGAATTCAGGAGTAGGGAGGTAATGTTGCAACTGTATAAGGTACTGGTGAAACTGCACCTAGAGTACTGTGTCCAGTTCTGGTCTCCATATTTGAGGAAGGATATACTGGCTTTGGAGATGATCCTGAGGAGATTTACTAGGTTGATCTCTGGGATGAAGGGGTTGACTTATGATGAAAGATTAAATCGTCTAGGATTGTATTCGCTCGAGTTCAGAAGAATGAGAGGAGATCTTATAGAAACAAATAGGATTATGAAGGGTATGGATAGGATAGATGTAGGAAGGTTTTTTGAGCTGGCCGGGGAAACTAAAATGAGAGCACACAGTCTCAAGATTCGGGGGAGTAGATTTAGGACAGCGATGAGGAAAAATAGTTTTTCACAGAGAGTAGTGAATGTTTGGAATTCTCTAACATTCACTGAGGCTGCTTCATTAAACATATTTAAAATTTGGTTAGATAAATTTTTACATGATAGAGGAATTAGGGGATATGGGGAGAAGGCAGGTAGGTGGAGTTAGGTCATAAATTAGATCAGCCATGATCTTATTGAATGGCGGAGCAGGCTCGATGGGCCATTTTTGGCCTACTCCTGTTCCTACTTCCTATGTTCAACATGGACAGACACGGCGAACGGCGGGGAACAGATAGACCTCGGGGCACGGGGACCGACACCGTGAACAGTGGGGAACGGAGAGATGTCAGGGTACAGAGACCGACACGGTGAACAGTTGGGAATGGTGAGACCTTGGGGTACGGGAATCGACAGGGTGAATGGTGGGGAACTGAGAGATCTTAGGATACAGGGGCCATCACGGTGAACCATGGGGAGAGACCTCGGGGTACAGAGGCTGACAAGGTGAACATTCGGGAACGGTTAGACCTTGAGGTACAGGAACCGACATAGTGAATGTAGGGACCACGGGGTACAGGGACTGACATGGTGAACGGTGGGAAGGGAGAGACTTCAGGGTAGAGGGACAGACATGGTGAACAGTGCTGAACAGAGAGATGTTTGTCTACGGGAACCAACATGGTGAATGGTTGGAAACAGAGAGACCCTCGGGATCGGGGACCGATACTGTAAATGGTGGGAACAGTGTGACCTGGGGAACAGGGACCGATACGGTGAATGGTGGTGAAAAGAGACACCTTGGGGTATGGAGATTGACCTGGTGATCTGTGGGGAACGGAGAGACCTCGTGGTACAGGGACTGACATGATTTGTGGGGAACAGAGAGACCTCGGTGTCTGGGGACCAACAGGGTGAACGGTCGGGGATGGAGAGATCATCTCCTACAAGGAGAGGAAACGGAAATAGTAATGGACATGTGATTGGAAAGAAAGGAGAGGTGACACAAAGTCTTCTTGATGTTGAAGATCTGAAGCAGTCATTGGGGTTGGAATCATTGGGCTGAATATATGGACTCTACATATTAATATATAGTCATCTGCCACTAGTGGGTTCACCACACCCAGCTTTTTAGGGTATTACTACCTTTGGGAGTTTTTTTTTGTTTTTTTTTTGTTGTTTTGTATTTTTTTAATTTTTCATTTTTGAGGGGATTTTTCTTCTTTGGAAGAATTGTAGAAGGGAACATTATTTTATCATGTGTAAATATATTAGTAGTTAAAAAAGATGTCTCAATTGAATTTTGCAACTTTTAATGTGCAGGGGTTAAATAATTCAAATAAGAGAAAGAGAATATTGGCTTATATAAAAAAATGAAAATTGATATTGCTTTTTTACAAGAAACACATTTGACTGAGAAAGAACATTTGAAATTGAAAAGGGATTGGGTTGGTCATGTTTTTTCTTCTTTTAATTCTAAGGCAAGAGGAGTAGCGATTTTGATTCATAAAAAATTACCATTTGAATTGGAATCTTCAGAGGGGTATGCTGGCAGAGTATTAAGAGTGAATTGTAAATTTTTTGCTGAATCGTGCTTTGTTGAATCTTCATAGCCCTAATATAGATGAGTGATTTATTTCAGAAGCTTTTTTATTGTTAACTCAACCTAATGAAAATGTTTTCATTGGTGGTGATTTTAACTGTGTTCTCCACCCTTTATTAGATAGAAATCCAAAAAGTATAAGGAAATCAAAGATGGCAACACAAATCAATGCATTACTGGAAGATTTAAATTAGGTGGATATTTGGAGAAAAGTTAACCCTTCAGAGAAAGATTTTTCTTTTTATTCTTCAAGACATTATTAGTTTTCTAGAACTGATTTATTTTTGGTATCAGCACATTTAGAAGTTAGAGTATTACGAGCTGAATATAAAAGTAGAGTTATATCAGATCATTCATTATTACCTTTTTCTTGTGAAAGTTCGGAGGTAGTACATTCATCTTTTAGATGGAGGTTTAATGTAATGTTACTGAAGAAACCAGAGTTTGTTACTTTTGTAAAAGAGCAGATTTATTTTTGACTGAAAATGTTAATTCTGTGGATAGTTATTTTGTAATATGGGATGCTTTAAAAGCTTATTTGAGAGGGCAGATCATTAGCTATTCTACAAAAGTTAAGAAACAATATATGGCAGAAAGTTTAGAGTTAGAAAATAAGATTGCTGAGTTAGAAAAGGATTTTCAGAAAGATAAACAAGTTGCATTAGAGAGGTTGAAATTGCATTATAATACTTTACAAACTTATCAGTTTGAGCGTTTAATTAATCAATCTAAACAATGTTATTATGAGTTGGGGGAAAGAGCTCATAAGATACTTGCTTGGCAGTTGAAGGTTGAGCAGATGCCTCGGACCATTAATGCTGTTAAGAAGAATTCAATAATAACACAAGCCTTAGGAAATTAATGACCAGTTTTATTCATTTTATCAAAAATTATATACTTCTAAGGGGAAACAGGATAATGGTTATATTGATTCTTACTTATCTAAATTAAAGTAACCGGTATTAGATGGAAATGATGTTCAGGAATTGGAATCTCCATTTACGGATTTTGAAATTAAGGAAGCTATTCAGGAAATGCCAAATGGCAAGTCCCCAGGGGATGATGGATTCCCTGTGGAATTTTATAAACTTTTTTATGATGATTTTTCTAATGAATTTGGAGAAGTGTTGAATCAAGTTACTGAAGATCAGAAGTTACCAGAATCATGTTCCAGTGCTTTATTAACTGTCATTCCAAAAAAGAGAGATCTATTAAAAGTGTCTGTATAGACCTATTTCTTTATTAAGTGTGGATTAAAAAATTATAGCAAAAGTATTAGATAATAGACTTGCTAAATATTTGCCTAAATTTGTACATATTGATCAAACAGGTTTTATTAAAAATAGAAATGCATCAGACAATATATTTCAATTAAT
Source organism: Narcine bancroftii (assembly GCF_036971445.1). NCBI lineage: Eukaryota > Metazoa > Chordata > Chondrichthyes > Torpediniformes > Narcinidae > Narcine > Narcine bancroftii. The sequence goes on along the minus strand of NC_091470.1, from coordinate 140,618,798 downwards.
TATTTGGTTAATGCATATAGAAAGCAACCTAACCATTAAATGCAGAAAAAGCTTTTGATAGGGTTGAGTGGGATTTCTTTATTTAAAGTGTTAGAGAAATTTAAATTTGGCCTTTTTTTATTGGTTGGGTTAAGACTTTATATACAAACCCGATTGCTAGGGTGGTGACAAATGGACAGAGTTCTTTACCATTTAAATTGATTTGTTCAACTCGACAGGACTACCCATTGTCACCAGCCTTATTTGCGTTGGTTATTGAACCATTGGCTCAGATTATTAGACAAAATTATGAAATTAGAGAGATGAGGGTTAGGAATACCTTGTTTACTTTCTAAGGGCTCTTTTCAAGATTTGAATAAAGCAGTGCGAGAGTTTTTTATGGAAAGGTAGATTAGCTCAAATGGCATTGCATAGACTTACTTGGAAGTATACAATGGGCGGACTACAATTATCACATTTTCAAAATTATTAAGTGGCCCAGTTGAAGTTTATTAGAAAATTAATGGACCTAGATCAGCCTCCTAAAGTGGAGATGGCATGTATTCCCAGCGTTGAAATACATGAACTTATATTTTGTTGGAATTTGAATTTGTTACAGCAATATGATATGCTGATATTGAATCATTTATTAAAGATTTGGTTAAAAGAAATAGTGTTAGGGTCAAAAGATAAATTGTCTATTTTAACTCCATTGTATAACAATCAGCTTATTCCTTTTTCAATGTTTAATAATCATTTAAAGATTTGGGATTCTAAAGGTATAAAGACAATACAAGATTGTTTTGTGGAAGGGCAATTTCTTTCTTTTAACCATTTGAGAGAAAGATTTGATATACCTGTAAATTCCTTGTTTGTGTATTATCAACTTAGGGCTTTGATAAAAGATAATTATGGTAGAGAGATGATTTTACCTACTTTGTTGATATTTGAATCTTTGATTTCTTCTATACCGTAAAAGGGTTATATTTCAGTTATGTATAATTTGTTAAAAGATAGTATGGATAAACCAGATTGGGAGAGTGGTTTAGTATTTATTTTCTCTGAAGATTGGGTGAATATGTGTCAAGACAATGTAATTAAATTGACTAATGTGCGATATGGAATGGTTAATTATAATTTTTTACATCAATTATATTTGACTCTGGAAAAGTTAAAAAAAATATGGGTTTAGTAATTCGGATTCTTGTTTTAGATGTGGTTCATGTATTGGAACTTTTTTTACATGCTGTATGGAATTGTGTTAAAGTTCAATCATTTTGGCAAGGAATTAAATTTGTTTTGGAGAAATTATATAATTTTATACTACCGTTAGATCCAACAATTTTCTTGTTGGGAAATTTATATTTGTTAAGGGGAATGAGATTGGATAAAATTCAAATTGCTTTTGTACGTTTGGTGTTATCAGTAGCGCGTAATTGCGTTGCTAGTACTTGGAAAGATGATACTGAAACTAATATATCACTTTGGCATAATGAATTGAAAGTATGTGTTGTTATGGAAAAAATTACTTATACTGTACATAATTATTCTTCTTTTGTTAGTAAGTGGTCTCCGTATTTGAAATATATGCATTTACATATACTTTGAAATGTTACCATTTATAATTTTTTAAATATATAATCAATATTTTTTTTTGCTCCAGTTAAGGGAGCTGGCTGTAGGGGTGGGAGGGGGGATGGGTATTAATGAAAAATTTTCTTTGACTATTTCTGTATTGTACGTTATGTTTCCATTATCTTTCAAATAAAGTTTGAAAAAGGGAATGGAGAGATCTTGGGATATGGGAAACGACACGGTGAATGGAGGGACCTCGGTGTACGGGCACCGACAGGGTGAAGGGTGGGGAAAAGAAAGACCTCGAGGTACGGGGACCGACATGGTGAACGGTTGGAAACAGAGTGACCTCATGCCACAGAGACAGACACGGTGAACGTTGAGGTACATAGAGACCTTGGGGTAAAGGGTCCGACACGGTGAATGGTGGAGAAGTGTCGGAGAACTGAGAGATCTCAGAGTACAGGGACCAACATGGTAAACAGTTGGGAACAAAAATCTCGGGGTACGGGGACAGACATGGTGAATGGTGGAGAAAAGAAAGACCTCGGGGTTCAGGGACAGACACGGTGAATTGTGGGGAACAGAGAGTCCACGGGGTACGGGGACCGACACGATGAACTGGGGGAACAGAGAGATGATGAATGGTGGAGAACAGGGAGTCCTCGGGGTCCAGGGACCGACATGGTGAACATTTGGGAAAGGTGAGATCTTGGAGTACGGGAATGGACAGGGTGACTGGAGGAGTACGGGGACCAACAGTGATCAGTGCGGAATAGCGAGACCTTGGGGTACGGTACTGACATGGTGATCTGTGGGATACAGAGTCCTTGGTATGAAGTCTGACATGATGAACCGTGTGGAATGGAGAGACCTCGGTAGACAGGGATCGACAGGGTGAATGGTGGGGAACAGAGAGACCTCAGAGTATGCAGTCAACGGTGGTGAACGGAGGGACCTTGGGCTACGGGGAACGATACAGTGAACAGTGGGGAACAGAAAGACATAAGAGCACGGGAATCAACACCATGAATGGTAGGAAACCGAGACCTCGCGGTACTTGGACCGTCACGATGAACAGTGGGGAATGGAGAGACCTCGGGGTACGATGACAGACATGATGAATGGTGAGGAATGGAGTGACCTCGGGGTACAGAAACCAACATGGTGAACAGTCCGGAACGGAGAGATCTTTAAGTACGGGAACAGAAATGGTGAATGGAGGGACCTTGGGGTACCGGAACCGAGAAGGTGAACAATGCGGAATGGAGAGACCTTGGGGTACGTGGACAGAAAGGATAAATGGTGGGAAGTGTAAGAGAACAGCAAGACCTTGCGGTTCGGTACCGACACGGTGAACTGTGGGAAACGGAGAGACCTTGGTACGGAGTCCAACATGATGAACCGCGTGGAACGGAGAGACCTCAGTGGACGAACCGACAAGGTGAACAGTGGGGAACGGAGAGACCTTGGGGTACGTGGTGAAAGGTGGAGAACAGAGAGACATCGGGATACGGGGACAGACATGATGAACTGGTGGAACAGAGTCCTCGGGGGACGGGAACGGACATTGTAAATGGTGGACGAGTGTCAGAGAACAGAGTCCTTGGGGCAGAGGTATAGACACAGTGAACAGTGGGGAATACAGTCCTTGGGGTACGGGGACAGCCATGGTGAACAGTGCAGAATGGAGAGATGGGGTATGGGGTCGGACATGATAAATGGTGGGCGAGTGTCAGAGAAGCGAGAGTCCTCCGGGTAGGGGGACAGACATGGTGAATGGTGTGGAACAGGGAGTCTTCGGGGTACGGGGACTGAGAGGGTGAACATTGGAAAATAGAGATACCTCATGCACCAGGATAGACACAGTGAACGGAGAGAGCTCGGGCTACGGGGACAGACACGGTGAATAGTGGGGAACAGAGAGATATCAGTGCACAGGGACCTACACAATAAACAGTGGAGAATGGAGAGACCTCGAGGCATGGGGAATGACACTGTGAACGGTGGGGAACAAAGGAACCTTAGGGTCCAGCGACCAACACGGTGAATGTTTGGGAACGGTAATATCTTGGCGTACGGGAACAGAAAGGTTGAATGGAGGGACCACGGGGTACGGGGACTGACATGGCGATCAGTGCGGAACAGCGAGACCTTGAAGTATGGAACCAACATTGTGAACTGTGGAAAACGGAGAGTCCTTGGTATGGAGTCCAACATGATGAACCGTATGGAACAGAGAGACCTTGGTGGACAGGGACCGACAGAGAGAACGGTGGGGAATGGAGAGAGCTCAGGGTACGGGACAGACGTGGTGAAAGGTGGAGAAGAGAGAGACCTTGCGGTATGGGGACCGACACAGTGAATGTTGGGGAACAGAGATTATTTGGGGTACTGGGACAGACATGGTGAAAGGTGGAGAAAAAAAGAGACCTCAGGGTATGGGGACCGACAGAGTGATCGGTGGGGAACAGAGAGTACTCAGGATATGGGTATGGTATGGTGTATGGTGGGAAACGGAGAGACCTCAGGATACATTGACCGACTCTGTCAACAATGGGTAATGGAGAGACCTCAGGGTCGGTCCAGGGACCAACACAGTGAACGGTCTGAAACAGAGAAATCCTGGGGTATGTGAAACGACATGGTGAATGGAGGGACCTCAAACAACAGGGACCAAAACGGTGAACAGTGCGGAATGGAGACACCTCGGGGTATCGGGACCTACACGTTTAATGGTGGGATCAGAGAGATCTTGGGGGACGGGAAATGGCATGGTAAATGGGGGGTGAGTGTCAGAGAACAGAATCCTCAGGGCACAAGTATACATGTAGTGAACGGTGGGGAATAGACAGTCCCTGGGGTAAGAGGACAGACATGGTGAATGGTGCAAAATGGAGAGACCTTGGTGTACAGGGTCGGACATGATAAATGGTGGGGAGTGTCAGAGAACAGAGAGACCTCAGGGTATAGGCACAGCCACGGGGAACAATGGGGAACAGAGAGACCTTGGGATACGTGGACAGGGTAAATGGTGAGGAGTGTCAGAGAACAACGAGACCTTCTTGGGGTATGGTATTGACACGGTGAATGGTGCCCGTCCTCTGAGGTCTGTATGATCCCCACAATTCACTGTGTAGTTCCCTGTACCCCAAGGTCTCTCTGTTCCTCACCGTTCACCATGTCGTTCCCTGTCCACCGAGGTCTCTCCATTCCCCACGGTTCATCGTGTCATTCGTCGTAACCCGACGAGATACCAAGAGATATCTTGGTACACATTTCGACACAATGAACCGTGTGGAACGGAGAGCCCTCGGTGGACAGGGACTGACAGTGTGAATGGTGGGGAATGGAGAGACCTCAGGGTATAGGCATAGACACGGGGAACAATGTGGAAGAGAGACCTTGGGGTACAGGGATCAGGGACAGATATGGTGAACAGAGGGGAAGGGAGGGATCTCGGGGTACGGGGACCGACAGGGTGAACAGTGCAGAATGGAGAGACCTTGGGGTATAAGCACAGACACGGGGAACAGAGAGACCTTGGGGTACAGGGATCCACACGGTGAATGGTGGGGATCAGATAGACCTCAGGAGAGGGGGACGGACATGGTAAATGGTGGGTGAGTGTCAGAGAACAGAGAGACCTCGGGGCACAACGAACGACACCGTGAATGGTGGGGAACAGAAAGACCTAAGGGCACAGGGATCGACAACATTTATGGTGTGAAACCGAGAGACCTCAGGGTTTGGGGACCAACACAGTGAACTGTCTAGACCCGAGAAATCCTGGGGTATGTGAACCGACATGGTAAATGGAGGGACCTCAAATAACGGGGATGAAACGGTGAACAGTGCGGAACGGAGAAACCTCATGGTATAGGGACCTACACCTTGAATGGTGGGATCAGATAGACCAAGGGGGACGGGAACGGACATGATAAATGGTGGGCGAGTGTCAGAGAACAGAATCCTCAGGGCACAAGTATACATGTAGTGAACGGTGGGGAATAGTCCTCGGGGTACGGGGACAGACATGGTGAATTGTGGGCCACAGGGAGTCCTCGGGGTACAGGGACCTACACGATGAATGGAGGGGAAGGGAAGGACTTCGGAGTACGTGGACCGACACAGTGAAGAGTGCAGAATGGAGAGACCTTGGGGTACAGAGTCGGTCATGATAAATGGTGGGGAGTGTCAGAGAACGAAGAGACCTCAGGTATCGTGGACCAACATGGTAAACGCTGGGGAACAGTGAGACCTTGGTAAGTGGTCCGACACGGTGAACGGTGAGGAACAGAGAGACCTCGGGTTACGACGAATGACACGATGAACAGTGGGGTATGGAGAGACCTCGGTGGACAGGGAACGACATGGTGAACGGTGAGGAACAGAGAGACCTTGGGGTACAGGGAACTACACAGTGAATTGTGGGGATCATACAGACCTCAGAGGACGGGCACCAACACGGTGAAGGGTAGGGAACGGAGAGAACTTGGGCTACAGGGACTGACACGGTGAACAGTGAGGGAGTGTCTGAGAAGAGACACATCGGGGTATGGGGACTGGCATGGTGAATGGTTTGAACAGAGAGACCCTGAGGTTCTGGAACCGATACTGTGAACGGTGGGAACAGTGTGACTTGGGGTACAGGGACTGACATGGCGAATGGTGGAGAACAGAGACACCTCAGGGTATGGAGACCGACATGGTGAACGGTGGGGAACAGAGAGACCTCGGGGTACGGGGACTGACGCAGCGAACAGTAGTGAACAGAGATACCTCGGGGTATAGGGACCGACATGATGATTTGTGGGGAACAGGGAGACCTCAGGGTCAGGGGACCAACATCGTGAATGGAAAGACCTTGGGGCACGGGGCACGATACAGTGAACGGTGGGGAATGGAGACACCTTATGGTACATGGACCAACATGGTGAATGGTGGGGAACAGAGGACCTCAGTGTATGGGGACTGGCATGATGAACAGTGGGGAACAGAGACCTCGGGGTACGGGGACCGACGGTGAATGGTCGGGAATGGAGAGATCTCGAGAACTGACACGGTGAACGGTGAGGAACAGAAAGACTTTGGGGTAAAGGGTCCATTGCAGTGAACGGTGGGGGAGTGTTGGAGAACAGAGAGAACTTGGTGTACAGGGACTGACATGGTGAACGGCCCGGAAAAGGAAGACCTGGAGGTGCAGGGAGTGACATGGTGAACAGTTGGGAACAGAGTGACCTCGTGGTATGGAGACCGACATAGTGAACGGTGGAGAACAGAGAGACCTCAGAGTACGGGGACCTACAAGGTGAATGGTGGGGAACAGTGAGAATTTGGCCTAAGGGACTGACACAGTGAACAGTGGGGAACGGAGAGACCTCGGGGTACGGGGACTAACACGGCAAAAGGTGGGGAGCAGAGAGGCCTTAGGGTATAGGGACCGACACGGTGAACCA